>NC_136993.1:62935858-63365858 GCF_032717465.1 Coenobita brevimanus | reverse complement strand
ATAGCATATCACCATGTATTATATGTATATTATGTACTAATATAAGCTATGCAGTGTACTGTACTACGAAATAAAGGAGCTGAATTGAATTGAACTACTACTACTACTACTACTACTACTACTACTAGTAATAATAATAATAATTGTAGTTTTTTTTCTGTTCTTTTCTAATGATTATATCCAGCTTAGGAGAGACCCCTCAAACTTGATTTAGATTTAGTTCCATATTCCGGTCGGTTAAGGAGGCTCCGTAGCACCTCTTCCTTCGTGATTTATTTTTGAGTCAGGCTGGTTAATATCCTTTTGTACCATACTTATGCACAGTATTGCGGTATAAAAATGATTTAAGCAACAAGAAATATGATAATAAAGTATATTAAACACAATAAATCGTCTGGGAAAAGGTGATATGGAGCTTCCATATCCTGCCAGAATGCACACCTCATCACATAGTTAGTAACGTAAAAGAAGCTAAATAAATCACACAGGGAGACGTGTTACAGAGCTTCCTTAACTCCTTAAATGCAGGGCATCGTTTTCGTGATGCTCTGGAGCAAGGGATCATTCCGCGGGGCATCACTTTTGTGATTCTGTGTTACTTTGAATTCACTTGGGCTTTCAAGTGGTGGCTTGTATCATCTATCAGTACTACCAGTGTCCAGCTATACCCAGTTCTGCTAATGTCACCTGTACTCCCATCCACTGTTAACAATTTAGCCATTTTTCTCCTGTCCTTGACTCCCCCCCTCCTTACCTCCCTCCATTACCCTCTCCTCCTACCTGACCAGCTGCGCTGTGCTACACAAATGCTGGACGGATTTTTCCACTCATTTTATCCATTGAAATGTGCCCTTTGCCTTATTCTTATACAAAATAATATATAAAAGAAAGAGAAAAGGTAATTGATACTGCCGTACATCTGGAATGGGCTAATTATCACCTGGCAACACCTCATGTGCACTCGTTCGCTAATTTTCCCTGTTTATTTCCCCTTGAAATATGCCGTATGACCTGTTCTCATAATAAAAATATATATAAGAAAGGAAAGGAGAAGCCTAAGTGATATTTACATTCACCTGGAACTACCTAATTTATTATGTATTGTCTTGATTTCCTGCCAATCATTTCACAGCGTATATATTAGCAGCTTTCACCACGCTGACATTGGCAGCCCTTCACTGCCCCTAGGCAACAGCATTCAGTTTACTGTCATCTTTCAAAGTGAAACCACGTCAGATTTGCGCCTGTCAAATTCCGCCGCTTTTTAGCCCCATGCAAAAGGCCCTGTGACCTCTACCCCTACTAAACCTCGTGTGGAAAGGGGTAAAGGGCTAAGTGACTGCTGTGGAACGTGAACTGGCTAATTTATCAATGATAATGATGGACACTGACTACGATCTTTCTGGTGACTCTAAAACAGTGCAAGTGGAAATGTACATAATGTGTAAATAATGTGTAAATAGCAAGTGAAAGCAATGAATGTAAATATAACTGAACAGTGGAAAATAGTGTTATAAGATACTGCAAGTGACAGTCCATAACATAGTGTAAATAAAATAGAAATACTGTAAATACTGTAAATAAAATGGAGAATGTAAGTAGAAATGTAAATAAGTAGTAATATATGAATACGAGTATATATACTAAGAGTAATAAAAGTGAAAGTTTCACTCTAGCATGTATGAATACTAGGAGTTATGAAAGTGAAAGTGACAGATTCGTTCACCCTAGTATACAGGATGAGAAAGTGAATGCTACGTATTTTACTGAAAGATAAATTGAATGCCTACAGTGACAATAAACTGCTTTTACTGAAAGAAACTTATGGATAAAGACTGAAGATATAAGTGTTATATAGTAATATGAATATACAGTAAAGTGTGAGTGTTTTTGTGAATAATGACAGAATACCAGTGGGGAACGAGCGCAAGTGGGAAGCTCCTACGCGCTCGTAATTTTCATTGCTTTCACAGTTTTTTTTTTTTTTTTTTTGGGAGTATGGATTCCAAACTATTTGAAAATCATAGAACAGTGTTTTTAGTGATAATATCACGCTGTAGTAATCGTATAACTGGGTGTCGGGAGTATAAAGTAGAGTCTTCGTTACCCAACTTCAGAAGTCTCCACAAGACCTACGGTACTCAACGAAGGCTCAAAAAACATCCCAGGAGAAAGCTGTAGGGATGTGCCATAAGCATATATATTTATAATATTCTAGGACTAATAATTGATTTTTGGCAAATATTATTATAAAGTCTGTCGGAGCGTGAATATCCTAGTGTTACATGCAAGGAGTGCCAAAACAACCCCGCAGTTTATGGGTTAACCTACAGGGATACGGGCCCTCTTCCAACCCTATGTCATCTTGACATCTGAATATATTTCGCTTCCACTGCCGTAATAGCCACCACAGTCTCTTATTCTAGTTGAAATTAACAATGCACTACTGACAAACTTTACATCAGATCCAAGACAATTTACATCCCACACATAATTCTCCAAGTGTCATGCTGTTTCTTTTAACATAACACACTAATATAATGTACATATGGCAACATATGAACCTGGGACAGCATCAGTCTGTAAAAGAGGTCTGGCATTTGGTACACTTGACAACCATGACATGTTTGTTGGTGGCACTGACATGTCAAATATTAGTAAAATTACTAAATAACTATGATGCATGAACGGGAAGTGTTGCTAGGCCTCCACTTCACACAGACACTGTCCAAGGTTCTTTTATGGCTAGCTGAACCTCTTTCCCGTTACAATAATTTCTATTAAATGATGGGCAGAGAGAATAAACAATGCTTTATTGAGGTCCATAGGGTTCATGGCTGGGAGGTCAAGGGCCACTACAGGAGATGTATTACATAAATGTGGGATTAAAAAGGGACTCGCTAAATCTAAGCACTATATGGGCTAAATTTAAGCACCTGATGGACTTAGAGTGAAGCATCTTTCATGTGAGAATCCTTAGAGAGATACTGAATGACTTTACCGGGTTGTGTTAGAGTACACCACGTTGCACATATAAATCCAGCATTAGATTTTTTTTTTTTTTTACAAGGAAGAAGGAACCATAAGCTGGGAGCCCCCCAAAAAGTTCCTTCCAAGAAAAAAACAAAAGCAGTACAAAAGAGAGCCAAATTCAAGCTCCGTTCATTTCGAGATGCCTGGACACACTGCGTTTGAAACACTGGAGATCATAGGAAGTAGGAAATACAGACAGAGGGGGACAGTTCCAGAGTTGACCTGTTGCATAAATGAAGGACTGGGAATAACAGTTAGCTCTTGCATTAGAGAGTTAGACGGGAAAGGGATGAGAGTTTATTGTTAGATGGGTGCTACGCACCCTTCATAGAGGTGGAAGGATGCAAGCAGACAGTTCAGAGGAGCAATGACCATGGATGTAGCGATAGAAAAGAGATAAAGAGGCAACAGTTCAGCGAAGAGACAGAGGTTGTAGGGAGCCAGTAATAGGTGCAGAGTTAATGAGACAAGAAGCCTTTGACTCCCCCCTATTGAGAAGAGCTGTATTTAGGGAGCCTCCCCACACATGAGAGTTGTACTCCACGCAGGGGCGAATAAGTGCCGTGTATAAAGTCAACAACTGTGCACGGGTAAAGAAGGTATGAAGTCAGGTTAACACACCTAATCTCTTGGAAGCACAGTTTACCAGAGATGTAATATGATCTTTCCAAGATAAATCCTGAGTGAATCAAACTCCAAGCATGTTCAAGGATGATGTTGGATTGAGCTGGATATTATTAAACTTTAGTGGGTACTCCTGTGGAAGATTTTGTTGGGTTGATAGGTGTAAAAAACTGAGTCTTTGATGCATTAAAAATAACAAGATTATTTTTACCCCAGTCAGAGATACGAGCCAGGTCAGACATTAGGAGTGCCATAGCCTCATCCCTTGTTTGTTGAAGTAACTGCTGGGATGGACGTAGCGGGAACCGAATGGAAAGATGAAGGGTGGAATCATCAGTATATGAGTGGATAGGGTTAGATGTACAGCTTAGAAGATCATTGATGAATAAAGGGAAGAGAGTTGGTGATAGGACAGAGCCCTGAGGACCATCACTATTCATGGATCTAGGAGATGAACGATGGCCGTTTCCAACTGGGGTATAGAATAACCAGAAAGGAAGCTGTAGATGAAGGCACAGAGAGAAAGATAGAAACCGAAAGAGGACAGTTTGAAAATTAAAGATTTATGCCAGACTCGATCGAAAGCCTTTGAGATGTCAAGTATAATGGCAAAGCTTTCCCCAAAGTCCCGAAAGGAGGATGACCAATAGTCTGAAAGGTAGCTAAGAAGATCGCCAGTGGGGCATTCCTGACGGAACCCATACTGACGATCAGAAAGAAGGTTATGATAGGAAAGATGCTTTAAAATTTTTCTGTTAAGAATAGACTCAAAAATTTTTGAGACACAGGATGTTAAAGCAATTGGACGCTAGTTAGAGGGCTGGGAATAGTCACTGTTCTTTGGGATTGGCTGAATGAAAGGAAACTTCCAGCAAGAAGGAAAGTACAAGTTGAAAGACAAAGGCGAAAGAGTTTACCTAGGAAGGGTGGAAGCACAGAAGCACAGTTCTTGAGGACAACAGGAGGGACTCCATCAGGCCCATATGCCTTGTTAGTATTGAGGCCAATGATGGTAGAAAATACATCAGCTGAAGAAATTTTAATGTTAGCCATGAGGAAGTCAGAAGGGGGAAGAGCTGGAGGAACAGCACAGGAATCGTCTATGGTGGAATTGGAGGAGAACTTGCATTTTAAAATTCAGCATTAGGGTGTACCACCTTGTATGTAAAAATTCTGCATTAGAATACATCACCTTGTATATAAAAATCCTGCTTTAGAGTGCATCACATTCTCTACCTTGCACGTGAAAATGCATAGGTCGGACTGAATGATCGGGTTATACGAGGAATATTTTTACAACAAAAGTATCGGAAAAAAATTATAACTTTGCATTAGCCCAATTATCGATCTAAGTGTGCAAAGAGTCAGTCATTCTAAAACGTCAGCCAGAAATTATTGCCTTTTATTTGGTCACTTAGCTGATCAGTTATGACCACCCACTTTGCGAAGTGAGGGGGAATGATAATGAAACTTTCAGGGTATGAAGATATGGCCAAAATCTTTGACGAGTTCGAAAAATGGGCACTCGGGTTCAAGGCCAAGGTAACCAAATGGCTGCCAAAGGTCGACTAGTTGACCTTTGGTGACCTTGACCTTGACCTCGAGTGCCCATTTCCGAAATTGTACAATTTTTTGGCCATACTTTGATACTCCTGAAAGTTATCATCTTGATAGCTTAAGTAGTTCATGACATATCTTGTTTACCCACACACAAAGCCAGCCAGCTACTCACAACTGAAATGAAAACAGTACCACTCCCCTTGCTTACCACTCGCGTTGCAAAGCGACCAGAGAGGGGATGTTTTCACTTGTGAGGTTGTCTGGCTGGCTTTGTTTGCATGCGTTTTACATCCCAAAATTGTGTTAACCCGCCCCGTCCTGACCACTTTTTCACCATTGGTACCCCCCAATCCCGACCATTTTGGGACCCAAATTTTTTTTTGCTAAAACTCTCGCTTTTGGTCAGAAACAATGGTCAGTCACCAAGAAAGTGTTCACCGGGGTCCATAAGTGGCCTAAACAGGTATACCTTCGTTACACCTTGTATCGTGTTCTCTGTAGGTGGTCTGAGGCTCTCACGTTTTCTATGGTATTATAAGTCTGGGAAACCAATGAAAGTAAGTAGATATGTATTTATTACAAACATAAAAACATGTGATACAAGAGTAAATTGGATTTTATACAAAAATAGAGGTGAAATAAGCATTGTACCATCGTGCGAACCAAGCGAAATCGGCCAAAACTGTTCACGATGAATCGCTAACATTGCTGAATCATGATACATATCATTTTTTCTGCTTACATAATACATCTCCAATAACATTATACCATTTTACATTTTATTGAACTGTTTTTACGTATTCACAGGCCTTTCGATATCATTTAGCGTAATGTTAGCGCTTATTTACGTAGTGAGTGAACTCGCTGTGACTGTTGTTTCAACTCGTATTGTGTTTTTTCAACTTACATAATACTTTCCTAATATCGTTATACACTTTTCCACTTTAGAGAACTGTTTTGAGATTGTTTCAGGTCTTACGTAAATATTTAGCGTAATAATAACGCATAATAACACAGAGGGTGAAGTCGCTATGACTATTATTTCAACTTACAACCTATTTTTGTACTTATATAATACTCCACTAACATTACACATGTTTCCACTTGATATAATTGCTATCAAATAATTGGAGACCTTACTATTCTACTGAGTGTCATATTATCGCATATTTACACAGTGAGTGTTATCACGATATCATTTGTTTCATCTTACACTAGTATTCAACTTATAAATTACTTTCTTACTAACATTACACCCGTTTCCACTTTATATTCTTGCTATCACATATTTACTGACCAGAGTGTTATACTGAGCGTCATATTTTCGTAGATTTACACAGTGGGTGTAGTTTTGATATCACTTCATTCAACTTACACTATTTCTTCACTTATACATTACTTTCCTGCAAACATTACACCCGTTTCAACTTTATATAAGACTTAGCACATACTGACTGGCAATACCATTATACTGAGTGTCATATCGCCATCCCACACAGTTTCAGTAGTGTAGGAAGTTATAGTACTCTCTGAAACATGGCTGAAGGCACAACGCAACATTGCACTCTGCACACTCATACCTTGTGTCTTTTCTCTGAGTGGCTGGTCTGACTGTCGAGTGCTTGCATACATGGCAGCGGCACTGGGGTTTACGACGGTTTGGTTGGGAAGGGATTGTGCTAGGATAGTGGCATCCTGTGAGGCATAGGGGAGTCTGGGCAGCCATGGGGGTGTGGGTGCGGTGTGTGGGTCTGTCCTGGGCATGCCTGGCGATTATTTCACGTGCCAGCTCCCTCACAAACCCCTCAAAGGTCTCTGATACTCCCGTTGTCATGACGTGCAGGTAGTGTGCGTTCAGGACCGTGATGTCGAGCAAGTGGAAAAAGAGCTTTTTGTACCACTTCATCGTGGTCGTGGCACAGTCAACACTAGAAATCATCGAGTCTGACTGATCCACTTGCCTCATGTTCAGATTATAGTCCAGTACAGACTCGGGTTTCTAGACATTGCGCCTCCTCTCGCTACGGTGATCAACGGAGTCTGTGGGGTGCATCAGGGGGCTGTGTACAGTTGATAGGAGGCAAACTTCCCTGTTGTGGTTCCACAGAGTGGCAAGGATGTTATTTGCCTGGAAGAAAACCACCTCGTTCTTGTCATGTTTCCTCCCTATTTTGACCATATGGCGCCGATTTCTCTTGACTGTACCACAGACTCAGGTGTCGTGTTGGTGGAGGAACCTAGCGAGAAGAGGGCTAGTGTACCAGTTGTCCAGGTACAACACATGACCACGATGAAGGTACTCCTCTATCATTGTCTTCACCACGGCCCCTGAGAGTCCTATACTACGATCTTCTGTTATATCTGTCTGTGCGCCTGTGTACAAGACTATGTCTTGCACATAACCAGTCTTACAGTCACACATAACAAAGATCTTTAACCCGAAACGGTGTCTCTTGCTGGGTATGTACTGGTGAAAGGAAATATTGCCTCTCCACAACACAAGACTCTCTTCTATGACGAGGTCTCTGTAAGGATAAAATGAGGAGAGGAACATTTCCTGTAAATGATCAAATACAAGCCTAATTTTCCTCATTTTATCAGTGTTATTAGCATTAGCTGGATCTTCTGCATCAAAAAAGTGAAGGCGGCCGAGAATCTGCTGAAATCTATTACGACTCATCACCTTTCCAAAGAAAGGTGTGATGGTCATTGGGTCAGTGGTCCAGTTGCAGGTATTTGATTTTTTCTTACAACACCCATCAAGAGAACCAGGGCAAAAAATAAGAACATCTCAGAAATTGTCACAGGATAGTCATATTGCTGGGAATGCCTGCTCGTTGTTCCCAAACGTTCACTTTCACGGTGCTGTGTTCGTGAAAATAGGTTTGTCTGTTCCACTATGCGCCCCACAAACACCTCCCCAAAGAACAGGTGGAAAAAATCCACCCTAGTGGAACCTGCATGCACACCTGAAGCCGTGCAACCAGACCGCCACTCCTCAGTGAAAGGGTGAATGATGGGAGTAAAATTACTCCCATCTTCCCAGTTCCACGAGACACCACCGTCTCCAGCCTCGTCCCCATCATCGCCTTTGTCAGGGTGGGGAGGTGAGGGTGGTGGGGGAGGTTGGGGAGGTGGAGAGCGGCGCCTTTCATCACTCGCACTTCTCTTCCCTCTCCGTTTTCCTTTACCCTTTCCCTTCCCTTTCCTTCCTTTCCCCACATCCTGGGGCTGTGGGGAGGAAGTTTGGGAATATTGTGGGGGAAAAGACGTGCTGGGGAGTGGCTCCACCTCCTCTCCCCTAGGCCTACGTGCACCACGTGCTCGTGCTGCCTCCCTCACACCACTTTCCCTTTCACCCCGCACTCCCGCCACACCACTTTCCCTTTCACCCCGCGCTCCCGCCACACCACTTTCCCTTTCACCCCGCACTCTCACCACACCACTTTCGCCTTCCCCAGACAAAACACTAGGACCATACCTTATTTGCCTTCTCGTCCCACCTTCTGATCCTCGGGGTGAGATTTTTTCCTTCCCCAACCACGAGGCAACATCACGTCCTAAGCCGCCGTCATCGTCATCATCCTCATCCTCGTCCTCATCAGAATCTCTCTCTCTAGGGAATGGAGAGAGGTTCCTTGCAGGTGGTTTGGGTGCAGGCTGGCCTTCTCTTGCCTTACGATATGTGACATACCGCTTTTTCCAGGGCGAAGGGACCTCCTCATCACTGCTTGTTATTTCCTCCTCAGGCTACACGTAATCTTGATCCACCACATCATCATCAAGTGGAGAATCACTATCTCCAGTGAAGGCATCCAGGGCGGAATGTATTTCGTCGTCTGAGAGACCTTTACGCGCCATGTCTGACCTGGGTCACTGCTAACAGGTGAGTGACCGAGACAAGGGCGAGCGCGGGTCACGGGGGGTCTGGGACGCTGCCCGCCTGGCGGCAGGTAAGGGAGGCTTGGGTAGGTGGGCGAATCGAAAATCTCGCAAGAATTTTGAAAATTGTGGAAATTATGAACCTTGCAATTGCAGCGTGTTAAAGTACGTCAACGGGATTGGCAGTGATAAAACGTGAGGACGTGGAAGAACGTCGACGGGACGCCGCGGGTTAAATCAGAAATGGAGGTGCAGACTTATGTGCTGTGGAATAACTTTCCAGCTACGAGGGTGGTGAGATCCCATCGTGAGATGGCTTCAATTTTGAAAATCAGATCGTATCGCTGAATATAAAACTATTTGTAAGTTTTAGATTCCTCCTTTGTATTTCTTTTTTTCTCGCAAAGTAAGCCATATTTGCTAGGTCAGATAAAAAATATTGCTCGGAAATGTGTTTATTTTCACTTCAATACTAAACTTCCAAGATTAGTAATTAATGCAGGGTGATTATGTTGTGTAATATACAGTCATTTGTCATTAACTGTAGCCGAATATTAGTTTAGCTACTGGTGAAACATTACAAACTAATGAATGTGTGTGTGTGTGTGTGTGTGTGTGTGTGTGTGTGTGTGTGTGTGCATGAGTGTGTGTGTGTGTGTGTGTGTGTGTGTGTGTGTGTGTGTGTGTGTGTTTGTGTGTGTATGTGTTTGTTTGCGTGTGTGTGTGTGTGTGTGTGTGTGTGTGTGTGTGTGTGTGTGTGTTTGCGTGTGTGTGTGTTGAAACTTGAAACCTAACTTAACCTCTTATCAGTTTCATGATGTTTGTAACTGTATGCACAAATATTAGAAGCATTTGCCATTAAACAAGAACATAAAGCAAAAACATATCCTTCGATATTCATATTACAGATATAATACGGAGATGCTGGAGACTGATAATGATACTGGGTAGGAAAGGTGTTGTTTGACTTCGTTGCCAATGACGATCGCAAGTCCCCTTCTGACTGCCAGTGCCTCACCCACCTCTGCACAGTGGTTACGCTTGTTCCCATCCTCTTCGCTATCATTCGGAACGACAGCCCGCTCAGCCACAGCAGAATAAACATCTCTCGTTCAGCAATCACGGTTTTTCTATGGGTGTTGCGGCGTAGCATCCCCGTCTGTGTAAACCAAAGCACGTGCACTCGAAATCATTATCGAATAGATGACTTGGACGTAAAACTTATCTGCAGATGCATTATATCCGGGTATCCCGTGGAACGTGTTGGCTGTTATCAAGGAAAATGCGATTTTCATCGGTTCATTCTAAGTGAACTATAATGGCACTGTAACAGGTCATTTGAGATTTGCTTCAGGATTAAACCTCCAAAAAGGGAGAGTGGTTGCCAAAAGTTTCTTATTCCCAAGTTGGCTAAGTGAGAAAGGGGACTTAGTGACCGTAGTAAGAATCATACATCCATGTGAAAATTGATGTACTTGAATGCCTGTGAGTGTGTGTGTGTGTAATTAGAATGAGACAACAGAGTGCGAACGTATACAAAGATATGAAAGTTCAAACTATCATTACACATCTAACATATCGTTAATATGCCGGGAACCGAACTCTGGACTCTGATGTGTGATGCAGGCAGCACACCACTACGCCACTTCCAGGTAAAAGTTGTCTCACATTGTCACATCTTGTAACCAATGTTCCTCCGACTCTGAACTGTGAGTCCGAGAGGATGAGACAACCCTCTGGCACTCGGGCAAGTAGATACTTAATCTATCCCAAACACTTACGACAAGCCAGAATGGAGGGAGAAACCTGTACTGCACACAGAAAAAAACATCTAACACATTACAGGCATCTCCCTTCATTCTGGCTTGTCGTAAGCGCTTGGGACAGATTAAGCATCTACTTGCCTAAGTGCCAGGGGGTTGTCTCATCCTCTCGGGCTCACAGTTGGGAGTTGGAGAAACATTACTTACAAGGTTGTGACTATATGAGATAACTTTCCTCTGGTCGTGGTGTAGTGGTATGCTGCCTGGCTCACACCTGAGAGTCCCGGGTTCGATTCCTGGCATTATGGCAATATGTTAGATGATTTTTCCCGTGTACAGAACAGGTTTCTCCCTTTATCACTACACCCTTTTAATGACAGCCGCGGCTAACGTGAGAGAAGCACCCGCCCACCTCTGTTGGAGCTCCTACTTTTGAGTAATAAACGTTACATCAACATGAATCCGACATTATGCCATTAGGGAATTACGGTTATTTATTACCTTAAGGGCAAAGCTGTCTCCCTCATAATTCCTCCGTTCATCCATTACATCAAGAACTTTATATCGTGAAAGATTAAACTTCCTGTATAAATGACAAGGAAATCGCCACATAAACATCTCAGTTCAACTAGATTCCATTTTAAATTCCGAATGTTTTGATGCTGTTTGTGAGGCACTAGATATTTTTCGACATTGATTACTAATACATTTATTGAGTATACCTTTTTCATTCAATTTTGGCTTAAAATTCCCCTCTCTTCATGTTAAATGTTGAGTAGTAAGAGATGAATACAAGAAAACGGATCGAGCCACAAAGAAGCAATTTGGAAAGAATGTAGAGCCATAATATTGTCCTTTTTTGCTTCTGGGTTACGTGAATTAAACTGCAAAGGTACGACAATCTGGGTTACAGTAAAAAGAGTATATTGACAATCCTCTAAGCTATTGTCAATGAGCTTTGAATTAGAAACACGTGTTTCTTCTGAGGAATAAAAATCTCTGTGTTAATACTGATATTAATACGCAGCTGGTATAATATGAAAAAATAATAACAAAAATAAATAACATTAAACTGCGATTTTTATGTGGGTTTATGGTAAATAATATATCTTGACCATAAACGTAATTCATAACTTAAATATTCCACAGATACTCCAAGTCATATCTGTATTACATAAAAGCTTTTTCATACTAAAGCAGCACTAACACCACACTAACACTGTCAGCCACACCACCGCCACACTAGCACCCTCACCCTCACCACCACCACGCTAACACCATCAACCACACCACCACCACACTAACACCGTCAGCCACACCACCACCACACTAACACCGTCACCCTCACCACCACCACACTATCACCGTCAGCCACACCAGCACGGCACCACACTCTCAAGACTTACCAGCGGAGAGGCGATGGTCAGGAAACGGTGGGCGAGGCAGTCGGCCGAGCAGGGTCAGGCGGCAAGTGAGAGGGACAGGTTAAATCAACCTTATTTATTGCTCCACCCTCATACTCTGACACTTTTGCACCTGCGTTAACCGTGAAGCCTTGTTGGATCAATATTTTCCTGTTCCATTGTTAGGTAAGTGCGAACTATACCGCACAGTCTAAAAAACGGAAGATAATTTGTTTCATATAAAAGGTGTGTCTCTGTACATCAGTAGGCTGCATCGTATCATACTGTACTTGCTGTTCATTCTGGACATGGATGGAATAATACTCAGGGTTGATATTAACGAGAATATCTGGCACACAAGCTGATCTTAAGAAAGTACAGTAGTAGTGACTGAGATTTATCTATACGAGTACATGATGCAGTTCAGATGAGTGACGGACCATTAATATTTAGACATACTTACCGAAGGTAATAAAGCAAAAATATAAAACAAGAAATAATAAACGAGAATTGTGCAGGTGTGAGAAAAGTAAACAAGTCAGGGCATAATGCATTGTAATATACAAGTAATTTCCCCCAGTTAGATAAACTTAACCTGCCATGACTAGGTCTTGCAGTTAAATATACAATATTTTTTATTCACACATATTTGTATTATGTTAAATTGACATACAGAAAATAAGGTTAAATGAGACCTAGCAAGATATGAATAGAAATCACTGTTATTATACCATACTTTGTCAACATTCCCAAAGAAACACACGATGGTCTTCACAAATACAGAATATGAGATCTTGCCCACCCCTCGTCGCAGACGTTAGCAAATTCTGCAGAATCGTGTCTCACACTTCACTAAACGCATGTATTTGTGTGGTTTGACCTTTGCCTTATAAAACACTTTAAAAGGCCTGAAACAAACATGTATGGGGATATTTGCCTAAGGAATTGTTATACCAAGTTTGACGTCAATTACTGAAAAATGGAGGAAATATATGAAATTAAAAGCCAATGGAAGGAAAGAAGAAAGAAGGTTAACAAAAATACAATAAAAATGTAAAGAAAACAATAAGGGCCGCATTTTTTTACATCTGATTTTATAAGTTGTATATTGTTGATGTAATAACTGACCAATATTTCCATATGAACATAGTATTACATAACAACGGCTTTGCTTGGAAACGTTTTACTTTTACCGTCAAGCAGCTGCACAGTTACTTACCCGGTATGTATTTTTTAACTAGCCTCGCCGAAGGTCAAATACATATTCAGCGTAATGAAAGTACAGAGACAGACTACAATTATTTATAACATATTTCGCCTCATCTATCTATCTATCTATCTATAGCCCGACGCCCTAATCCCGCAAAGGGTGGCCGCAGACAAAACGCCTCCAAGTCGCTCTGTCACCCACCATTTGACTACCCTCCCCCCAACTCACCCCCCCTCTCTCATATACCTCTCAACTCCATCCCTCCACCTCATTCTCGGTCTACCCCTCCCTCTCCCTCCCTCCACCTCACCTACATACACCCTCTTAGTCAGTCTTTCATTCTCCATTCTCTCCACATGTCCGAACCACCTCAGTGCATTTCTCCTAATCTTCTCAACCACATCCACATCCACCCCACAACGTTCCTTCACTTCTTCATTCGTCAACCTGTCCCTCTATGTCATTCCACATGCTCCTCTCAAGTAACTCATTTCTACTGCTCTCACTCTTGACTTGTTCCCCTCTTGCAGGGTCCACGCCTCGCTTCCATACGCCAGGGTAGGGATCACAATACTATCATGCAGTGACTTCTTAACTTCCATACTCACCTCCCTATTCCTCATCACTGCTTTCAGTGAACCAACAACCTTCTTTTCCTGCTGTACCCTTTCACGCACTTCATCCCTCAAAGTTCCATCCTTACTCATCACACTACCCAAGTACTTGAATGCACTCACATTCTCCATATCCTCACGATCCAACCTTACTGTACATTATGTGACTTCATTCCTCTCAAACACCATAACTTTACTTTTGTTTACATTAACTTTCAGCTTCCTCCTCCTACACACTGTCCCAAATTCATTCACCAAACCTTGTAACTCCCACTCGTCTTCACTCAACATTACTCTATCATCAGCAAACAGCAACACCGGAATCTTCCAAATCTCACCCTCATTCATCAGAGCCACCCCTACATCCACTGCCCTACCTTGCACTTCATTTACAACCCCATCCATGTATATATTAAACAGCCATGGAGATATCACACAACCCTGGTTCAGTCCCACATTGAGATCAAAGAACTCACTCAACTCACCATCCACTTGCACCGAAGCCCTAGCTCCTTCGTACATACTCTTCACAGCATTCAACAATTTCCCCTCCACTCCATATATTCTTAATACCTTCCACATACCTTGCCTATCTATTCTGTCATAAGCTTTCTCCAAGTCCATGAAGGCAGCATACACTTTCTTTCCCTTCTCTAGATACTTCTTCACTAAACATCCTAGAACAAATATCTGATCTACACCCTTTTCCCTTCCTAAATCCCCCTTGTTCTTCTCCAACCAGCTCCTCTGTTATATGCCTAACCCTATCAGTGAGTATTCTACCATATATTTTACCAGTCACACCAAGAAGGCAAATACCCCTATGGTTACCACATACTTCTCTCTCCCCCTTTCCTTTGTGTAAAGGAACAATTATACCTGATTTCCAGTCCTCTGGAACCCTTCTCTCTTCCAAAGCCAATCTACACGACTTCCATATCCACTCCACAACAATCTCGCCCCCATACCTCAGCATTTCACCACACACTCCATCAATTCCTGGGGCCTTTCCCAGCTTGATCTTCTTCATTGCTTCCACCACTTCTGCCCTACTGATCTCTTCCTCCCTCCTCTCATCTCTTCTCCCAGCCATTCCCCAACCACTTATACTCGCACTGCTCTCACTCTCTACATTCAACAAAATCCTCATAGTGCTCCTTCCATCTCCTCAATTTCTCTCTCTTCTCCACCAACAATCTATTATTCCTATCTTTCACTCCCCTACTATTTCCCGTTTTACACTGCCTTACTTTCTTTATCTCCTTCCAAAAGAATTTCTTACTCTCCCTCCATTTCACACTCAGATTCCTCCCAAACTCTTCATCCACTTTCTTCTTACTCTCCTTCACCAGTCTCTTCACCTCCCTTCTCCTACTCACATATACCTCTCTGTTCTCTCTCTCATCTTCTCCCCTACCTCTCCTCGCTAACCATTCACTATATGCCTTCTTCTTCTGTTCCACAGCTTGTTTCACCTCATCAATCCACCATGCGTTCCTCGCACACCCTTGCATCTCCTCTTCACTCCACAAACCACCTCACACGTTGCGCCTATCTCTTCCGTGAATATCTTACATACGTCTTCCACCCCTTCCATCTGCTCTAGCTCATACCTTCCCAATCTTTCTTCCACAATGCTCTTATACTCTGCCATTCTCTCACTATCTTGCAAATTCTCCACTCTTCTCACAGGAGCTGTTTCTTCCTGTCTTCCCCTCGTCTCCTCATCCATTTTCTTTGCAGCTTTACCTTGGCCATCGCTAAGTGATGGTCCGAGACTCCATTCCCCCACCCTCTCCACACTCTTGCATCCAACACTTGTCTTCTCATTCGCTCATCCACACACACATAGTCTATCATTGCCTTTCGTTCAACAACTTCACAATCCATCCTTCTCATTACTCTTCATGTATAATTTCGAGAAATGATTCAAAATGAATATTATTATCAAAATTCGTATTATACTCGTAAGTGGTGTTCATTACAGGTAAGTAATAATAAATGCGGGGATAATAACTAATAGTTTTCAAACACGAACTGATGAAGACAATGTTAGGTTGGGCAGTGGATGTTGAATTGTCTATCATGAGAGACGGTAGGGTGTGAATTCTTCCTGTACTGTTCTTGCTGATGATACCGCATTGTTAAGTGAATCTGAATGCGAGCTGCAAGGCTTAGTGAATGAGTCTGGGATTGTACGTAAGAAACAGAATCTAAAAATGAATGTAAATAAAAGTTATGGCCTTTGAGAGAAGTGAAATAACAGGATGCAGAGTAAGGCTGGATGGTCAGGAAATGGAGAATGTGATGCATACAAGTACCTAGGTAGCGTGATGAGTAAGGATGGAAGTTTTGAGGATGAAGTGCTTGAAATGGTACAGCAGGATAGAAAGTTTGCTGATTCACTGAAAACAGTGATAGGGAATAATGAAGTGAACATAGACGTAAAAAAGTCCCTGTCTGACAGTATTGTGAATTCTGCTGTAATATATTATGGAAGTGAAACATGGACATGACACAAGTCAAGACAAAGAGGAGTGGTAATAAATTATTTGAGCTAGGCATGTGGAATTTCATGAAGGGACAATGAGGAAGTAAACGAGTGTTGTTGTGTTAATGCAGGTGTGATTGAAAGTGTTAAGAGAAATACCTTCATTTCTTTGGTCATGTGAAGAGGTTGGAGAATATGAGACTGACAAGAAGTAAGTATTGTATATGTGAGTGTGGTGGAGTCTTGGGATGATATGGAGGGATGAAGAAATACTTGGGAGAGGGAGGTGGGTGAGTTGCAGGGATGGCAGCTAAATGGCAAAGGATAGAGCGACGTGGAGGCGATTTGTTTGTAGCTACCCGTTATGGGATTAAGGCATGGCAAAACATAGATAGACAGATTGACACTTATTTTTTGTTCCTAGAAGATGGGACAACAGAATACTACTGAGGGAAATGCCAACTGACCTATCAGTAATTTACCGTAAAATCTATTTATCGTGTTGAAGGTGTGGTATTTTCATAGTTATCTGAATTTAAGGAAGCTCAAGGAGTTCACCAGGTACAACATTTAGGTACAATCTTAGATATCTTCATGTTTTGGACCTCATGCGCTCCTGTGACGATTCAAGTCACAAGGGTGTATGTTTACAGTCTAAACTACTCACCTTTAGTAATATAAAATTAATGAACCTTATACATTTTACATTCGTTTGCATTGGAGACTTAGTATTCTCAGTATTTTATTATTTATTAAAGTACACTTGGTATCGTTTTGACACGCAGCTCAATGAGCTCATGTTCAATTCTCGAGCCGGTCAGACTTTTGAATAACCGTGTATCTAACTTGTCGCTGTTCACCCAGCAGATGACTAGCACCAATGATGTGACAAGGACTGTTGTGAGTCGTTGTCCAAGAGGACTGAAGCAAAGAAAAAATTGTCCACATTAATGGTTACTGAGTGATAGGTGGTGGCACACAGCATCCACTCTCTTGATGTAGTGATACGTTAAGGTAACTCTACACTGAGTGACAGGCCAAATGGTTCCCGTAACACAGGACACCTAGTAATACGTTGGATGGTAACCCAGATGACGCCTGGTGGTGTAGTGGGTCAAGACACATAAGCCGGACTGTACCTGCTGCTTTTCATCCAACTGGTGGTTGAGGTTTATTGCTCACGCAGTACCATTTGGGCTTCATCCTGGCTATATGATTATATGTCCGGACAGAGAAGCCTAGCTCCTGGTGCCTGTGCTCCTGTGGGGACATGAAAGTTCTGTGTGATCGTAACAGAGTGGTGGAGAACGTGTTGTGAAGAGGTTAGGTTGTCGACATGATTTATACTTGGTCTACGATGAGGAACAGTAGGAGAAAGGAGTTCGCCTAATATTTTTCATCTCTCCTGCCTCTCAGTTTCCTCTAGTATTAACATTCTTAACCTGACGGAGGCTTGGTGTGCTTCTTTGTTCAAAGATTATTTTATTTGTGATAATGCTTCAGGAAAGAAAGTAACGACCATGTCCTACAAGTGTGAGGTAAATACAGTAAAGCACCCGGCAAATTTTTGTCTCTATTTTACCTAAAGATCGGTAAAGTGAGTATTTTGAACCACTGTATAAAGACATGAAAGACCAAAATGAAAGACAAAGAGGACTGTACTACTAGGAATATGGGCCAAGGTGTCTGGAAGAGTAGTAATTGGAACAGTAGTGAAACATGCTAGAAAGCTACGGGGAGGGGTTAATGTGATGTAGAACACTGAAAAATATCTTAGAGGGCAGGAGTAGACCTGGATACAACTTCAAAATCACTGTGAACTGCGTGACTGACACCAGAACTTCGAATACTCTGTCCTGTTCACTGACTGAGATGACGTTATAAGGCCTGTCAGAAGGGTTACGCTCCATTCACAGCCTCATACTCCCAGCGGCCAGTCGCAAAGTGTCGCATGTGGTATCTTTCACTTTGAATCTCGTTTATATAACAATTTTCACATTTATATTCAAATTTTTCTTGGTTGTGTTTAATTTTTCTTAATTGTTATGTTGTTGATATTTTTACGACTTTACCATGTTTATTTGACATTTCTGTTCTGTTCTTCTTCGCCTACAGTTCCCTTTAAAATTACCATCTCTTTTAACGTTGCCATTATCTTCCTACAACCCACAACTTGCCCAGCCTCTGCCTTGCCTGGCTGGTTGGGTCGTTTGTTCAAGATCTTCCTTCGCTCCCCCTCTCATTTATTCATAATACTCAAAGTTTTCATTCATAAACAGTTAATAAAATAACAATATTTTTTTACTAAATATCCGGCAGTTAAATTGTATAAACTATTATTTACCTTTTAAAGCTTCTGGATAAAATTATTATTGTCGGTGTAAAAAAAAAAATAATGACAATATAAGCTTCATCGAAGTTTATATGCTCCTGTTATCTGCCAGTCAGTCTTGTAGTTGACCGAAGTCATTCCCCGCTTTATTCATTTTTTCCTCCGAGAATGATAATGTAAGAAATATTATGTTCTCATTACTGCGTAGAGGAGTGAAGACATTTCCCCTGAAATACTGCATAGCCTGCATATTAGTACGAACAGGGCTGACTTCATGATCAGTAGCATATTAGCGTAAGTTGTGGTGTTAAGAGTGTTCATTCCAATTTTGTGAAAAGAAGACCTGAATATTATTCAGCCTCTCTGCGGCCAAACTAAACAGTGCAAGGGTTTTAACTTTATGCCCAAATGAAAACTGGAGTTATATATGGAGTTGGGAAGTACCTGCGGTCGATTTCCCCAAAGATCCGATTTTGATCCTACTTGTATGATCCACAGAGTGTTTGAATGTCAGGGAAGTGCATTCTACAATATACGTAATGTCTGCTACATTATGACCTACTCAATATCTGTTTTATTGCAATTATCTGTAAATGTGTTGTATATTTCAAAATTATAGTTATTTAATCTTTATTCCAATATTCCACATACAGAAGATCTTCAGATTTGAATCCCAAGGACACAAAAATATTCTTTGTGTTGAAATTATTAAATACAACTAAAATCCAGATCATACTGTACCAGAAACACGGCTAGGTAATGGAAAACACATCTACACACACACACACACACACACACACACACACACACACACACACACACACACACACACACACTTTTTCTTGCTGTCATTCTGAAGAGTTCAAAGGAAGAGCCACCATTGCTTCCCCTAAATACTTATCTTCTTATAGCTGTAAGTAAAATAAGAGAGATACTGAATGACTTTACCGGGTTGTGTTAGAGTACACCACGTTGCAGATATAAATCCATCATTAGATTTTTTTTTTTTTTTTTACAAGGAAGAAGGAACCATAAGCCGGGAGCCCCCAAAAAAGTTCCTTCCAAGAAAAAAACAAAAGCAGTACAAAAGAGAGCCAAATTCAAGCTCTGTTCATTTCGAGATGCCTGGACACACTGCGTTTGAAAGACTGGAGATCATAGGAAGTAGGAAATACAGACAGAGGGGGACAGTTCCAGAGTTGACCCATTGCATAAATGAAGGACTGGGAATAACAGTTAGCTCTTGCATTAGAGAGTTAGACGGGAAAGGGATGAGAATATATTGTTAGACGGGTGCTACGCACCTTTCATAGAGGTGGAAGGATGCAAGCTGACAGTTCAGAGGAGCAATGACCATGGAAGTAGCGATAGAAAAGAGATAAAGAGGCAACAGTTCAGCGAAGAGACAGAGGTTGGAGGGAGCCAGTAATAGGTGCAGAGTTAATGAGACAAGAAGCCTTTGACTCCCCCCTATTGAGAAGAGCTGTATTTAGGGAGCCTCCCCACACATGAGATTTGTACTCCACGCAGGGGCGAATAAGTGCCATGTATAAAGTCAACAACTGTGCACGGGTAAAGAAGGTACGAAGTCAGGTTAACACACCTAATCTCTTGGAAGCACATTTTACCAGAGATGTAATATTATCTTTCCAAGATAAATCCTGAGTGAATCAAACTCCAAGCATGTTCAAGGATGATGTTGGATTGAGCTGGATATTATTAAACTTTAGTGGGTACTCCTGTGGAAGATTTTGTTGGGTTGATAGGTGTAAAAAACTGAGTCTTTGATGCATTAAAAATAACAAGATTATTTTTACCCCAGTCAGAGATACGAGCCAGGTCAGACATTAGGAGTGCCATAGCCTCATCCCTTGTTTGTTGAAGTAACTGCTGGGATGGACGTAGCGGGAACCGAATGGAAAGATGAAGGGTGGAATCATCAGTATATGAGTGGATAGGGTTAGATGTACAGCTTAGAAGATCATTGATGAATAAAGGGAAGAGAGTTGGTGATAGGACAGAGCCCTGAGGACCACCACTATTCATGGATCTAGGAGAAGAACGATGGCCGTTTCCAACTGGGGTATAGAATAACCAGAAAGGAAGCTGTAGATGAAGGCACAGAGAGAAAGATAGAAACCGAAAGAGGACAGTTTGGAAATTAAAGATTTATGCCAGACTCGATCGAAAGCCTTTGAGATGTCAAGTACAATGGCAAAGCTTTCCCCAAAGTCCCGAAAGGAGGATGACCAATAGTCTGAAAGGTAGCTGAGAAGATCGCCAGTGGAGCATTCCTGACGGAACCCATACTGACGATCAGAAAGAAGGTTATGATAGGAAAGATGCTTTAAAATTTTTCTGTTAAGAATAGACTCAAAAATGTTTGAGACACAGGATGTTAAAGCAATTGGACGCTAGTTAGAGGGCTGGGAATAGTCACTCTTCTTTGGGATTGGCTGAATGAAAGGAAACTTCCAGCAAGAAGGAAAGGTACAAGTTGAAAGACAAAGGCGAAAGAGTTTACCTAGGAAGGGTGGAAGCACAGAAGCACAGTTCTTGAGGACAACAGGAGGGACTCCATCAGGCCCATATGCCTTGTTAGTATTGAGGCCAATGATGGTAGAAAATACATCAGCTGAAGAAATTTTAATGTTAGCCATGAGGAAGTCAGAAGGGGGAAGAGCTGGAGGAACAGCACAGGAATCGTCTATGGTGGAATTGGAGGAGAACTTGCATTTTAAAATTCAGCATTAGGGTGCACCACCTTGTATGTAAAAATTCTGCATTAGAATACATCACCTTGTATATAAAAATCCTGCTTTAGAGTGCATCACATTCTCTACCTTGCACGTGAAAATGCATAGGTCGGACTGAATGATCGGGTTATACGAGGAATATTTTTACAACAAAAGTATCGGAAAAAAATTATAACTTTGCATTAGCCCAATTATCGATCTAAGTGTGCAAAGAGTCAGTCATTCTAAAACGTCAGCCAGAAATTATTGCCTTTTATTTGGTCACTTAGCTGATCACTTATTACCACCCACTTTGCGAAGTGAGGGGGAATGATAATGAAACTTTCAGGGTATGAAGATATGGCCAAAATCTTTGACGAGTTCGAAAAATGGGCACTCGGGTTCAAGGCCAAGGTAACCAAATGGCTGCCAAAGGTCAACTAGTTGACCTTTGGTGACCTTGACCTTGACCTCGAGTGCCCATTTCCGAAATTGTACAATTTTTTGGCCATACTTTGATACCCCTGAAAGTTATCATGTTGATAGCTCAAGTAGTTCATGACATATCTTGTTTACCCACACACAAAGCCAGCCAACTACTCACAACTGAAATGAAAACATTACCACTCCCCTTGCTTACCACTCGCGTTGCAAAGCGACCAGAGAGGGGATGTTTTCACTTGTGAGGTTGTCTGGCTGGCTTTGTTTGCATGTGTCTTACATCCCAAAATTGTGTTAACCCGCCCCGTCCCGACCACTTTTTCACCACTGGTACCCCCCAATTCCGACCATTTTGGGACCCAAATTTTTTTCTGCTAAAACTTTCGCTTTTGGTCAGAAACAATGGTCAGTCACCAAGAAAGTGTTCACCGGGGTCCATAAGTGGCCTAAACAGGTATACCTTCATTACACCTTGTATCGTGTTCTCTGTAGGTGGTCTGAGGCTCTCACGTTTTCTATGGTATTATAAGTCTGGGAAACCAATGAAAGTAAGTAGATATGTATTTATTACAAACATAAAAACATGTGATACAAGAGTAAATTGGATTTTATACAAAAATAGAGGTGAAATAAGCGTTGTACCATCGTGCGAACCGAGCGAAATCGGCCAAACTGTTCACGATGAATCGCTAACATTGCTGAATCATGATACATATCATTTTTTCTACTTACATAATACATCTCCAATAACATTATACCATTTTACATTTTATTGAACTGTTTTTACGTATTCACAGGCCTTTCGATAACATTTAGCATAATGTTAGCGCTTATTTACGTAGTGAGTGAACTCGCTGTGACTGTTGTTTCAACTCGTATTGTGTTTTTTCAACTTACATAATACTTTCCTAATAACATTATACACTTTTCCACTTTAGAGAACTGTGTTGAGATTGTTTCAGGCCTTACGTAAATATTTAGCGTAATAATAGCTCATAATAACACAGAGGGTGAAGTCGCTATGACTATTATTTCAACTTACAACCTATTTTTGTACTTATATAATACTCCACTAACATTGCACATGTTTCCATTGATATAATTGCTATCACATAATTGGAGACCTTACTATTCTACTGAGCGTCATATTTCGCATATTTACGCAGTGAATGTTATCACGATATCATTTGTTTCATCTTACACTAGTATTCAACTTATAAATTACTTTCCTACTAACATTACACCCGCTTCCACTTTATATTCTTGCTATCACATATTTACTGACCAGAGTGTTATACTGAGCGTCATATTTTCGCAGATTTACACAGTGGGTGTAGTTTTGATATCACTTCTTTCAACTTACACTATTTCTCAACTTATACATTACTTTCCTGCAAACATTACGCCCGTTTCAACTTTATATAAGACTTAGCACATACTGACTGGCATTACAATTATACTGAGTGTCATATCGCCATCCCACACAGTTTCAGTAGTGTAGGAAGTTATAGTACTCTCTGAAACATGGCTGAAGGCACAACGCAACATTGCACTCTGCACACTCATACCTTGTGTCCTTTCTCGGTGTGGCTGGTCTGACTGTCGAGTGCTTGCATACATGGCAGCGGCGCTGGGGTTTACGACGGTTTGGTTGGGAAGGGATTGTGCTAGGATAGTGGCGTCCTGTGAGGCATAGTGGTGTCTGGGCAGCCATGGGGGTGTGGGTGCGGTGTGTGGGTCTGTCCTGGGCATGCCTGGCGATTATTTCACGTGCCAGCTCCCTCACAAACCCCTCAAAGGCCTCTGATACTCCCGTTGTCATGGCGTGCAGGTAGTGTGCGTTCAGGACCGTGATGTCGAGCAAGTGGAAAAAGAGCTTTTTGTACCACTTCATCGTGGTCGTGGCACAGTCAACACTAGAAATCATCGAGTCTGACTGATCCACTTGCCTCATGTTCAGATTATAGTCCAGTACAGACTCGGGTTTCCAGACATTGCGCCTCCTCTCGCTACGGTGATCAACGGAGTCTGTGGGGTGCATCAGGGGGCTGTGTACAGTTGATAGGAGGCAAACTTCCCTGTTGTGGTTCCACAGGGTGGCAAGGATGTTATTTGCCTGGAAGAAAACCACCTCGTTCTTGTCAAGTTTCCTCCCTATTTTGACCATATGGCGATGATTTCTCTTGACTGTACCACAGACTCAGGTGTCGTGTTGGTGGAGGAACCTAGCGAGAAGAGGGCTAGTGTACCAGTTGTTCAGGTACAACACATGACCACGATGAAGGTACTCCTCTATCATTGTCTTCACCACGGCCCCTGAGAGTCATATACTACGATCTTCTGTTATATCTGTCTGTGCGCCCGTGTACAAGACTATGTCTTGCACATAGCCAGTCTTACAGTCACACATAACAAAGATCTTGAACCCGAAACGGTGTCTCTTGCTGGGTATGTACTGGTGAAAGGAAATATTGCCTCTCCACAACACAAGACTCTCGTCTATGACGAGGTCTCTGTAAGGATAAAATGAGGAGCGGAACATTTCCTGTAAATGATCAAATACAAGCCTAATTTTCCTCATTTTATCAGTGTTATTAGCATTAGCTGGATCTTCTGCATCAAAAAAGTGAAGGCGGCCGAGAATCTGCTGAAATCTATTACGACTCATCACCTTTCCAAAGAAAGGTGTGATGGTCATTGGGTCAGTGGTCCAGTATGCAGGTATTTGATTTTTTCTTACAACACCCATCAAGAGAACCAGGGCAAAAAATAAGAACATCTCAGAAATTGTCACAGGATAGTCATATTGCTGGGAATGCCTGCTCGTTGTTCCCAAACGTTCACTTTCACGGTGCTGTGTTCGTGAAAATAGGTTTGTCTGTTCCACTATGCGCCCCACAAACACCTCCCCAAAGAACAGGTGGAAAAAATCCACCCTAGTGGAACCTGCATGCACACCTGGAGCCGTGCAACCAGACCGCCACTCCTCAGTGAAAGGGTGAATGATGGGAGTAAAATTACTCCCATCTTCCCAGTTCCACGAGACACCACCGTCTCCAGCCTCGTCCCCATCATCGCCTTTGTCAGGGTGGGGAGGTGAGGGTGGTGGGGGAGGTTGGGGAGGTGGAGAGCGGCGCCTTTCATCACTCGCACTTCTCTTCCCTCTCCGTTTTCCTTTACCCTTTCCCTTCCCTTTCCTTCCTTTCCCCACATCCTGGGGCTGTGGGGAGGAAGTTTGGGAATATTGTGGGGGAAAAGACGTGCTGGGGAGTGGCTCCACCTCCTCTCCCCTAGGCCTATGTGCACCACGTGCTCGTGCTGCCTCCCTCACACCACTTTCCCTTTCACCCCGCACTCCCACCACACCACTTTCCCTTTCACCCCGTGCTCCCGCCACACCACTTTCCCTTTCACCCCGCACTCCCACCACACCACTTTCGCCTTCCCCAGACAAAACACTAGGACCATACCTTATTTGCCTTCTCGTCCCACCTTCTGATCCTCGAGGTGAGATTTTTTCCTTCCCCAACCACGAGGCAACATCACGTCCTAAGCCGCCGTCATCGTCATCATCCTCATCCTCGTCCTCATCAGAATCTCTCTCTCTAGGGGATGGAGAGAGGTCCGTGCAGGTGGTTTGGGTGCAGGCTGGCCTTCCCTTGCCTTACGATATGTGACATACCACTTTTTCCGGGGCGAAGGGACCTCCTCATCACTGCTTGTTATTTCCTCCTCAGGCTGCACGTAATCTTGATCCACCACATCATCATCAAGTGGAGAATCACTATCTCCAGTGAAGGCATCCAGGGCAGAATGTATTTCGTCGTCTGAGAGACCTTTACGTGCCATGTCTGACCTGGGTCACTGCTAACAGGTGAGTGACCGAGACAAGGGCAAGCGCGGGTCACGGGGGGTCTGGGACGCTGCCCGCCTGGCGGCAGGTAAGGGAGGCTTGGGTAGGTGGGCGAATCGAAAATCTCGCACGAATGTTGAAAATTGTGGAAATTATGAACCTTGCAATTGCAGCGCGTTAAAGTACGTCGACGGGATTGGCAGTGATAAAACGTGAGGACGTGGAAGAACGTCGACGGGACACCGCGGGTTAAATCAGAAATGGAGGTGCAGACTTATGTGCTGTGGAATAACTTTCCAGCTACGAGGGTGGTGAGATCCCATCGTGAGATGGCTTCAATTTTGAAAATCAGATCGTATCACTGAATATAAAACTATTTGTAAGTTTTAGATTCCTCCTTTGTATTTCTTTTTTTCTCGCAAAGTAAGCCATATTTGCTAGGTCAGATAAAAAATATTGCTCGGAAACGTGTTTATTTTCACTTCAATACTAAACTTCCAAGATTAGTAATTAATGCAGGGTGATTATGTTGTGTAATATACAGTCATTTGTCATTAACTGTAGCCGAATATTAGTTTAGTTACTGGTGAAACATTATAAACTAGTGAATGTGTGTGTGTGTGTGTGTGTGTGTGTGTGTGTGTGTGTGTGTGTGTGTGTGTTTGTGTGTGTATGTGTTTGTTTGCATGTGTGTGTGTGTGTGTGTGTGTGTGTGTGTGTGTGTGTGTGTGTGTGTGTGTGTGTGTGTGTATGTGTTTGTTTGCGTGTGTGTGTGTTGAAACTTGAAACCTAACTTAACCTCTTATCAGTTTCATGATGTTTGTAACTGTATGCACAAATATTAGAAGCATTTGCCATTAAACAAGAACATAAAGCAAAAACATATCCTTCGATATTCATATTACAGATATAATACGGAGATGCTGGAGACTGATAATGATACTGGGTAAGAAAGGTGTTGTTTGACATCGTTGCTAATGACGATCGCAAGTCCCCTTCTGACTGCCAGTGCCTCACCCACCTCTGCACAGTTGTGACGCTTGTTCCCATCCTCTTCGCTATCATTCGGAACGACAGCCCGCTCAGCCACAGCAGTATAAACATCTCTCGTTCAGCAATCACGGTTTTTCTATGGGTGTTGCGGCGTAGCATCCCCGTCTGTGTAAACCAAAGCACGTGCACTCGAAATCATTAACGAATAGACGACTTGGACGTAAAACTTATTTGCAGATGCATTATATCCGGGTATCGCGTGGAACGTGTTGGCTGTTATCAAGGATAAGGCGATTTTCATCGGTTCATTCTGAGTAAACTATAATGGCACTGTAACAGATCATTTGAGATTTGCTTCAGGATTAAACCTCCTAAAAGGGAGAGTGGTTGCCAAAATTCTCTTATTCCCTAGTTGGCTAAGTGAGAAAGGGGACTTAGTGACCGTAGTAAGAATCATACATCCATGTGAAAATTGATGTACTTGAATGCCTGTGAGTGTGTGTGTGTGTGTAATTAGAATGAGACAACAGAGGGCGAACGTATACAAAGATATGAAAGTTCAAACTATCATTACACATCTAACATATCGTTAATATGCCGGGAACCGAACTCTGGACTCTGATGTGTTATGCAGGCAGCACACCACTACGCCACTTCCGGGTAAAAGTTGTCTCACATTGTCACATCTTGTAACCAATGTTCCTCCGACCCTGAACTGTGAGTCCGAGAGGATGAGACAACCCTCTGGCACTCGGGAATCTATCCCAAACACTTACGACAGGCCAGAATGGAGGGAGAAACCTGTACTGCACACAGAAAAAATCATCTAACACATTACAGGCATCTCCCTTCATTCTGGCTTGTCGTAAGCGCTTGGGACAGATTAAGCATCTACTTGCCTAAGTGCCAGGGGGTTGTCTCATCCTTTCGGGCTCACAGTTGGGAGTTGGAGAAACATTGCTTACAAGGTTGTGACTATGTGAGATAACTTTCCTCTGGTCGTGGTGTAGTGGTATGCTGCCTGGCTCACACCTGAGAGTCCCGGGTTCGATTCCTGGCATTATGGCAATATGTTAGACGATTTTTCCCGTGTACAGTACAGGTCTCTCCCTTTATCACTACACCCTTTTAATGACAGCCGCGGCTAACGTGAGAGAAGCACCCACCCACCTCTGTTGTAGCTCCTACTTTTGAGTAATAAACGTTACATCAACATGAATCCGACATAAGCCACTAGGGAACTACGGTTATTTATTATCTTATGGGCAAAGCTGTCTCCCTCATAATTCCTCCGTTCATCCATTACATCAAGAACTTTATATCGTGAAAGATTAAACTTCCTGTATAAATGACAAGGAAATCGCCACATAAACATCTCAGTTCAACTAGATTCCATTTTAAATTCCGAATGTTTTGATGCTGTTTGTGAGGCACTATATATTTTTCCACATTGATTACTAATACATTTATTGAGTATACCTTTTTCATTCAATTTTGGCTTAAAATTCCCCTCTCTTCATGTTAAATGTTGAGTAGTAAGAGATGAATACGAGAAAACGGAGCGAGCCACAAAGAAGCAATTTGGAAAGAATGTAGAGCCATAATATTGTCCTTTTTTGCTTCTGGGTTACGTGAATTAAACTGCAAAGGTACGACAATCTGGGTTACAGTAAAAAGAGTATATTGACAATCCTCTAAGCTATTGTCAATGAGCTTTGAATTAAAAACACTTGTTTCTTCTGAGGAATAAATTTATCTGTTCTAATACTGATTTTAATACGCAGCTGGTATAATATGAAAAAATAATAACAAAAATAAATAACATTAAACTGCGATTTTTATGTGGGTTTATGGTAAATAATGTATCTTGACCATAAACGTAATTCATAACTTAAATATTCCACAGATACTCCAAGTCATATCTGTATTACATAAAAGCTTTTTCATACTAAAGCAGCACTAACACCACACTAACACCGTCAGCCACACCACCGCCACACTAGCACCCTCACCCTCACCACCACCACGCTAACACCATCAACCACACCACCACCACACTAACACCGTCAGCCACACCACCACCACACTAACACCGTCACCCTCACCACCACCACACTATCACCGTCAGCCACACCAGCACGGCACCACACTCTCAAGACTTACCAGCGGAGAGGCGATGGTCAGGCAACGGTGGGCGAGGCAGTCGGCCGCGCAGGGTCAGGCGGCAAGTGAGAGGGACAGGTTAAATCAACCTTATTTATTGCTCCACCCTCATACTCTGACACTTTTGCACCTGCGTTAACCGTGAAGCCTTGTTAGATCAATATTTTCCTGTTCCATTGTTAGCCAAGTGCGAAATATACCGCACAGTCTAAAAAACGGAAGATAATTTGTTTCATATAACAGGTGTGTGTCTATACGTCAGTAGGCTGCATCGTATCATACTGTACTTGCTGTTCATTCTGGACATGGATGGAATAATAATCAGGGTTGATATTAACGAGAATATCTGGCACACAAGCTGATCTTAAGAAAGTACAGTAGTAGTGACTGAGATTTATCTATATGAGTACATGATGCAGTTCAGATGAGTGACGGACCATTAATATTTAGACATACTTACCGAAGGTAAAAAAGCAAAAATATAAAACAAGAAATAATAAACGAGAATTGTGCAGGTGTGAGAAAAGTAAACAAGTCAGGGCACAATGCATTGTAATATACAAGTAATTTCCCCCAGTTAGATAAACTTAACCTGTCATGACTAGCTCTTGCAGTTAAATATACTGTATTTTTTATTCACACATTAAATTGACATACAGCAAATAAGGTTAAATGAGACCTAGCAAGACGTGAATAGAAATCACTGTTATTATATCATACTTTGTCAACATTCCCAAAGAAACACACGATGGTCTTCACAAATACAGAATATGAGATCTTGCCCACCCCTCGTCGCAGACGTTAGCAAATTCTGCAGAATCGTGTCCCACATTTCACTAAACGCATGTATTCGTATGGTTTGACCTTTGCCTTATAAAACACTTTAAAAGGCCTGAAACAAACCTGTATGGGGATATTTGCCTAGGGAATTGTTATACCAAGGTTGATGTGAATTACTGAAAAATGGAGGAAATATATGAAATTAAAAGCCAATGGAAGGAAAGAAGAAAGAAGGTTAACAAAAAATACAATAAAAATGTAAAGAAAACAATAAGGGCCGCATTTTTTTACATCTGATTTTATAAGTTGTATATTGTTGATGTAATAATCGACCAATATTTCCATATGAACATAGTATTACATAACAACGGCTTTGCTTGGAAACGTTTTACTTTTACCGTCAAGCAGCTGCACAGTTACTTATGTATTTTTTAACTAACCTCGCCGAAGGTCAAATACATATTCAGCGTAATGAAAGTACAGAGACGGACTACAGTTATTTATAACATATTTCGCCTCATCTATCTGTCTATCTATCTATAGCCCGACGCCCTAATCCCGCAAAGGGTGGCCGCAGACAAAACGCCTCCAAGTCGCTCTGTCACCCACCATTTGACTACCCTCCCCCCAACTCACCCCCCCTCTCTCATATACCTCTCAACTTCATCCCTCCACCTCATCCTCGGTCTACCCCTCCCTCTCCCTCCCTCCACCTCACCTACATACACCCTCTTAGTCAGTCTTTCATTCTCCATTCTCTCCACATGTCCGAACCACCTCAGTGTATTTCTTCTAATCTTCTCAACCACATCCACATCCACCCCACAACGTTCCTTCACTTCTTCATTCGTCAACCTGTCCCTCTATGTCATTCCACATGCTCCTCTCAAGTAACTCATTTCTACTGCTCTCACTCTTGACTTGTTCCCCTCTTGCAGGGTCCACGCCTCACTTCCATACGCCAGGGTAGGGATCACAATACTATCATGCAGTGACTTCTTAACTTCCATACTCACCTCCCTATTCCTCATCACTGCTTTCAGTGAACCAACAACCTTCCTTTCCTGCTGTACCCTTTCACGCACTTCATCCCTCAAAGTTCCATCCTTACTCATCACACTACCCAAGTACTTGAATGCACTCACATTCTCCATATCCTCACCATCCAACCTTACTGTACATTATGTGACTTCATTCCTCTCAAACACCATAACTTTACTTTTGTTTACATTAACTTTCAGCTTCCTCCTCCTACACACTGTCCCAAATTCATTCACCAAACCTTGTAACTCCCACTCGTCTTCACTCAACATTACTCTATCATCAGCAAACAGCAACACCGGAATCTTCCAAATCTCACCCTCATTCATCAGAGCCACCCCCACATCCACTGCCCTACCTTGCACTTCATTTGCAACCCCATCCATGTATATATTAAACAGCCATGGAGACATCACACAACCCTGGTTCAGTCCCACATTGAGATCAAAGAACTCACTCAACTCACCATCCACTCGCACCGAAGCCCTAGCTCCTTCGTACATACTTTTCACAGCATTCAACAATTTCCCCTCCACTCCATATATTCTTAATACCTTCCACATACCTTGCCTATCTATTCTGTCATAAGCTTTCTCCAAGTCCATGAAGGCAGCATACACTTTCTTTCCCTTCTCTAGATACTTCTTCACTAAACATCCTAGAACAAATATCTAATCTACACCCTTTTCCCTTCCTAAATCCCCCTTGTTCTTCTCCAACTAGCTCCTCTGTTATATGCCTAACCCTATCAGTGAGTATTCTACCATATATTTTACCAGTCACACCAAGAAGGCAAATACCCCTATGGTTACCACATACTTCTCTCCCCCCCTTTCCTTTGTGTAAAGGAACAATTATACCTGATTTCCAGTCCTCTGGAACCCTTCTCTCTTCCAAAGCCAATCTACACAACTTCCATATCCACTCCACAACAATCTCGCCCCCATACCTCAGCATTTCACCACACACTCCATCAATTCCTGGGGCCTTTCCCAGCTTGATCTTCTTCATTGCTTCCACTACTTCTGCCCTACTGATCTCTTCCTCCCTCCTCTCATCTCTTCTTCCAGCCATTCCCCAACCACTTATACTCGCACTGCTCTCACTCTCTACATTCAACAAAATCCTCATAGTGCTCCTTCCATCTCCTCAATTTCTCTCTCTTCTCCACCAACAATCTATTATTCCTATCTTTCACTCCCCTACTATTTCCCGTTTTACACTGCCTTACTTTCTTTATCTCCTTCCAAAAGAATTTCTTACTCTCCCTCCATTTCACACTCAGATTCCTCCCAAACTCTTCATCCACTTTCTTCTTACTCTCCTTCACCAGTCTCTTCACCTCCCTTCTCCTGCTCACATATACCTCTCTGTTCTCTCTCTCATCTTCTCCCCTACCTCTCCTCGCTAACCATTCACTATATGCCTTCTTCTTTTGTTCCACAGCTCGTTTCACCTCATCATTCCACCATGCGTTCCTTGCACACCCTTGCATCTCCTCTTCACTCCACAAACCACCTCACACGTTGCGCCTATCTCTTCCGTGAATATCTTACATACGTCTTCCACCCCTTCCATCTGCTCTAGCTCATACCTTCCCAATCTTTCTTCCACTATGCTCTTATACTCTGCCATTCTCTCACGATCTTGCAAATTCTCCACTCTTCTCACAGGAGCTGTTTCCTCCAGTCTTCCCCTCGTCTCCTCATCCATTTTCTTTGCAGCTTTACCTTGGCCATCGCTAAGTGATGGTGCGAGACTCCATTCCCCCACCCTCTCCACACTTTTGCATCCCACACTTGTCTTCTCATTCGCTCATCCACACACACATAGTCTATCATTGCCTTTCGTTCAACAACTTCACAATCCATTCTTCTCATTACTCTTCATGTATAATTTCGAGAAATGACTCAAAATGAATATTATTATCAAAATTCGTATTATACTCGTAAGTGGTGTTCATTACAGGTAAGTAATAATAAATGAGGGGATAATAACTAATAGTTTTCAAACACGAACTGATGAAGACAGTGCTAGGTTGGGCAGTGGATGTTGAATTGTCTATCATGAGAGAGGGTAGGGTGTGAATACTTCCTGTACTGTTCTTCCTGATGATACTGCATTGTTAAGTGAATCTGAATGTGAGCTGCAAGGCTTAGTGAATGGGTCTGGGATTGTACGTAAGAAACAGAATCTAAAAATGAATGTAAATAAAAGTTATGGCCTTTGAGAGAAGTGAAATAACAGGATGCAGAGTAAGGCTGGATGGTCAGGAAATGGAGAATGTGATGCATACAAGTACCTAGGTAGCGTGATGAGTAAGGATGGAAGTTTTGATGATGAAGTGCTTGAAATGGTACAGCAGGATAGAAAGTTTGCTGATTCACTGAAAACAGTGATAGGGAATAATGAAGTGAACATAGACGTAAACAAGTCCCTGTCTGACAGTATTGTGAATTCTACTGTAATATATTATGGAAGTGAAACATGGACATGACACAAGTCAAGACAAAGAGGAGTGGTAATAAATTATTTGAGCTAGGCATGTGGAATTTCATGAAGGGACAATGAGGAAGTAAACGAGTGTTGTTGTGTTAATGCAGGTGTGATTGAAAGTGTTAAGAGAAATACCTTCATTTCTTTGGTCATGTGAAGAGGTTGGAGAATATGAGACTGACAAGAAGTAAGTATTGTATATGTGAGTGTGGTGGAGTCTTGGGATGATATGGAGGGATGAAGAAATACTTGGGAGAGGGAGGTGGGTGAGTTGCAGGGATGGCAGCCAAATGGCAAAGGATAGAGCGACGTGGAGGCGATTTGTTTGTAGCTACCCGTTATGGGATTAAGGCATGGCAAAACATAGATAGACAGATTGACACTTATTTTTTGTTCCTAGAAGATGGGACAACAGAATACTACTGAGGGAAATGCCAACTGACCTATCAGTAATTTACCGTAAAATCTATTTATCGTGTTGAAGGTGTGGTATTTTCATAGTTATCTGAATTTAAGGCAGCTCAAGGAGTTCACCAGGTACAACATTTAGGTACAATCTTAGATATCTTCATGTTTTGGACCTCATGCGCTCCTGTGACGATTCAAGTCACAAGGGTGTATGTTTACAGTCTAAACTACTCACCTTTAGTAATATAAAATTAATGAACCTTATACATTTTACATTCGTTTGCATTGGAGACTTAGTATTCTCAGTATTTTATTATTTATTAAAGTACACTTGGTATCGTTTTGACACGCAGCTCAATGAGCTCATGTTCAATTCTCGAGCCGGTCAGACTTTTGAATAACCGTGTATCTAACTTGTCGCTGTTCACCCAGCAGATGACTAGCACCAATGATGTGACAAGGACTGTTGTGAGTCGTTGTCCAAGAGGACTGAAGCAAAGAAAAATTGTCCACATTAATGGTTACTGAGTGATAGGTGGTGGCACACAGCATCCACTCTCTTGATGTAGTGATACGTTAAGGTAACTCTACACTGAGTGACAGGCCAAATGGTTCCCGTAACACAGGACACCTAGTAATACGTTGGATGGTAACCCAGATGACGCCTGGTGGTGTAGTGGGTCAAGACACATAAGCCGGACTGTACCTGCTGCTTTTCATCCAACTGGTGGTTGAGGTTTATTGCTCACGCAGTACCATTTGGGCTTCATCCTGGCTATATGATTATATGTCCGGACAGAGAAGCCTAGCTCCTGGTGCCTGTGCTCCTGTGGGGACATAAAAGTTCTGTGTGATCGTAACAGAGTGGTGGAGAACGTGTTGTGAAGAGGTTAGGTTGTCGACATGATTTATACTTGGTCTACGATGAGGAACAGTAGGAGAAAGGAGTTCGCCTAATATTTTTCATCTCTCCTGCCTCTCAGTTTCCTCTAGTATTAACATTCTTAACCTGACGGAGGCTTGGTGTGCTTCTTTGTTCAAAGATTATTTTCTTTGTGATGATGCTTCAGAAAAGAAAGTAACGACCATGTCCTACAAGTGTGAGGTAAATACAGTAAAGCACCCGGCAAATTTTTGTCTCTATTTTACCTAAAGATCGGTAAAGTGAGTATTTTGAACCACTGTATAAAGACATGAAAGACCAAAATGAAAGACAAAGAGGACTGTACTACTAGGAATATGGGCCAAGGTGTCTGGAAGAGTAGTAATTGAAACAGTAGTGAAACATGCTAGAAAGCTACGGGGAGGGGTTAATGTGATGTAGAACACTGAAAAATATCTTAGAGGGCAGGAGTAGACCTGGATACAACTTCAAAATCACTGTGAACTGCGTGACTGACACCAGAACTTCGAATACTCTGTCCTGTTCACTGACTGAGATGACGTTATAAGGCCTGTCAGAAGGGTTACGCTCCATTCACAGCCTCATACTCCTAGCGGCCAGTCGTAAAGTGTCGCATGTAGTATCTTTCACTTTGAATCTCGTTTATATAACAATTTTCACATATATTCAAATTTTTCTTGGTTGTGTTTAATTTTTCTTAATTGTTATGTTGTTGATATTTTTACGACTTTACCATGTTTATTTGACATTTCTGTTCTGTTCTTCTTCGCCTACAGTTCCCTTTAAAATTACCATCTCTTTTAACGTTGCCATTATCTTCCTACAACCCACAACTTGCCCAGCCTCTGCCTTGCCTGGCTGGTTGGGTCGTTTGTTCAAGATCTTCCTTCGCTCCCCCTCTCATTTATTCATAATACTCAAAGTTTTCATTCATAAACAGTTAATAAAATAACAATATTTTTTTACTAAATATCCGGCAGTTAAATTGTATAAACTATTATTTACCTTTTAAAGCTTCTGGATAAAATTATTATTGTCGGTGTAAAAAAAAAAATAATGACAATATAAGCTCCATCGAAGTTTATATGCTCCTGTTATCTGCCAGTCAGTCTTGTAGTTGACCGAACTCATTCCCCGCTTTATTCATTTTTTCCTCCGAGAATGATAATGTAAGAAATATTATGTTCTCATTACTGCGTAGAGGAGTGAAGACATTTCCCCTGAAATACTGCATAGCCTGCATATTAGTACGAACAGGACTGACTTCATGATCAGTAGCATATTAGCGTAAGTTGTGGAGTTAAGAGTGTTCATTCCAATTTTGTGAAAAGAAGACCTGAATATTATTCAGCCTCTCTGCGGCCAAACTAAACAGTGCAAGGGTTTAAACTTTATGCCCAAATGAAAACTGGAGTTAAATATGGAGTTGGGAAGTATCTGCAGTCGATTTCCCCAAAGATCCGATTTTGATCATACTTGTATGATCCACAGAGTGTTTGAATGTCAGGGAAGTGCATTCTACAATATACGTAATGTCTGCTACATTATGACCTACTCAATATCTGTTTTATTGCAATTATCTGTAAATGTGTTGTATATTTCAAAATTATAGTTATTTAATCTTTATTCCAATATTCCACATACAGAAGATCTTCAGATTTGAATCCCAAGGACACAAAAATATTCTTTGTGTTGAAATTATTAAATACAACTAAAATCCAGATCATACTGTACCAGAAACACGGCTAGGTAATGGAAAACACATCTACACACACACACACACACACACACACACACACACACACACACACACACACACACACACACACACACTTTTTCTTGCTGTCATTCTGAAGAGTTCAAAGGAAGAGCCACCATTGCTTCCCCCAAATACTTATCTTCTTATAGCTGTAAGTAAAATAAGATCTTGCATGATAGCCACTTCTTGAATGAGTGACATCTGCCATTTCAGCGACTTTCAAACGCAAGTGTTGACAATTTCAGTATGATTTAAATAGACATTCGCTCAAACCCACTGTAAAAAACAAAGAATTAATACTGTACAATTCTTTCTAAAATGTAAGTGGATTACGAAGTGTGGTGATAGATCTACTACAGCTGTAACAGCAGTGACATAATACTTGATATTACTGTATATTGGGCAGATTTTAGAACAGATTTTGCAACAAATATGCTGCATTTAGTTTCTGCACGAACTAGTTACTGAATTCACGAAAAACAGTTCTCACTGGAAGCAGTTTACCATCAGTGAATGCTTAGTTCTTCAGTGATGTCATGCGTTTGGACCAATTTTGTGGTTTTGTTAAATACTTACTCTGGTGCCCTACAGGAGAGTTATTGAGATGCATGAAGGATAATACTTTATTAAACAGGTATTGAGATGAATGAATGGTATTACTTTACTAAACAACCGGTGAAATGAATAAATGATAATACTCTATTAAAGAAGACTCCCTATAACCTGGCTTTCTAGTTGAACTATGCATTTTTTTGCAAATATGGCCAATTCATGCATAGTCAAAATACACCTGTGATCCAAATACAGGGACAATCAAATAAATTGTAAGGATTTCATATGTCAGTCATTTATTTTGTTAACTACACTCTTTATCTTTCCAGGTATGGACGATGGGATGGTTCCAGTTGACATAAAGGAACTAGAAGTGTTCAGGTAAAGTAATTTTCACGGTAGAGCAGACAATTGAAATTGTCAAATTCTGGTATCAGAGCAAATCCTATATCACCGTCCGCCATCAGTTCTGCCTTGAATTCAATATCCACACATGTGATACGTCTAAAGAGAGTATCATACTGAGGATTGGCATGCACTTAGAGAGCAAAGGTACTCTCCACAGAACACACAGGGGCAACAGTGGACGTCCAGCAGCAGTAACAAAGAACCAAGCCAACACTGATGTCGTGCACAACTCAGCCATCGAAAGGCCCAAGAAGTCCCGCCGCTGCTGCATTCATGACAGGAGATTTTTCCCATCAAGTCTGTTGCGTATAATAACCAGGGAGCTCAAGCTATTCCCTAACATCATATCTGTGAAATATAAACTGACGACTGAGAACATGCAAAGGAGGTAGGTCATTGGCAGTTGACTTAACAAGCTAGAATGCAACCCCAAGAGGATCAATCACATCTTCTCCGAAGAGTCGCACTTCCACATCAACGCTGCCATCAGCTCTTAAGTTACCTAGGGAGATCACAGAGAGGCAGCTGAATGGCCCTAAGGTAGACCTTCGTGGCGCAAAATGCCAGGCATGGGCTACTGGGTCCCATCTGGTCTGAAGAGGATGGTCAGACCTGTTACCATCAATGCCAAAATTTACCGTAAGGTCATCAGGCAGGTCCACGTTGACCTGAATGCAACCCTCACTGCTTGGCAGCTCCGTGTGGCCTGGTTCATGCTGGATGGGGCCCCACTTCACACTGCACATGACACCATTGCCATTTATTCAGCAACCGCCTCAGTGCCCTCGCCACCATTACTAGTAATCACCACACAGCCCCGACCTGAACCCAGTGGACTTCTAACTGTGGGGGACTCTCAAGGAATCTGTGTTCGCTAACAACTCTGCTACACTGAGCCGGATGAAGCTGAACGTGACCAACTACGTCAAGCAAGCCACACCTGAGACCCTGAGAAAGGTGGGCCACAATTTTGATGTCAGAATCAAGGCGTGCCTCAACCGTGGCGGCGCAGATATTTATTGTCAGACGCCTTAAGAGCACATTCTTTTGCTGTCACTCCATCACGGCTGTTTCCTTTCCCACCCAATATTCAGCCTCTGATTTCTACATATTCTGATTTTTACAAATTCAGACTGATATCTAAATATTCTGACTGAGTTCTACATATTGAGACAGCTTTCTACTTTTTCAGACTGATTTCTACATTTTTAGATTCAGATTTCTACATATTCAGACTGATTTATACATATTCATACTCTGATTTCTACATAGTCGGAGTCTGATTTCTACATAATTTGTTTTCTACATATTCAAACTCTTATTTCTATATATTCTGACTTCTACATTTTCAGAGTGATTTCTACATATTCAGATTCAGATTTCTATATATTCAGACTCTGATTTCTACATGTTTTGTTTTCTACATGTTCAGACTCATATTTCTATATATTCTGACTTCTACATATTCAGGTTGATTTCTGTATATTCTGATGTCTACATATTCACACTATCTCTACATAGTCAGACCCTTATTTCTAAGTATTCTGATTTCGATTTTTTCAGACTCTGATTTCTACATATTCAGACTACATACTCTACTCTCTCGGCCTTATTCTAGTTAAACTATATCCTTGGGCCGGTAAGACTGTTGGATGAAGATTGTTTTCCCTCAGCCCTGTTCACCCTGCAGTACCATTAGGGACGTAGGTGTAAGTTGGATGGTTGTGTTTCATAATGCTGAGGGAGAATAAGGTCTGTATTCTCGTCGATTGAAGAAGCTCCTCAACAACTTTTCATGAGTGATTTACGTTTGTTATTCTTTACTGTCCTCTTCTGTGTCACATAAATCCTTCAAACGTTGCCCAGCTTTGCATAACTAACGTACAAGAGGATATTAGTGGGCCATATCCAAACTAAATTGGTCAGGAAGATATGTTAGGGATATAAATACTTGAACAGAACTGACTGGTTGCCTCAACAACCTTCATTCAATCGATACGTCTTATTCCTAACTTCCTTCATTAACAAAGAATAAATTTCGTAACACCTCTTCCTTTGCGGCTTATTTGTATAATATTTCATATTTCTCTTATTTATAGCACATAAATACCAACGTAGCCAATTTAATAAAGTGCATGAGGATAATATCGTCAATAGTTTCTTTTCTTACTTCATTAATACTGCTTCCAGATTAATCTAGTCACCGTGGGATAGGTATCTTGCTAGGAATGCCTAAAGAAGACGAAGGTCCATATTTTTGTCGGGTAAGGAGGCTCCGCAGCACATTTTCCTTTGCAATTTATTTTGGGATATGGCTGGTTAATATCCCTTCGAACGGCATTTATGCAGAGTATGGTGATGTTGGAAGGCTTTATGTAACACAGACTAGGACAAGAAGGTGTAATAGGCAAAATAAATCACTTACAAAGAGGTGTTAGGGAACTTCCTCAACCAATGAAAATACGGCCATACATGTTACTTCTCCAGGCCAAAAGTCTCTCCCAAACCTGATATAATAAGAGGGCATTTAGGATGGGAGGAAAGTCAGAGTCTGTTCCTGTTACTACATTCCACCAGCTACAAACGTTTTACTACATTCCACCACCTACAAACGTTTTACTACATTCCACCAGCTACAAACGTTTTACTACATTCCACCAGCTACAAACGTTTTACTACATTCCACCAGCTACAAACGTTTTACTACATTCCACCAGCTACAAACGTTTTACTACATTCCACCGGTACAAACGTTTTACTACATTCCACCAGCTACAAACGTTTTACTACATTCCACCAGCTACAAACGTTTTACTACATTCCACCAGCTACAAACGTTTTACTTCATTGCACCAGCTACAAGCGTTGTACTACATTCCACCAGTACAAACGTTTTACTACATTCCACCAGCTATAAACATTTTACTACATTCTACCAGCTACAAACGTTTTACTACATTCCACCAGCTACAAACGTTTTACTACATTCTACCAGCTACAAACGTTTTATTACATTCCACCAACTACATTTTTTTTTTACTACATTCCACCAGCTACAAACGTTTTACTACATTCCACCAGTACAAACGTTTTACTACATTCTACCAGCTACAAACGTTCACTACATTCCACCAGCTACAAACGTTTTACTACATTCCTCCACCTACAAACGTTGTACTACATTCCTCCACCTACAAACGTTTTACTACATTCCACCAGCTACAAACGTTTTACTACATTCCACCAGCTACAAACGTTTTACTACATTCCTCCACCTACAAACGTTTTGCTACACTCCACCAGCTACAAAAGTTTTCTGATTACAATGTGAGATGTGTTTATGGGTAAAGAACTCTGAATCCTATCCTAAATGCTCTCTTGTGTCTGTGCTTTTTTCATTCCTTGTGTCTGCACTCTTTCCACCCCGACATCTTAACAATGATTATTGATTAACTTTTTTACCCTCCACCTAACAGAATCAGAGGAGGGTATTATTATCACTGGTGTCTGCCCATAGAGTTCTGCAGCAGGGCAGTATCAGCGGCTGCCCGGGCATAGAGGTTTCATTTCCGGAGCAGATCTCAGTGAGTATTAATTACAGAATCATGAAATTTCAGTTACGTTGTGTCTTACATTGAGCTGGTGCCTTTTGATAGGTAGAATGCTGTATCTTAAGCACGGTATTTTTTTTTATTTTTTATAATGAAATATTACAAAAGCGTTGAGGTTTTGTTTGTGGGGCAAAACACAGAAAGTATTAACTATAGAGTCATGAAATTTTCTCAGTCGTGTATCTTATGGTGAAATTAGGTATGCTAAGCCGTCTTCGTTCGTTCTTTACCAGTGCACAGTTGTTGACTTTATACACGAGTTTTATTCACCCCTGTGTAGAGTACAACTCCCATGTGTGGGGAGGCTTCTCACATAGAGCTCTTCTTAATAGGGTGGAGTCAAAGGCTGTTCGTCTCATTATCTCTCCTCCTCTTACTGGCTCCCTTCGACCTCTGTCCCTTCGCCGCACTGTTGCATTTTTATCACTTTTCTATTTCTATTTCAGTCGTCACTGCTTCTCTCAAGTGTCTGCTTGCATCCCCCTACCACTACGACGGGCGAGTAACACCCGTCTAGCAACAAACTCTCATCCGTTTTCTGTCCAACTCTCTAATGCAAGAGTTAACTGTTACTCCCAGTCCTTCAAATATGCAACAGGCCAACTCTGGAACTGTCTTCCTCTGTTTGCATTTCCTGCTGCCTATGGTTTCCAGTTTTTCAAACGCAGTGTGTCCAGGCATCTCGAAATGTACGGATCTTGATTTTTGTCTCTCTCTCTCTCTCCCTCTCTCTCTCTCTCTCTCTCTCTCTCTCTCTCTCTCTCTCTCTCTCTCTCTCTCTCTTTTTTTTTTTTTTTTGAGGAAACAATTTGCGGGTTCCTGGCCTTTAGCCCCTTATAATTTGTTTGCATGAAAAGAATGAGCTGGTGCCTTTTGATAGGTACAATGCTGTGACTTGAGTATTTTTTTTTAAATAATGAAAACAAAAATCTCAGAGATTTCAATGTGCCCTGCACAAGGAATCTGAAGCGACTAGGTTGTGTTTACCATGGATAAACTGCTGATAATTTTCAGTTTTAATATCTCTGTTGTACAGAAGGGGGGGAGGGTTGAGGGCCGTCATGTGCTTGTTAGGTTTGCAGGGAGGTCGGGGTATGTGCTTGGTCAGGTGGAGAGTTGCAGCCATGATGATGATGATGATGGTGGTGGTGGTAGCTGAGATGATGATGATAGCGACTATGATGATGATGGTAGTGTTGTCGATAGTGGTGGTGGTAATGACGGTGATGATGGTGTTGGTGGTAGATGATCATGATGATGATGAAAGTGGTGGTGATATTTGCCATGATGATGATGATGGTAGCGGTATTGTTCCTTGAGATGATGGTGTATGGTGGTGGTAATCGATATGATAAAAATGGTGATGATTGTGGTAGTGAAGATGATGATGATGATGATGGTTTACTGAGATGTTGATGATGATGATGACGATAATGGTGGTGGTGATGGTTGAGATGATGATGATGATGGTGATTTTCTTTGTCATCTAGTTAAGTTTTAATGTCTTTGTGATATACAGTGGGAAGGGAGGGAGAGGGCCGTTATGCAGCGAGGTGCAGGGAGGTGGGGGATATGTGCTTTGTCAGATGGAAGGTTGCAACAGCGTAACGTTCCCTATTTTTTTTTTTTCTAGTTAACTATCAATAGGGCCAGTATTCAGTCTGGTGACCAATGACTGTTTTTTTTAATCCATTATAAATGAAAAATGCAGATTCATAATACAAAGAGAGTTTAACTGAAATCGTGATACTAAGTTATAGAAAATATCAATAGATCAGTGAATTGCAGTTTCCTTTGGATAAATTTCTTTTTAATGAAGGTAGACTTGTAAAGGAAAAATAAGTTAAGGTATCAGACTATGAATATCTGAATATGCATTATATATTATTCTCATCTTGACGTGATTGATGTGTCCGTTTGTGAGGTGTATCTGTTAATAATTCCGTTACTTTTTGAAGCTCTTGCTTATGGTACACAACACAAATTAGAACAAGATACTTTCCTGTACAGAGTTTCCATATTCAAAGAGCAGTTTTCAAATGTATCGCCCATTTTGTTGTCCTATAAAACGTTTATGACGACTGAAAATAAAACTTGGTAATAAATTGGTGACAGCACTTACTACTGTAATTCATCTGGGGGTCAAGAGATTCGAGTGTTATGACTGTGGGAACTGCTAGGAAATGAGACATGTCCATTCATAGTGACACTCACACAGGAAAGAAAAGCTTCCATTGCAATTAATGTGGTAAACTGTTCGCAAGAAAGGGTAAACTGTAAGGGCACTTAATAACACCTCCATAAAGTATAGCTATGGATGTGAGGAATGTGGGAAAGTGTTTACAAATTAAGAAGTTTAGTCTCAATAGACACTTAATCAGGACAGAAAGGCTTTAGGTGTGCTGAGTGTGGTCAGGAGTTTCTTCGTAAGAGCTACCTTGATGAGCACTAGTTGACCCATAGTAGAATTAGAAACTTCAAGTGTACAGAGTGTGGAAAACTATATGCTTGGAAACGAGACCTCAGGAAACACACCTGCTAGGATGAACCTTGACTATGGTCAGTGTGTAAGTTATTTTGGTAATAAAAGTGATATGGCTCAGCACACATTAAATCACACCAAGAACATTCAACTGCCAGACGTTGGTGATTTTTTTTTTTTTTTTAATCAAGGAAATCAAGAAGATAATGACAGCTGAGAGTAATGCCGGATAACAGGAAAAAATATAATTCAAACATTAATTACATCTTATAAATGGAAATAATTTCACATCCCAACTTTACAGTGAAGTAAAGTTGGTATCCAGTAAAGTAAAAGAACTCCAATTTGTTCATCTGGTTGTGTTCCTGAAGTGACTTGCGTTTTAAGAGTTATGTTCACCTATGAATGAAAATTAAGGTTTGTTACAAAATTATCCTGATATGTCATTCTATTTACCATTACAATTGATTACTGCGTAGTGAACCTTTTGGATAATCAAGGTTAGTATCACTTGGAGGTCAGTTTACATGTGCATTACTGGATATGCGTGAGTCCACAGTTATTTCCTGAATGCTACTGGAGCATCCATCCATCCATCCATCATCTAGTCTTGTGTTGCCCCATGATGAGCGTAGGAGACCGGGGCTAGGCAAGTTGGTCCTGACCTTTAAGATGAGAGTGACTAGCCTCACTCATCCCTGAGTGGCATTACATGAGCAATAAACCCCAACCATCCCTTTGATAAAAACCTGCACAGGCTCAATCAGTGGATTTATAAATGATGTATGTCCAGCAAGAAAACTTGTCCTGTGAGTGTCATCTGAACTTTGTTTCATTACAATTATCTCATACTTAAAAGTGGAAGCTCTAACATTCCAAGTCACAAGATGATAAGTAAAGAGTATAAGTGATATCTGTTTTAAACCAAGTATAAAAAGATGTCAGTACTGTAGTCGGCAAAGAGAGAGCATCAGCTACTCGGTCGTCAACTCATGTTGGTTTTCATTTTATCATTAATGAATGGCTAAGATCCAGTATAAAGAAAAGTACCAGTGTATTGGAAAAAAGAAATTACATAGAGTACAGTGCTGAATGAAATGATACATACATTTTGACACTTCGATGCCTTTAAATGCCCTGTCATGTAGGCTTTGCTACCTACAGCATGTTAAAGCTGTAGGGTACAGCTGTTACGTCAGTTGGGTTCAAAAAAGGGAAATGGCCCTCGTCATATTCCTCAGAAACTGGATCCATTTATTGCTGTCATTTACTCAGGTCTCTTGCTTCCTCAACTTCCTTTCTCGCAAAAATTCACTTACCATAGGCTATTATCTTATTGGCCCACCAGGTCTACGTCACTCACATATCTTTCCATCACCAGTTATATCAGTTCTGCCTCTGTAGTTATACAGTCTAAGCAGTCTTTTTCTCTTTAATATAGTGGATGGCGTTACTGTGCATCCCTCATTTGTATCACTTGCTTCTTCTCCCTTGTCTTTGCAGCCCAGATATATTTCTCTATGGTTCACTCTTCACTGTTCTCATCATGGCACTTTCACGCATCGACATACCATTGTTAAACATAACTCCTGGTGGTAGGTGTTGGTGACCATCATTATCTAACTTAATGTAGTGCTGCCTACTTCTTCCTTCATCTTTATCATTCTTTTTCTGTGTCTGCCCCCATCTCTTCTCATTTCTCCCATTCTTCATGTCAATTTTTTCATACTCTTCTGTCTTCCTTCAGGTGGCTTTACAGTGCGTGATAAACCTAATGATGTCCTGTAACCCTGGAAGCCATTTTCAACAGTGAGGTGGTAACCATATAACCAATACCAGGGTGATTTGAAGACTACCATGGTGCCATGGTAACTGTGTTGGGACACATATATGGCGTCGATCTGGGAACCAAATCTCCAGACTCTTCCCCGCGAAAGGAAACATTGGTTCACTGCATGGACCAGTCCTTCATGGACGATAGCTTCTCTGTGATTTATCCATCTGCTCAACCAGACAGACTGAATTTGATTTAATGCTCATCATCATCATCATCAGCAGCAGCAGCATCCAATTCATTGTTGCCACATGAGGGGTATAGTAGCCCTGAGCTGGGCAAGTTGGCCCTAACAATTAAGATGAGACTGACCGGCCTCACTGATCCCTGAGTGGCATTTTGTGGGCAATCAACTCCAACCATCCCTTGGATATAAACCTGCACTGGCTCGATCTGAGCTAAGTGACTTAATTGCCCACTAACCACCAGGCGCCATAATTTGGCTATATCGTCACCACCCAGAGTAGTAAATGGTTTTCTGTAGTAAGATGATGTAAGCCAAGTAACTGTGGATCCAATTAACTTTTAAGTGGCTGTTATGTATATTTCTACCTTATTTACTTCACAAATCGCTACCAAGTTAAACAAGCATCCATTAGCATATAAACTGAGAGAAAATAAAAGGATGGGTTCTATTACTCTGTTATCTGGAAATCTTCAAAGTCAGTACAAAGATAAGCTGAAAGACACTTGTCTGCTTCTCTGCCCATTGATTTTCTTTTTCTATGCTGTGCTAGGGAAGAAAATAATGGACATTCTCTAAGTGTGAAGCACACGCTGTAGAAGAGCAGGCAGACTTTATCTTGTGATGGTACAACATGGTCTGCACTGAGCTGGTTTTACAGATGGTTTAGATGATAATGGCTTTACTTTCACATCATAGCCAACTGAAGCTGTAGGAAAAAAAAAAAAAAAACGTATTTGTACTGGAAGTAGAAAGATTTTTTACAACGGGTGTAAATACTGACTAGTGATTCATGTGTGCTTTATGTCCTGTGCATCTCGCTAATTTCATCCACACAGGATTGGTATTAGTTCTTTTGTTCTCAACCAAGCCACTCTTTGCCTCCCCACCCTTCTTAGTTTCTTTACATGTACTTTTTTTTTAACATTAGTACTGGTTTGGAAGAATGACATACCATCAAATGCTGAAACTCATAACTGTTGCTGTTGCTCTATAAAATCTTACACCGAAAATTAGATAGCTTATGTTCTGAATGGTGTTCTGGATAGTATTAGATTAAAGCTCATCAAAAATAATAAGAGCGACAGACTTGTGGTGAATGGGCTTTTTTATGTATGAATTTTTAAATATGTGGTATATTGGTCGAAAATAATACCTATGATAACATTATAGAAATTGCCAACAGAAACTTATAGGTACCTGGATGTATACAAGCAAAAAGCAACTAATGAAAGCTAAACAATGGCCCTGTTAGATAAAATTTCCTTTTTCAAAATTTTAACATAAATTCCTGAAGTGCCAGTTATGCATTTATGGAAGAGTAGTACAACTGTGACGAGGTCAGAAGTCTGTATTTGAGTTCAGTTTTTAGGTCCATATCCATTATCCATGTTCAGTGATTGGGTTCGTATTGATGTTCAGTGACTTGGTGTCCACGCCTTCAGTGACAACAGCTTTCATTCTGTAATCAGAAGTACAATTTAAAACCAAAGATAGTTAAGATTAACATTTGATTAGTACTATAATATTAACTCATTCTGCCCGAGGACATTATCTTTTTTCCAGAACCTTACATTCACCTTAGGAGATTACCGTAGTAGTGAATGGGTTTTTGAAGACTGACACTCGTGGTTGTTCAATGTGGCAGATCCAGAATAACTGTGTGGCTACACTGCCTGCCAATGAATTGTCCCTCCACTTCTTCCATGGAGCATGGTGAGCTGAAGAATAGCAATTTAAGCCTGCAGTCCACTGAATTTACATTTCAGATGTGCCATGGGCCAGAAAGACAACAACATTGTGCATGATTAAAAATAATGTAGTCTTCTTGTTATATTCACAGCCACATTGGTGCAGGAGAATTCTTCGTCAGCGTAGAGAAGAAAAGATGATTACTGTGCTTACAAGTCACTGCCACCTGGACATTAGGACAGGGGAGGGCCTTATTTCTTACTTACCAGCTATATAAGGACGCAGTTAACCTGGCCGACATTCTGTAGGAAGAAGAAGTGGGCTATTTTCTTTCTGACTGAGGACGATACTTTAAAGGCAGAGATACATATATAAACATGTGTAGGTACACTTCTCATATAAAATCTATGTACAACATGAGAGAGAGAGAGAGAGAGAGAGAGAGAGAGAGAGAGAGAGAGAGAGAGAGAGAGAGAGACTAAGGAGTTAGTGCTCACCTATTGGAGGTACTGCAATTAAAGGCAGCAGACACAGGTAGAGGAGCCACACAACTTTTGACCATCCACGCAGTTCTCAGACGTTTCGAACGAAGCATGAGAGCAGAAACCCCCTCGCTTGGCACACGCTGTATCCCTGCGGAGTTGAGATGAGGCTGGATTACTTATGTGAATAGTTATGTGTTCTTTTATTCATCTTATTAAGGGCATTTCGAAGTGGGGAGAGTGGGCATGAAGATAGCATTGTCTGTTGGTTATAACATACTCTGATTTGCCGAGTTGAGAGCAATGTTGGGTTGCTTATGTGAATAGTTACTGTGTTCTTTCAGTTTAGTAGTGGATTTTGAAATGAGAGGGAGGGAGTCAGACACAAAGATAGCACTGCCCAGTGGCTCCAGCACGATCATACCTTCAAAGCTGAGTTGAAAGGCATATTGTGAACCTTCTTCAACCGAGATGATGTGCTGATAAGTTTATTTTTGCTGCTAACTGATGATTTTACTAATCTTAGGAAAGGCGTCTCATACTGAAGAAATTTATTAATGCTGTATCTAAACTTTCATTTCGAATTGTCCATCCTATGCTAAAGGAAATGGGGAGATGATGAGAATAAAATGCAAAAAGATGCTCTTCGGCTCAGTGGATTAAGTAATTACTGAGTCCTTGAACCTGATGATTTAGTATTTGATGCGGGAGTGTCTGCTGAAGCGTTGCCCTCCCCCGCCTTGCCCTCTCCTCCTCTGCCCTCCCCTACCCTGCCCTCCCGTCGCGTACCCTCCCTACCTGTCCTTCCATTCCCTTCCCCAGTCAGTCAGTCCCACCCTAAGGATAATCACATGAAAGGTGCAAATGAAGCTCTGTATGAGGCTTCACTTTAGCTCCGTAAGATTTCACACACAAGGGTCAAATTGTCGTCGGGTAAGGAAGCTCCCCAACACTTTTCCTAAGAGACTTTTTTTTTTTTTTCGTTCATTTCGCCGCACTGCCCTCTTCTGTGATATAAATCCTTCCAATATCGCCATACTCGGCATAAATAATGTACAAAAGGGTATTATCCAGCCCTATCCCAAATTATATCGCTAAGGAAGAGGTGTTAGGGAGCTTCATTAACCGACGAGAATACGGGCCAGGGGTCTGCACTAGCATAGTCCCATAAGATCTCACATATCTAGTTGGCTACTTATGTACTAGAATCCGAATATCGTTCACCCCTTGTCATAGCACCCAAAACAATGGTATTATCTAGTATGTAATACAGATCGCTTAAGAAAATTTGTAGCGAAGCTTCCTGTGCCACCAAGAGTTTAATGTCACTTACCGACCGACGAGGCAATACGGTGGGTGCGGTGACGGTTCTATGATGGCCACCTCCTTCTCTTCAAGCTCCAGCTGAGTTTCATCGTTCTCCTTGAAATCCGCTTCTTCCTTTGTCATAAGATTCTGCGACACAAAAGAAGGCGTTATCGATGTAGATAAAATATAACAAACAAATACATAAATGAGTAACTCCAAAACGCAAATGTAATGTCAAATTATGGCGTTCATATATCAGTTCAAACTATTCATCAAGGTGCGTACAAGCAACTAGACTCAGTTTATCTCTGAATTGAACAAGGTAATAAGTATATGCAAATATAAATATAATTAACTCTAGAATGCAGATCTAAGGTCAGGCTAGGGAAGTTGGTCTGAGTTCAATCTATTGATCAAGTATGTAACTAGACACAGTTTATCTCTGAACTGAACAAGAACCGCTAGTAATGACAAAAACTTAACTATACCCAGTGGAGCAGCCGGGGGGTGGGACACGATGCCAACCCCCCCCCCTTTGACTTTGAGGTCGAAATTCAATAAAGCGCCTAGCATCATGGGCAACCATCACTGTTTCCACCCATTCGTGGAAATAACATGGAAATATCAGAGATATTATTTCGTACAGTTCCATGTTTCAACAGTGAATTGGGCTTATATTTTGGAATTATCAATTACATTTACATTCATAACATTATCCCATGTCCTGTTCTTCATAAAATTTACTATCCGCATGGTGTTAGAAGCGCCTATACCTGCGGTATTGACGCAAATCAACACGTACAGTAACGTCTATCATACATAACGACAGAGAGAAGAAAGAGACTAAACATGAGATGAAGCACTAAAATTTATAAAAATGATGGGGCTTGGCAATTAGTCGATATTATCGTGGGTGAAATTCCCTACTCGGGATTCACCGAGCCAGCTACGTGTTCTTCTCTCCCCAGAGTTAGCAAGTGAATGAGTTGTACGTCTGGCAGGTTACATGTATTTGGCAGCCAGCGGCGTATGCTCGGCGCATGCGCAATGAGCGCAATGAATTGGGATTACATTCTACACCGACTCACCGAGTGACTGAGTCCCGTCTTAGTTCAGTTTCCACTTCCACCAACGTTGTTGGACGTATTGACGGTTATTGGATATATTTGGCCCCTTTCTGGACTTCTATAACCATATCTCCTGAGAAATGAGTAAAACACACTATTGTTTAGGTCATTTTTAGCCTTACAGGTTAAAAACTATCTCCTTTACCCTCTTAGCCACGTAGACGCACTTGATATTTTACTCTGGGTCTTTGGCTAACACCATTCGATTTTACTCGTCACAGGGGGCAGGTGTCCGCCCCCCCTTGGACAAATCGTGGTTGTGCCACTGACTATACCTGTTGATAAATCATAAGAAGGTTCACTGCAGATCTTGACTATAGCCTTGGAGGGGGAGTGGTAGCCAGAGTGAACCCTTCCTCAAGATGCGAAACACAAATGGGAAAGATGGGGAGCGTTTGTAATGCGTGATGCTTGTGACAGCCCAAGTGATGTAATGCCTATATGTGTGTGTGTGTGTGTGTGTGTGTGTGTGTGTGTGTGTGTGTGTGTGTGTGTGTAAGACTCACCGTAGCCAGAGATACTCCTAACAAGATGGCCAGGCAGAGCAGGACTTTCATCTTGGCGGTTTGGGCTGCTTTTTGTTGTGTTGATTGTTGACCAACTGTGAAATGATTTAAGGGTGGCATAATAGGTGGAGAGAAGAATCAGACTAAAAGAGTATGTGATTGGGATGGACGGGGAGAGGAGGAGGGGATGACCAAGGAGGAGAAGGAAGGATGGAGTGGAGAGATATATGAGGGAGAGGTGTGTAATTGGAGCGAGGACAGCCAAATGGCAGAGAACAGGTTGACAAGGAGGCGATTTATTTGTGGCCACTCTTTACAGAATCAAGGCATCTGGCAATAATCTCGCGAGGGGTGGCCACAAACAAATCGCCTCCATGTCGCCTTCCATTTGGCTATTCTTCCTCCGAGTGACACTGAAGATACAACATTTACTTCATGAAAAAAAAAAAAAAAAAAAAGACTTCCTCTTCAAGTCCTTATGTTTATACTCTATAAAAGATCGAAACACACTATTTACCATACTGGAATCCTTACCTTCGATCACAGAACAAGTCTAAAAAATGTAAGACAACCCAGGGCAGTCCCCTCCCCTAAAAAAAAAAAAAAAAAAAAAAAAAAAAAAACTGCTTGGCAGCTGTTCCATCAGGTGAGAACAGACCGATAAAAGCAAGGATACATCCAACCCTCACCTGTGTGGATGAGCAAAGTGGATAACGTTCTGGCTGGCAAGTGAGCTTCCATCCGCCCCAGACTTGCTTATATCGGACCGCCAAAACTCTGAATTATACAGTTTTTCATTTCAGTCTCGGAGTCTTCCTTTTCATATCAAACCCAAAATCAGTATCAATAAATTTTGGCTTAACGTTAATTTTTCAAGCACGTATATTCACTGACAGTAATTACCTTATCAATAAACGCAGGTTGAACGTTAATTTGTCCAACACGCAAATTCACTGAGCAGTTAACTTATCGTGATGAGATACCACGCATATTTAGCCGATTTAAAAAAAAAAAAAAATGGCTGAACGTTAATCTTTCAGATATGAAGATTCAAAGACAGCAATTATCTTGATAAAAATCCAACACATATTTAGCTCTCATTAGAAGCAACAAAAAAGTCACCATCGGCAACTACCTTCGCCATATGATGCAATAAATGGAACTAATAAGTGAAGATTAAAAACTCATACCTGTGTCTCATAAAAAATATCTAGATATCGGTTTCGGTAATTAACATAGCAAGAAAATTTATTGGGTAAAGGGTGGTTATCGTAGTGGATAATTTGTTGCCTGCCGTCTGTGTTGCAATGTACGGTAAAACATTTGATGCCTCGTTAGATATATCTGTTAATCGCCCCTGCATAACGTAATAAGCTGATTTGGAAATAATTTTTGTATATCCACAGCTGAAGCAAGAATTTACCTTTGTGTGTGAGATGGCAAGGTTGATGCCGTCTCTTTCTCACGTGCGTTTCCTCCATCATTCTCTTCTCTCTCCTGCTTTCTCTAATATTTCCCTTCTTCCTTCCTTTCCTCTCCTTGTTTCTATTCCCCCCCCCTCCCCCTCTCTCTCTCTCTCTCTCTCTCTCTCTCTCTCTCTCTTACATCATCCCTTCCCTACATCTACCTGGCCATAACTCCCAAATGTTATTGCTCCAGGAGTGACTCAACTAATTTATGGAGAGCAACAGGTGTAATTAACAGGTTTCGTCAGGTGCCATAACCGCTCCTTAAGATTAAACACCGCGCTTAACTTGATAACGGGACGCTAACTAGTTCCTTAGGCAGATTACACACCTTGATCTGAGTTGCCGGGCTGAACACTTGACCTCTGTAAGCACTTGGATTGGCAAGAACGGGTGTATACGTGTGTAGGAACTATTTTTCACATACACACGTTCATATGTTAACCTCCTTGTCTATCTGCCTATCGATCTATCTATTTTCTGTCGTTGATGATGATGAAGACGTTAGAGGCGTCCTTTAAGGTGACGAGATGATAATGACGTGGCGGGTATCTGATGGCGTGAGGTAACCATCCAAGGCGGTGGGATGTGTGCAAGTGTTTCTTGTCAGTGACGTAAGTGTGCAAGTGTTTCTTGTCAGTGACGTATGTTATTAATGTCCGCCTCCCACGTGCTTCTTCCCACCTACGTTAATCCAGTTCCCGTCTTTCCTCTTTTTACCCACATTTTTTTTTTTGGTTACTATTTAAATGAATTAATTAATTTACTGGAATGTAATTCATGTAACCCATCGCCTGTCTGTCTTCACCATAATGATATATGTGTGTGTTCTCCGAGTTATTTACGTACAGAAGTTGGAATTAGTTCATTCCCTTTTCCGTGGACTAAGGTGTTTGTAACACTGCACGGTGGAGAGCTATCCCCTCCTATTCCCTTCCTCATAGTCCTACACTCCCACCCAACCCCCCCACTTTTCTATCCGACCCCATAACCCCACACGGTACCCTCCATACTCTCGCTCACAGGCAGCTACGGGCTACATCACTTCTTGCACCTCTCTAACTACGTGTATTTCAAACAACTAATAATGGAATAAACAGTATCATTATGTATATGACAATGTGGGTCAGTCGTACAAATAGTGACAATGTGTCACTGTTGTGACAAGAGGTCGGAATATTTTCGTTAAGGAGTTTGTGGTTCGTCATAGCCGATCCCTGATTCGTTTTGTTCATCCAATAATGACAGGAACACAAACGTTACATGTATATTATGTAAGACTGAAACTGTCGCGTTAATATGAATTTATGGACGTCCACAGCCACACAACCTGTGTTAACGATAAACAACCGTATGTACTTGGAACATAAGGTCCAACATGCTGTGTGTGTGAAAAGTAACAGCTTACAACAGGATGAAGCAGTTGGCAGGAATAACGAAGTACAGTATGTATGTTATTAATTTGTTGATGCTTAATACAGTAGTGTATGATAATATTAATATGACTAATACCTGACGGATCATTTCATCATTATCTTAGTTTATGTTGGGAAAGGGCGGGAGTGAGAGACGTCAAGGTAAGAGAAGCGTTTGATGGGAGACAGGAACCCAGAAAAGGGTGGTGGAGATGGGAGCGTGAATGGATGAGAAAAGACATCACATCGTTCAACAGATGTTGTTCGCTATAGTATTCTTATTTGTAATATTATTATATAAGACGTAAGTATATAGACAATAACACATAATACACTGCAGGTCGTCATTCATTTTTGTGCGTTCCTCATGGTTTTTTTTTTTTTTTATGCGAGGAAGAAGGAACCAAAGGCCATGAGCCCGCAGTAACAGTTCCCTCCAAGAGAAAAACAAAATACAATATAGAGCCAAATTCAAGATCCGATCATTTTGAGATGCCTGGACACACTGCGTTTGAAAGACTGGAGATCATAGGCAGCAGGAAATACAGACAGAGGGAGACAGTTCCAGAGCTGACCTGTTGCATAAATGAAAGACTGGGAGTAACGGTTAACTCTTCCATTAGAGAGTTGGACAGAAAAAGGATGAGAGTTTGCTGCCAGACGGGTGCTACGCGCCCGTCGTAGAGATGGAGGAATGCAAGCAGAGAGTTCAGAGGAGCAGTGACCATTAAAGTAGCGATAGAAAAGAGATAAAGATGCAACAGTGCGGCGAAGAGACAGAGGTTGAAGGGAGTCAGTAAGAGGAGGAGAGTTAATGAGACGAAAAGCCTTTGCCTCCACCCTATTGAGAAGAGCTGTATGTGGGGAGCCTCCCCACACATGTGAGTTGTACTCCACACAGGGGCGGATAAAACCCCTGTATAGAGTCAACAATTGTGCAGGGGTGAAGAAAGTGCGGAGTCGGCTTAGCACACCCAATCTCTTGGAAGCAGATTTTACAAGAGATGTAATATGATATTTCCAAGATAAGTCCCGAGTAAATGAAACCCCAAGCATGTTCAAGGATGATGCAGGATTAAGCTGAATATTATTAAACATTAGTGGGTATACCTGTGGAAGATTTTGTCGGGTTGATAGGTGTAAGAACTGAGTCTTAGATGCATTAAAGACAACCATATTATTTTTACCCCAGTCAGAGATACGAGCCAAATCAGACATTAGGTGTGCCACAGCCTCATCCCTTGCTTGTTGAAGTAACTGTTGAGATGGGCGTTGCGGGAACCGAATGGAAAGGTGAAGGGTGGAGTCGTCAGCGTATGAGTGGATAGGGTTAGATGTACAACTTAGAAGATCATTGATGAATAAAAGGAAGAGAGTTGGTGATAGGACAGAGCCCTGAGGAACACCACTGTTGATAGATCTAGGAGAAGAACGATGGCCGTCTACAACAGCGTTATCATTGTGGATAACGGCACAATATTACATATTAAATGCCTTTGTATACGTTATTACTACTGGTTCTGAGTGTCTGAAAAACAGTCATGACACATTGTAACATCACCAGCTTTGGCTGTTCCACATCTGTTACACAACACTTACACTTGGGTTGGGGGAGGGGCGGTGGGTGTGGAATGTTCGATCGCCCGGTCGCTAACTGGCCGCGACTGCGGCTACTTGAGGGAGGGGGGAGAAATTAGTGCTTTCGCGTGTACATATTTACATTTTTTTCTGAAGATCGTACATACAGTTGTTTGCTACACAGACACACACATATTATATATATATATATATATATATATATATATATATATATATATATATATATATATATATATATATATTGTTACGTCCACGTCCCACACTGCCACAGGCTGCAACAGCAGTAGTACAATACAGCAAGGACGTTGCCCACCGAGTTGTTCTTCTTATGGTCAGCCTTTAGGTGTGCAGTACACAAGATCACCTGAGGCGAATATAAACACTGGCTCCTTAAAGTTCAGTCTTTATTTTCCATGTAATTCCACTTAATGCTTTCCAACTTCTCTTCACTGTTCTCACAAGCACTGGAGCTATACACACTTTACTACTGCTATCACACTTAATGCTTGACAACACTTTATTGTTAGTACACTTCCTGCTTGCTAACATTACACTTATTGCACATGTACCGATAATAATCTTCACTGACAGTAATTACACTTAATGCTTGCCAGCAACTCTTCACAAACTTCACTATCAGCACTGCACTGATGCTGCACTACACTCAAACTAAACCAAAACCGACTGCACTTCAAACTGAAATGAAAACTGACTGAACTTGTAATAATTTCTATCCCATCTTATATAAGCTTCCATTGTACTATAAACTTCTATGTCTCCACAATTCTGGTAAGCACTGGTCTTGCATCAGCCCCTAGTAACAACAGTTACCAACTAGGAGACATCAAAACATGCCAGTCTTCTTACATTACATAACACTTTCAATCATTTACCATACGAAATTAAATGACATAATTTAACATGCAATCATTTAAATAAAACATTATAAAGAAAAAGAGCACAAAAATTAATGCATAACTTACGAATTAAGTAAGCTTGCAAAAAGCTGGCAAACTGGCAACTCTGACTTGCACCGATACCGGAACTACTGTACGCGAAACGCCGAGAAACTTCTCGAGCACCTAGCTGGCAAATCTCACTCCTTAATATTATCCCCTACCTGGTTCTTTGTCGTCCCAACAAAACTACACAGTATATACTTACACAAACCTTAATCTTAATGGAACATTTAACTATACACAAAATATTCCTTCAATTTATCAGGTCTTCTTCTATGCCGCTTCTGACGATATCCTTGCTCCTCCACACAGTCCACTCCCCCTGGAAGGTTTTGGTCCTCGTCTTGATTTGCTTCATCTTTTGGGGAACAGTCACCATCCTCTTGCATTTCAACTCCTTGGTCCTCCTCAACATCTTCGTCTGCAAGTGAGCACAGTTCCTTGGAGACGTCCCAGCTGTAGTGTCCTGGCCCATGGTACTGCCAGAGATGGTTCATGTGTACCACCTGTGGGCGAGATTTCCTGCCTTCCCGAATCCGAAACGTTACGTCTGATAGGGGGTCCAACACAGTGTAAGGGCCATCCCATATGCCCTGCAGCTTCAGTGACTGTCTCTTCTTTCGCTGAGGATTATATAACCAAACTAGGTCACCACCCTTGAAGCTCACCTCACTTGCCTTGGCATCATACTTGCACTTCATCACCTCTCCTGTAAACCTGAGGGCTCCTCGCACTTGATGATGTACCTCAGCCAGCCTTTCCTGAAGGTGTTTCACATAGCCGGTGGTGTCTGTAGGCAGCTTTTCGCCAGGTGGACTTTCCACTAACAAGTCAACTCTGGCTTCGGCTTTCCTGTCATTCTCTGACTAAATATATCTGCGGTTTACTTAACCCTTAATTCTACTGACTATCAAAAATTCTTCAACTATCTTACTTCTACGATGGAACACATTCTATCCATTTCTCTTTTCTCTGAAATCTCCATTTTAGGGGATTTCAATGTTCACCACCACCTTTGGCTTTCCTCTCCTTTCACTGATCCACCTGGTGAACAAGCCTACATCTTCTCTATCCTTAATGACCTAGAGCAGCTTATACAGCACCCTACCCATATCCCAGACCGCCTTGGAGAGAGCTCCAACATACTTGACCTCTTCCTTACAAATAATCCTTCTGCTTACACTGTTAATCTTTTCTCTCGGTTGGGCTCCTCCAATCACAACCTTATCACCTTAACCTGTCCTATCATTCCAGTACGGCCTGTGGACCCTCCAGGGAAACGTCATCTGTGGCATTTTGGAGCTGCGGATTGGGAGGCCCTAAGGCAGTACTTCTTTGATTTTCCCTGGATTGATTATTGTTTCCATGGCCGGGAGCCATCTGAGTGTGCCTTGCACATTACGGATATTCTCTCGGGCATGGAAGCATACATTCCTTTCTCGTATCCTTTGTCTAACGCAAGAAAGCCTTGGTTTAATCATGCTTGTTCTAATGCTGTCCGCAACAAGGAAAGGGCCTACAAAAGGTACCGGAGCCAGCCCACCCCCAAATCACATCATCTTTACATTTCTGCCCGAAATGTGCTAAGTCTATTCTTCGCTCTGCTAAAAAAAATTTCATCCGTACTAAATGCTCTCGACTCTCCAACTCGAATTCTTCCCGCTTCTACTGGCACTGACAACTTTCCAAAAACCTTTCTAACAACCTTACCTCCTCCTTCCCTCCTCCTTTCTATGTCATAAAGACTTTGTAGTTACTTGTAGAGAAGTATATTTTAGACTTGTGGTCGAGCGGCTTTTATATCTTGTAGTAGCTTCCCCACCAAATGTCATGTAGTGACAGGAGAGGTAAAGAATAGTATGGGACTATTTTTAATTGTCTTGGAAATATTAACAAGTCTCTCACACGGAACGAGTATAAGTCCCGGGTAGCTACCTCCCTGTCTCGCTATCTGTCTCTCTCTCTCTGATTGCCAAGCCCTTCTCCCATCACCTGTCTCCTCTGAGGCCTGTCTACTGCTCTCTTGCCTGTTCGGTGGCTAATCTCCGTCTGAGCTCTCTTTCCTAAATTCTGGTGTAGCAGGGGTGTGTCACGTGTGTTCCTCGTGGGTGGACTAGGTCTTTGTTCACGAGAGGACTGCTGACAGCTAACTGCATCATCTCCTTACTGGCCGCTGTCGTCAGCTTTCCTCAGTGTTAAGAGTGTGTAAGCATGTTTAGCACTGCTCGATTCTCGCAGACACAACACCTTCTCATCATCTGACTCCCTGCTTCTATCTATCTATTTATCTATCTATCTATTATGTAGTCCTACATCTGCTCGGTCACGCGAAAATGGCGTACCATCGACATTTAATAGTTATAATATATTAATACATACTACATACACATTATAATGAACTTATAAGCTAATTAAGTGAAATATATAATATTGTAAAGTAACATAATATTGTATACATATAATATTTATAGTAAATAGTGATTATTCAGTAATAATACATTTTAAACAAGTTGTATACATATTTGAATAAATGCAATGGTTGTTGTATAACACTTTGTAAGACGTGCATGTACAACAGACGTACGCATATAATTGTGCAATGGTAATACTGCTAGGTTATACATTACATATTTGAGTTATCACTTTAGTAATGTCTAATATTTCACCTAACTTGTATGATGATACTGGTAATACAGAATTGTGCTATAATTGTATGACTTATAATATTGTACTAACATTGTGGTACTACATAATTGTAACATTTTATGAATTGTTACAAAATATTGTGTTAATGCATAATTGTGTTGGCCTTATAATTGTAGTTACATTTTGTTAATGCAACTATTACATAAGTGTCTTGGCCTTATAATTGTAGTTAAAGTTACATAAAAGTTACATCTTGTTAATGCAACTGTTTTGTCGTTACATAATTGTTACATATCGTTTGTAGGTACATAATTGTAGTTAAAGTTACATAAAAGTTACATCTTGTTAATGCAACTGTTACATAATTGGCAAAGTGTAACATAATGCAATCGTTTGTCGTTACATAATTGTTACATATCGTTTGTAGGTACATAATTGTAGTTAGTGTAACATAATGCAATCGTTTGTCGTTACATAATTGTTACATATCGTTTGTAGTTACAAAATTGTAGTTAAATTACATAAAAGTTACATCTTGTTAATGCAACTGTCACAGAAATGGTACATATTGTTTGTAGTTACATAATTGTAACAAGTGTAACATAATGTAATCGTTTGTCGTTACATAATTGTTACATATCGTTTGTAGTTACATTATTGTAATATGGAGTAACATAATTGTAATAACTGCAGTCCTAACATATGCTGCGGTCGATGATAGTGATGATGTGTCATGCCACTTGTTTGTGGAGACACAATTTGCTTTTTTGTTTGTAGTTTATGTGGTATTTTGGCATATGTAGTAACACTTACACTTATTTTCATTTGTTTGTTATGTGATCTTACTCTATTTCTCTTTTTTCTTTCTTACTTTTCTTTCTTTTTTTTTTTTTTCTATAGTTTGTTTCTCTTTGCTTGTGTACGCTTTTTTCCATGTTGTTCATGGTTACATAATTACTGGCTAATTTCCTTGGGATACTTTTTCAAAGTTTAGTTTATATTGCACAGATACTATAAAATGATATTATATAGTCCCATATTTTGTTATTTTATATAAAAAATATATATTAAAAATATATATATCATCTTTACATTTCTGCCCGAAATGTGCTAAGTCTATTCTTCGCTCTGCTAAAAAAAATTTCATCCGTACTAAATGCTCTCGACTCTCCAACTCGAATTCTTCCCGCTTCTACTGGCACTGACAACTTTCCAAAAACCTTTCTAACAACCTTACCTCCTCCTTCCCTCCTCCTTTCTACTCTGATGGTTCTGTAGCTGTTTCTTCTACTGATAAGGCAGATCTCTTCGCACAGACTTTCTCTTCCAATTCCACCTTAGACGATTCCGGTGCTGTTCCTCCATCACTTGTACCTTTCCTTCTTGCTGGAAGTTTGCTCTCATACAGCCAGTCCCAAAGAAGGGTGACCACTCCCAACCCTCCAACTATCGTCTAATTGCTGTAACGTCCTGTATTTCAAAAGTTTTCGAGCCAATTATCAATAGAAAAATCTTAAGGCATCTTTCCTATCACAACCTTCTTTCTGATCGTCAGTACGGGTTCCGTCAGGGACGTTCCACTGGTGATCTTCTCACCCACCTTTCAGACTCCTGGTCATCCTCTTTTCGGGACTTTGGTGAAAGCTTTGCCATTGCACTTGACATCTCTAAGGCTTTCGATCGAATCTGACATAAATCTTTAATTTCCAAACTGCCCTCTTACGGTTTCTATCCTTCTATTTGTGCCTTCATCGCTAGCTTCCTTTCTGGTCGTTTTATAGCCACTGTTGTAGACGGCCATCATTCTTCTCCTAGATCTATCAACAGTGGTGTTCCTCAGGGCTCTGTCCTATCACCAACTCTCTTCCTTTTATTCATCAGTGATCTAAGCTGTACATCTAACCCTATCCACTCGTACGCTGATGACTCCACCCTTCACCTTTCCATTCGGTTCCTGCAACGCCCATCTCAGCAGTTACTTCAACATACAAGGGATGAGGCTATGGCACACCTAATGTCTGACTTGGCTCGTATCTCTGACTGGGGTAAAAATAATCTGGTTATTTTTAATACATCTAAGACTCAGTTCTTACACCTATCAACCCAACAAAATCTTCCACATGTATACCCAGTAATGTTTAATATTATTCAGCTTAATCCTGCATCATCCTTGAACATGCTTGGGCTTTCATTTACTCGGGACTTATCTTGGAGAGATCATATTAAATCTCTTGTAAAATCTGCTTTCATAAAATCTGCTTTCAAGAGAATAGGTGTGCTAAGCTGACTTCATTGTTTCTTTACCCCTGCACAATTGTTGACTCTATACAGGGGTTTTATCCGCCCCTGTGTGGAGTAAAACTCTCGTGTGGGGAGGCTCCCCACATACAGCTCTTCTCAGTAGGGTAGAGTCAAAGGCCATTCATCTCATTAACCCTCTTCCTCTTTCTGACTCCCTTCAACCTCTGTCTCTTCGCCGCACTGTTGCATCTTTATCTCTTTTCTATCGCTACTTTAATGGTCACTGCTCCTCTGAACTGTCTGCATGCATTCCTCCACCTCTATGATGGGCACGTAACACCTGTCTAGCAGCAAACTCTCATCCCTTTTCTGTCCAACTCTCCAATGCAGGAGTTAACCATTACTCCCAGTCCTTCATTTATGCAACAGGTCAACTCTGGAACTGACTCTGTATTTCCTGCTGCCTATGATCTCCAGTCTTTCAAACACAGTGTGTCCAGGCATCTCGAAATGATCGGATCTTGAATTTGGCTTTCTATTGTATTTTGTTTTTCTGTTGGAGAGAACTGTTATTGCGGGCTCATGACCTGTGGTTCCTTCTTCCTCGCATAAAAAAAAAAAAGGTAAGTGTAACTCGTGGCCCAAAATGAGTTTTCAAGAGGTGTAACTGGTAGACTCATGGTATGCAAACCGATATGCCATCAGCAATGCAGGTAACTTCTGGTCCCATTCTGTTTGTCCCTCTACATAGTACTTGGCCAGTTCTTGTCCAGGGGTCCAACTGAATTTCTCCACCATCCCATCTGACTATGGCCTTAGTGGAGTTGTCCTGGTCTTCTTGATCCCCAATAACTTGCAGCATTCACGGAACACAGCAGACTTAAGGTTTCCACCCTGATCTGAATGTAGCTCTTGTGACATCCGAAAACGACATAAAAACTGATCAACCAACACCTGAGCAACAGTCACAGCCTCCTGATCAGGGATAGCATAGGGTTCTGTCCACTTTGTGAAGTAGTCCATGGCAACAAATATATACCGGTTTCCTCTTCCAGTGAATGGCAATGGTCCAGCAATGTCACCCGCAACTCTTTCCATCGGTGCACCTACTTGGTACAGCTGGAGAGGGGCGCAACCAAGTTTCTTGGGTTCCTTCTTGGCACAGCACACATCACAGACCCGGCACCATTCTTCAACATCCTGATGCATGCCAATCCAGTAGAACCTCTGTTGCAGCTGGCTTAGAGTTTTCTTCACTCCCAGGTGCCCCCTGGTGATCTGGTTGAGAGACTTATTCAAGATCTCGGACCTCATCTTCTTCGGAACCATCAGTTGCCAATACTTGTTGAGGCAATCGGCTGTCTCCCACTGACACTCCAGTAGTCTGTTGTTCAAGCGAGGAAGGGCCCACTGACTCCAGAAACTCTTGATCGCAGGGCTTAACCTGGAAACTTCTTCCCAAGATGGTCGCCCTGTACTCTGCCGCAGCCACTCTAACACCGGTTGCAAATCTGCATCCTCCCAAGGTCTTTTCCGTCCGACACTGGCCCCGTCACTACAGTACAGCAGCATTTCTTCCTATGATTCCCATTCCTACCACGCTACATGTTGTCTGTCCTGTCTTCTTGCACACTATTCATCAAGGTTCTCCTGCATTTCTTCAGCGGTGTGTCTTCTGCAGCCTTCTTCTCATCATCCCAACCATTCTGATCTGCAAGTAACTTAAACTGTGCACGGTAAGCTTCCCAAGATACTCTACCATCAAATTCTTTACATTTCGCTTAAACTGGAACCCCATTATGGCCATGCACTTCACTGGTTTGGGGCCTAAGAACTGGGGCATCACAACCAAGTCCAATCCTTAAATCTCCAACATTCTGATTATTAAACCCTGCTATGCCATCTTGAGATGCCCAGGATCTGTAAAGATTCACCATATACTGTCCACTCCTTTCATATGCCTCCTGCACACCAACCTGAGGCTCAGCAATCCAGTATTTCTCTACAGCCTCAATTTTCTCACAAACCTCCACATGATCGACTACATGCTTCAACCAGTTATCTACATACTGTCTGCACTCCGTCAGTATTTCCTCACTAATTATAGCTGACCATCTACATGTTGTTTGCATTCAGTCACATTATTGCTTACCTCGTACTTCTGCTGCCATTGCTCAGCGTATAGCTCCTCCTTCAAGTGTTCATGTTTTTCCTTCATTTCTCCCATGAAAGCATCTAGCTTTCCTTGAATCCTCAGTTGTAGTTCCCTCTGTTGCTCCTGTAATGCCTCCTGAAGCTGTTCATATCGTTCTTTCTGTTCTTCGTTCTGTGCTTGCAATTGTTCTTTGATTTCTTTCTTCTTTGCCTTTAAATGTTCCTCGCCCATTTTCTGTCCTTCACTTTGTGCTTGTACTTGTTCTTTAAGTTATTTAGTCTGTGCCTGTATTAGCTCCATGATTGTCGCCAGGGAAATTTCCTCCTCCTGCCCAACTCGAAACTTTGTCTTCACACCTTCGTTTCCATGTCGAATGTTAGACGCACTGCAGCACTGAAAATTATCCCCTACTCCTGACACCAGCTTTATGTCTTCGTCCCACACTGCCACAATCTCCAACAGCAGTTTTACAGTACAGGAAGGACGTTGCCCCAAAAGTTGTTCTTCCTATTGTCAGCCTTAGGTGTACAGTCCACAAGATCAGCTGAGGCGAAAATAAACACTGGCTCCTTAAAGCTCACTGTCTTTATTTTCCAAGTAATTCCACTTAATGGTTTCCAGCTTCTCTTCACTGTTCTCACAAGCACTGGAGCTATACACGGTTTACTACTGCTATCACACTTAATGCTTGACAACACTTTAGTGTTAATACACTTAATGCTTGCTAACACTTCACTTATTTCACATGTACCGAAAATAATCTTCACTGGCAGTAATCACACTTAATGCTTGCCAGCAACTTTCACAAACTTCACTAACAGCACTGCACTGATACTGCACTGCACTCAAACTGAACCAAAACCGACTGCACTTCAGTCAAACTGAACTGAAAACTGACTGAACTTGTAATAATCTCTACCCCATCTTATATAAGCTTCCATTGTACTAGAAACTTCTACTTCTGCACAATTCTGGTAAGCACTGGTCTTGCATCAGCCCCTAGTAACAACAGTTACCAACTAGGAGACATCAAAACATGCAAGTCTTCTTACATTACATAACACTCTAAATCATTTATCATACGAACTTTAATTACATAATTTAACAAGCAATCATTTAAATAAAACATTATAAAGAAAAAGAACACAAAAATTAATGCATAACTTACGAAATAACTAAGCTCGCAAACATCAGGCAAACTGGCAACTCTGACTTGTACCGATACCGGAACTACTGTACACGAAACGCCGAGATACTTCCCGAGCACCTAGCTGGCAAATCTCGCTTATATATATATATATATATATATATATATATATGTATAGTAAAAAGTCACAGTACATGGAAAATCTTTTTACATTATTTTTATACTCTGAATGAGTCTATGTTTACTGTTAATTTGATAGACTAATATGCTTGGCTCCACACACACACACACATACACACACACACACCATATATCCTCACAGCGCCGCATCACAAATATCTCACTACACTCGGTCACATCACACATTGCCACACCTCAGAGCAGCGCATCTACCTGGCCTAGGGAATTTCTTAACACCTCTTCCTCAGCGATTAATTTTGTACATCACACCATAACAGCCGTCTGGTGTTTTACTGATGGAAACTTTTTCAGTATTAAAACAGCCGTCTTGTGTTTTACTGATTGAAACTATGTCAGTATTAAAACGATGTAACATAATAAATGAGACAGGTAATGTGCAAAATAAATAGCTAAAGAAAAGGAACTACGAAACCTCCTGTGCCACCTTGACATTGCCATATGGGAGACTATGCGATATTTTTTCTTAACCGTTTTTTTTTTTTTTTCGCCTTAAAGTTTCTTTAAATGTTGCCTATATTGTTTTGAGTCTTGATAGTTTGTAGATCAGTTTTTACATAAGAGGAGAAAAAGATTTACTATAATGAATCGCTAAGAAACAAGCGTGACGAGTGTACGAAGTTTTCAGAGCCATTTAAATTACGACCAGGTGACGTAAGAAACTCGATGCTCCTCTTCCTTATCGATTTATTTTCGATTCTACGCCTTGACATTCCCTTGCCTGCCATTTTTATTGTTTTAACATACTGATGTGCAAAGTGTAAAATAAATCGCTAAAGGAGAGGCGCTGAGAATTTCCAGTGTCATCCAGAATAGCCACCCACACTTCCCGTTGCCACACCTTCCCTTCCCCAGTTCCCACGGGCTTTACTAATACCTTATACAATTATCAGTGGGTGTCGTGGTATCTGTGGCATGTCCTTAGCCTGGTATTTCCTGTGTCGCTGTTTTTTCACGGTGTTCCATTTCATAATTCATTGGACATCGTGATTCATTCCAAGACACAGCCAGTGAATATTCGAATTAAAAAGTTTTGTAGACAACATTGATCAAAGGACAGTCAGTGAATATTCGAATTACTAAGTTCCGTGGACAACATGAATCATCCCAAGAGACAGCCAATGAATATTCGAATATCCAAATTTCATGCAGTTTTCGCGAGATGTGAATGTCTTTTGTATGGATCGGCATAAACTATATTTATTTTTATTTATTAATTCTAACTTGGTCTTAAATGGCCATCTCTCCATGTTGAAAGCCAATTAAGTTTAGAACAGGATGCTAGTCACGAAGAAGTGCCAAGAAATGGGTGTAGAGCCATAGCGTTGTCCTATGCCACTAAGCTACGTAATTTAAGCTTCAAAAGTAAGAAAATCTTGACCAGTGTGAAGTAAAATGATTATAGCAGTAAACATTATACGGTAGTAATCATTCCCACTGTATCAATGTTGATCAAATTACACATGCATGGTTACTCTGTTGTTTTTATTGACATTTTTCGTACAAATTTTACTTAACCTTCTCCATGCCAAATAAATGTTTTTCTCACAGCTAATCCGATTGATGTTATGTCTATTTTTTTTTTCTTAAGTGACGGATTATTTCACAGTTAAACGATTGAATCAGATGGCGTATTATTTGTCTGATTATAATTAGGTTATTTTTATTTTTCGGCCCTCCAAGTGATTCTATTCAATTCAAGAGAGACTTTTCCAACTGTAGTGGTTAGTACAGCCATCATTAGCCACTTCCCTGCCAGGAATCTCTTCTAAAGCTGAATAAAATCGTCTGATGGCACTTTAAAATGGATAATACGTCATCTGATTGAAGGGTTAATTCCGAGAAGGAGGTGTGTCGATGAAGAATCCAGGCACAGGAAGGAAGGAAGCAAAGATAATTTCCGATAAGACAGAAAAGACAATTAGGAGGAGAGTCATAGATAAGGTTCACTCGTCAAAAAAAAAAAAAAAAAAAAAGTTTTGATGATCTATACTGGACCAGCCGTGTCACCCAGAAGAGGACGAAAGACGAGACACGAGAAAGCAACACACATTCTCACCAAGACAAGATGATCTCAAACCTACTCTTGGTCATTCTTCTTTTCTTCAGCTGAAGGTTGGTAATGGAAGACATCTTGACACTAAAACAATATGACTTCAGTCTTTGTCCTAGTTTATTTTTTCTTGCATCAACTTAAGGCAGTTTACAAAAGACAGACAATAAGGAAAGATGGCCCAACTTCTCTCTATTTTTCATCTCATTTTAACCCAAGGCAGGCCAAACTAACGAAATTAAAACATGCTGCTTTGTTAAAATATGTGGGTCAGTTTATCTAAGGCTCCAGTAATATGTCATGAGTTTATGTTACTGCTGCCTTTTCCTGTTTTTTTCATAATGAATATACCTGGGAGTCTGAACTATGAACATCTGTAAAGACCCTCACCGCAAACTCTCAGGCATAAGAAATGAAATACAGACCCAAAACTTACCTGTACCTGTAGAATATTACCAGCTAAATTAGTACCATTTTTAGACGAATCATAAATACGGTTTGCAAGATAAGTCTCAGGCCAGTATAAATGATCATGCAAATGTTGACCTCATGGTGTGGCTGTGCTTACTAAACAGACAGGTAAACAGTGTGAAAGATTAGACCACAACATGCAAAATTATAAATCTTTTGTTAGTAATAATTTTCACTCACCACACCATGGTTATGTAGTTAGACAGAAGGGGTTAAGATTCGCATTCGTTAAAGTAACAAACCACACATTATTAACTATCCCAATAAAGTGGTTTAGTCTTCATGGAAACAACTTATTTCCTCGTCACTGAAGTTTAATAAATATACCGTCCAATTTAAGAGCCTTCCTCTCACCTCCCTTACCACTTCTGACGACATAGACAAACTGGGAAACGAAACGTCTTAGAAAATTGAGATATATGGGGAAGATTTCTGTAAAGCTCAAAGTTAAACTAATAATGAAAGTTCTTTTTTTTTTCCTGGTTATTAGTGAGATCTGGTGTCCTATATATTTATCTGTCTATCTATCTATCTATCTATATCTATCTATCTATCTATCTATCTATACAGAGAGAGAGAGAGAGAGGGATATATATATATATATATATATATATATATATATATATATATATATATATATATATATATATATATATATATATCCCATTGGGTCTCGGAAGTCCTGTGCGAGGGATTTTGCTGGAAGGGTGCTAGGTGTACCGCCCTCCGCCTCCCGGCTCATTGTCGCGAGCCTCATAGTTCCCTGCCTAGGGTTCCCATCTTTATTAAATTTCGAAAATGCCCAGTTCTGTCCTATATTGCGGATACTGGGTGCAAATGGGATATATTCTGCCATTAAAAAAAAATCGTCTGAAAATAGCAAGAATATCAATGACACTAATACGATGATCAGTTTTATTCATGCTATATCCAAGGGACTGCATTCAGTTCAGGGGAGAGTTTTGAAATTAGAGCGACTTGTTATCATCTTTGTTACTACGTTCCCTAAAAACTTGTAGCTGGTGGAATGTAGTATTGGGTATAGGTCTGCAAATCTCCTCCCATCCTGAATGCTCCCTTGTTTCTGTGCTTTCTTCATCTCTTATCTGTTCACTTTTTCGAATCCTACTTCTTAACAATCATATTAGAAGAAAATTTTTGTTTTCTGATTGAATATAGAATGAAAACCGCCTATGTGACATAGAAAAGTGAGTGTCCTACCGCAATATATAGCCGAACAGATCGGTTTTATGCTATTTTTACTCTAACTTGGCCTAAAATTACCATCTCTCCATAAATTCTGATTTGTGGAAGTTGTTTCTTCCTTTTAGAGACCTTTTTAATTAGACTTTTTTTTTCACTCATCCATTATACTGTCAGGCTATTGTGTTAAAGCAAAGTAGTCATCTAGGAAGGGATTAAATGAATTCTGCAAATGACTCTTCAAGTTTGAAGAGTCTCTCCTTAGCTACATATCAAGATTAAAGTAAGCGAAATATGTTTTTCTTTTTTTGTGTAAGTGTGAGAAGTGAACAAAAACTATCTGGTGGCAAAAATAATAAAATACATAGCGCCAGTTTTCCGAAAGAGTTTAACAGAGGCTAATTTTATCTACTTCAGGTGGAAAAGGATAATTTGGGTTTAGTGAAATCCTCCGAAGTTAACAAAAATGAAAGCAATGCTTCATCCCAGTGAGAGTCAGGATCAAATGTTTAAACCTAAAACGAGAAATGGGATGCAAACGCCCTACTTCCGACGCTAATTTGCAACGTACATGACGAAGATACAACATATGTGACCTTACTGTATAGCTGCTGACTGCACCTTGTATCGTGGAATGCAGGCTAACCATATCTAATATCAAAAGGCGTTACCTAAATCACCGTAAAAAAAATCGGGGTTTGGATTCCATAATGTGATTTAATTTTCAAGTTTTTACATTTTAATTTCATTTGCCACTACACCTTCATAATATCTCTGTGTTTCTTTTTATGATTTTTTTTTTCATTTTCTCCCTGCAACATTTCCATTCTGACTGTTCCTCATTCTACCTGATAATGCCGTATGTTGGTACCCTACATTTTCCTTAACATTTCACGATGGTGCAACTAGATTCAGCTTCTCATTATCCATTTTTCTCTAAAACCTCTTTCTACACACACACACACACACACACACACACACACACACACACACACACACACACACACACACACACAAACACACAGTCTTCAATCATTTTTCTTTGCATTATGATTTTTGTCGTCACATCAACTGCAAGCTTTTGTGGAAGAATGTTTGTGCATATTATAAATAATTATTTTCTAGCGTTCATTTACGCTATATAAAGAATGACGTTGATTGGCACGACCATACAGCCTGGTCTGAGATACATTACAGGCCTCAAAACAAAGGATCGCCCTCCTCCCCCTTTTTTTTTTACTAATACTCGTGTTACAAGTTATCACATTGTAGCTGAACTTTTCTGCAACATCTTTTTCTCTATTATTTACAATGGAGATACACCTTATTAATCTCTAATTTATGATTTCTGTCATTTACAATATATACAGTTTCCATTAGTTAATACAAGAGGATATGAATGTGTAATACGTAACATGTATGGCTTAGAATGAAATTATTAAAAAAATAACAACTAGCAGAGGGCCATAGCTTTTCCAGGTTTACCCACAGGACCTATGCCTTTTTTTAAAATGTCTTACTATTCAGTGTACATGTTGGCTCAGCAAGTGTGGGCAGTCTGCAAATCGGACTTTTTTCCTCCACGAAACACTTTGTAAAAGGTAAAACTCGTTTCAAAGGTGATTGCTTCATTGTCTCACTTCTTGATCCTTTTATTATCTGTATTTATCATCCGTTTTGGGATGTTTGACGACTTTGCATGCATCTCCACAGACAAACTACATCAGCACCACGCTAACACAGCCAGCCACACCAGCACCACACATATAACGTCAGCCGCACACCACCACACTAACACCGTCAGCCACACCACCACCACACTAATACCGTCAGCCACACCAGCACCACACTAACACCGTCAGCCACACCAGCACCACACTAACACCGTCAGCCACACTAACACCACACTAACACCGTCAGCCACACCACCACCACACTAACACCGTCAGCCACACCACCACCACACTAACACCATCAGCCACACTAACACCACATTAATACCGTCAACCACACCACCACCACACTAACACCGTCAGCGACAGCACCGCCACACGAACACCGTCAGCCACATCAGCACCACACTAACACCGTCAGCCACACCACAACCACACTAACACCGTCAGCCACACCACCACCACACTAACACCGTCAGCCGCACCACCACCACATGGCGGTGGCTGAATCGGTAGAGAGGCGGCTTGCAGTCCTAATGGACCCAGGATCGAATCTCGGCTGGGGCAGGGAACAGTTTAAGGATTTGAATTTCCTAAAAGCAGACTTTCCTGATCTACCAGATGACCCGCCGACATGTAAAAGTACCCCCGCTAATACCAATGCACAAGTCCTGTATGAGACAGCCCTAGCATGTATTCAATATGAACGGTGGGTGTTAGCGCCGAAGTGGTGACATGTGGAGGTGTAGGAGGACTACTGGGCCTTGGGATAGGCAACTGCCCCCAAGAAATAGGCCCTGAGCCTTTGCCCAGAGTCGGACACATAAAAAAAAAAAAATAAAAAAAAATAACACCGTCAGCCACACCAGCACCACAATAACACCGTCAGCCACACCAGCACAACGCCACACTCTCCAGACTTACCAGCAGAGGCGATGGTCAGGCTAAGGCGGGTGAGGCAGTCGGCCGTGCAGGGTGCGACGGCTAGACCCAGTGAGTCAGCCAGCTTGGATCCCTGACTAATATTACCTAGTGGACGCTCCCTCCTCAGACTCACACTCTCGTACAAAAAATCACAAGTCGAATGAGATAGTGTATTTGTGGAGAAGAACACAACCAAATGTGTGTCAGACCTTTTTATAACTTGATAGTGAACAAATTGACTCACTTCGATAGGTTTATGTGAAGTAAATCTAGAAAGGAAAAAAGTGTAAAGTTATTTACAAGTATTAAGTGCAGACAAGAGTCTGATGGTGTAAATGAAGTGTAAGTGATTGTTTTGCTCACTATACTGGGCGTTCTTCGTGATTTTCTTTTTTTTTTTTCATTTTAATTATGACGAAAAAGACAATGACATTCTTCAAAACACACAACAAAGCAGGATACCCCTCCTCTTTTTATATACTGAAATGAAGTAGGGGAGAGGTTTTGTATAACCGTATGCAATATTTTATATCTTATTATTATTTTTTTTTTGACCGTGGAAATAAATGGGTTAGTTGTATTTTTTTCTAATATTCGTTTCCCGTATGCCATGAAAGAATATTCGTAGTGACAATCGTTATTGAATCTGTCAGGAAAATCCAACAATAAATATAAATACGTTAACCGTAGGTGGCATTTTTCGATTTTTTTTCCTTGACTCTCATTTGTGACGTTTCATATCTGATTCCAAATATGCAGCGAGGTTAGATTACCATACTGATGACGGGAGAGTGACCCACCCTCCTCAGCAGTAAAATGTGAACGTTAACATACAAAGCCCGCCTGACAGACCACTTGGGAGAGCTGTGCGTGCGTCACGTTAGCGACCTGACCACTCTCTGCCCCTTTGAACACACCCACACCCCATGGCGCTGCTACCTCACGTACACCACTGGACTAAATTATTAGAACATGGCAATTTCTCATCCTACAGCTCATATTACAATTGACTGCAGATTGGTTTTGAAGCATTAAAATACAGTAGACCATTATCAAATATACTTACAGTATAGTAAGGAAATTCGTACCGTGTAATTCTCTGTAATAAAGACAGTGCAATGATCCCATTCCTTTGCAGCTCCAAGTATCGCATTCAGAACTTCGATTACTAGTCCTTCCTTCTCGGTTGCAACTGGATATGGTTAACAAGAATTACAAAAGTGGTACTGGAAGGCTTTAGAATCTAGTAACTGAAAATAAAAGCAATGAAAATAAAAGCAATTATTTACATTAGGCTACTGCAAATAGTACATGTTCTATAAACAGTGTTACACAAAGGACAAACATCAGGTCAGCGTCCTGTGCCAACCCAAATCACAATAACAGCACAATAGTTTTAGACAGATTTGTACTCTGTGTGAATTGTTAGAAATTAAGATAATCAGACGCATTGGGCACACACACCTTAAAGTTCAATGTGGTTGTCCAACATTAATAATATAAACAGAATTAAAAGACATACAGTATATACAACAGCATGAAGACTCTTTGTTCACCATAAATAGCCTAGCCGTTAGCGATACAGGGAGAAAACACCCGAGGAATCTTGCATTGCAAAGGAAAAACAGAAATCAAAGTAGGTTCCTGCTGTCTTAATATTCAGAGAACTTTATATAATGAGAATGTTTAACAGTGTATTTATTTTCTGGTACATCTTTTTTTTTTTCTTTAGTAAATTTATGCAGAAATAACTTGGTTCATATAGAATTCCTTCATTACATTATTCTGGTTATCTTACTGAAGGACAACATCTACAGTACATTAAGATAGTGATGAAAAAGATATACGTTACCAGCACCAGCATACAAACGGTTAGTTAACCTGCCTAATATCAGTAGTATAGAAATGCGTATTATTATCTAAGTTAACTTTAGGCCATTACCTACAGGGGGATGCTCAGGAGATATTCGGGACAATAATTTTATGTAAACGTTGTTAAATCCTTTTACAGTTTTGAAACACATCAGTTTATCCCATAGCCCACTTTCTAAAAGAAAGATGATTTCAGTTTTCTTAGCCATTCTTCATAGTCTTATTTTTTTAGTGAAGGAATTAATTGAGTAATCTGCCCTTGAGCAAATTGTGAATAGACCAACAATTTAGTTATATAATTGAGAATTCTAGAACTTGTCTGATTAACCTTCTATACAGAAGGAAAACCGTTTCTTTGCCGATATATATATTTATATATTTTGTGTTTCCTGGAACATGAATTTCATAGGATTTGACGTGAACTGTGTGTGTGTGTGTGTGTGTGTGTGTGTGTGTGTGTGTGTGTGTGTGTGTGTGTGTGTGTGTCCCAGTCTATCAATCACTATCGGGGGGCAAGGTGACGGCCCCAGGGTGATGACGATGATGATGTCTAAGGAAAACTGTTACAGAAAACAGTTTTTGCGCTATTAGTAAAGACACGTTTCTTAGGGATAACTGTGGTATTATGTGCGTTTACTGTGAGCCTCTCAGTTTCACTGTCTCCTGTTGTGAGTGGGAATGAACATTTATGCTGTGTTTTATCATCACATGTGCAGAAATGTTTTTATGACTTCCAGCATGTAACATTGAACACTCGAGTTAATAAGTGATAGCTATTTGGAAGACAACTCTTTTTTTTATTATTCTTAATTTATTATTAATATGTCGTCATTTTAGAAGAGTGCATTTCCAGTTTACCATAATATGCAAATGTGGATACTGTATTGCTTAACCTTAAGCCTATATCACTTCCTTTATTCAAATAATATACAATAGAATTTATAGTTATGAGAATGAAAATGTTACATATACAGTGGGAGGATGAGGTAATATGTAATATTTACAGTGATAATGAACGGGGAGTATGCACAATGAAAGCGAATATGAACGAAAATGGCTTGGGTGAAGTATAAATGAAGTGTGAGAGGAGCGTGACGGATGAAGTGGGAGAGAGGCTTGATGAATATAGGAGATGCAAGACAGTGAATGAAAACAGATGAATGGTAAGATGAGTCACAATCTGTAGAAAAAATCCGTAGAATAATCTCTATAGAGAGTCAAGGTATGGGCAGACGAAATTAAACTATATATTTACATGTCCTGAATACCGAAGCATTGCAGAATGAAGCGAAGTTAGGTTGGCTGGAGGAGCAACTTCAGCAGCAACTTCAGTAACGGTTGTCCCTCCCACACAGGTGAGCAGACGCTGGGTGGAGAATGACGTCACAAGTGACGTTGACCAATCAGATGCGACCTGGAGCATCAGATGATCACAACAAAACGTTGATATAAGAAGACAGCAATGACGTAGAGTGCACTGGTTGGCTGGCCAGGGAAGGAGGTGGAGGTAATGGTGTGGTGTGGCAGGTGCTGGGGGTGGGTGTGGGGCTGGCTGGCAGGTGGGGGGCTTGGTCAGCAAAGCGCGAGGGGGTGATGAGAGCTAAGCGGTTGCAGTGTGGTGGGGTGTATAAGTATTATAATTTTGTCAAACAGGAGTGGCATGAGAACTGGGATTCGAAAGTGAGTGGCTTACTGATTGTTTTTAGCTTAGCAGCTGCTGGTGAGGACTGATGAGGACTGAAGATCGATGTAGACATATTCCCATAGTTTTAAACTGTGGACAGGTGTTCATCTTACCCTATCCATATCTTTTGGTAAACTTAATGCACGAAAAGGAAGGCATTCCCCAGTGAACGGGATAGTGTTACCCCAGCGTAGTACCGGAATCTGTGGTAGCATCCCTTCACATGCCCCTTCGCCATATTATGGTAGCCTTGTGCAAAGAAAACTGTGTAGAATCTAAAGTGCCCTATGGTGTGTAGGATTGGAATTTTAATATAATTAAAAACAAAATGAAAAGGAAAAAAATGTGTTTAATACTTTTAGTGTTTTAAAAGACTTGATCACTTCTCCGGAGATCATTAATCAACAACGAGATCAAAACAACAATGGGATATTGCTTGCACATCCATTATATTTTTTCAGTATTTCTACCAAGCTGTTTATTAGATGTGGTGCATGAAACTTTTATGAGTAAGTTCATGATACTTTTATAAATTAGTTCATGAAATGATTCCTACCGTGAAGAATGACAGAGTACTACCAAAAAGATGAATCGTGCACAGCCAGTTAGTTTTTTTTTTTTTTTTTTTTTAATGCTAGGGAGAATGAACCAGTGGCCACGAGCCCCCAGTACTGTTCCTTCCAAGCGAAAGACAAAGTATAAGAGGGACAAATACGAAGTCTCATGTTTGAGTTCAGTAAACATTTACGAGTCCATACTATTTTGTTTGGCAGTATATTTTTCTGGTGTATTTTGGTGTGATTTGAACGAATTTAACCTTTATTATCGGTGCTCGCCATCGGTTTTCAAATTAACCACCTCCCAAATGTCTTGGGGGGACTGTTGGGTTTTCGGGGTTCTGTGTGGGAAAAATGGCCAATACGAGCATTTGGAGCAGAAATATAATCAAAATCAGTATGACCAGCCAAGGTGTATTCGTAGAGTTATAATTGACTGCATGAACCCCTTTGAAGCTATGTCTGTCTCCGAATTTTCCCCATGGTACAGGTATGGTATACATACTCATACAGAGTATTCAAGAACAAATGCCAGTTTTTAATGATAAAATACGCAAGAACTGCTAACATTAAGAGATTATATTTTATATGAACTTTAGAAACTGTCATTTTCTTTTCAATATTGTAAATTTCAAACTAATCAGTGTTACCAACTGTTTGCCACACCTACCCACACGAAGGGGTGCTGTCTCACCCTTTCAAGATTACCATTTATGTTGAAGGTGTGGGCTTCCATTTTGAGCGGGGTGCGGGAAGGGTAACCCCTGCCCTTAGTTTCAAGACTACGGGCGATAAACAGCAGCGATGTACTGTAGGAAGATCTCACCCAGAAATACGTAAGCAACACAACCACAAGGCAGGTGAAAGGAGGGGTGTCTGGTAGGTTTGTAGACTGGAGCAGGAACAGAGCACTGCCACAAGCGAGATGTGGCCAAGGGGTTTTCACTGAGAATATACTGTACGGAGGTGATGTGAATGAGATCCGACTCTCCGCTGTCACCAATATGTTTCACCCCTCTCGTATGCCCAGTTAGGAATAATCCAGAAGTCTTGGTGTATTTACAACGGGAGTTTTTTTTGGAGAAGACAAACATAGGTCCAACACTTTCTATACCAGCCCCCCAACTTCCAACAAGCAAAGGCAGTGAGGGAGCTGGCAGCCGGCATGCTTGCTGTGCATTTTGTGAAATCAATTGATGCATGCACTTTTGGTCACGTAGACACTCACTAGTAGATACATGTACTGGTAACTTATATACTTATACACTGTTAGTTCTAGTTTGCAAGTTTAAGACACATTATTAATAATTTATGGTAACATATAGGGTTACTGAATGTTTGGTTACATATAGGGTTACATGGTATGGTTACATAGCATGGTTACAGTTACATAGAATGGTTACATTGGAAGAGTCAGCCTTCTTACATGAAGGTAATTGTGGAGGCCCCTAGACAGTAACTATGGGATGTTATGGTAATTGTGTCTGATATATGGTGTGAAGATTGGAGTTAATGACAGGCTTTGTTTCAGGTGTAGACCATAAGCACGGCTCCAAGCGGTAGGGAGCAGGTGCAGAAGGTAAAAAAAGCCATGGCTGTGACAAGCTGTTTACCTATTAAAAACTGTCATGAGAGGAAAGGCTCCTCTTCACTGCTTTGTTTCATGCATGAATCACTGTGACTGTGTGATGCCCGTAGCTGTAAAATGTGTATTCCGCTAGTATCCCTAATTTGTATGGCAAATATTTACTCTGTACAGCTATGTGTTATAGTTCCATATGAGGATTTGAATTATTATGGTTCTGGTGTCGTGTGTCCATACCAAATATTTGTGATATTGTATTATCTTGACATGAGAGAAATAGATTCTTGAAGTTGTCCTCCTCTGTTAAGATTATTTTTTATTCCAGGATGTAAGGTATAAGCCAGTAAGATAAGGTGCTGTAATGGCTGAGGCTGAAGAAACTCAGTGTGTGAAATTTGAATGTCAGCGTTGTGCAAAACAGTTCAGTAGTAAAAAGACTCTTAACAGGCACTCACTTTTTACACAGAAGGGAAGAACATTGAATGTAATCAATGTGGGAGACTGTTTGCTTGCAAAAGCAATCTGGTTGGGTACCCTCAGATTCATGCCAAAGTGAAGCTATGTGCCATGAGTGTGGAAAACTTTTCACCAAAAAGAGCAACCTAACCAGACATTCATTCATTCACACTGGAGTGAAAGGTTTCCAATGTGATGAGTGTGGTTGATTATTTGCATGCAGATGCAACCTCACTAACCACACTGATTTCTATTATATATATATATATATATATATATATATATACTGTATATAAAACCTATGTATATACAGATCGGTATAAAATCATGCATTTTTAACACTGGTATCTAATGATTTATAATTACCCATCTGTAGTATTATACATGTATTTTTATATCTGTATACAAGTATCAAGTACTTAATCAGTAAGGAAACCTGTGAATTACTTTCTCAAAAGTATGTTACTTTATCTTGTCGTTTTAAAATCCGGCCTTCAGCCTAGTTGGCACTGACCTTAGTGGTATAAGATTTCAATCATTTAAACTGCAAGACAATGACGACGATGACAATAGTGTTGTTAACACTGCAAATATTACAGTTGTATTTACTGCTGAATGTGAGGAGAAAAAAGAAAGGATACAGAAGTGCCAATTTTTTTTATTATAATGATATAAATATTTGTGGTAGGTGATGGCGACCATCATCCACTCACTTGATGTAGTGCTGCCTACTTCTTCCTTAGCCTTTATCATTCTTTTTCTGTGCCTGCCCTCCTCTCTTCCTATTTCTCCCATCTTTCCTGTCACTTCTTATTGCTTTTCTTTCCTTTACAGGTGGCTTTACATTGAGTGACAAGCCTAATGGTTTCCTGTAAGCCAAGAAACCATTTACAACGCTGGGTGGTAACCATGTAATCAAACCATACGTGTTCCCTACGTGTCAACAAGTGGGTAGGTGGAGGGTTAGTGCCCCTCCCCGTAAAACAACTAACTCAAAGTCAAATGGCCACCCCTTACGGGGTAATGGCGTCTGGCAGTAGGTAGGTAGGTATATAAATATGTATTAATATAATACTTGATTAACCCATGCAAATGAATCATTCACTCCGAATCTATGTTTCCTCAGCATATATATATATATATATATATATATATATATATATATATATATATATATATATATATATATATATATATATATATATTTAAAGCGCACAAGAAGTTAATTATTTCCATTCGAAAACATCCGTTCTGCAAGTCGTAGTCCGATGGAAATGGACAATACCCTCCTTGGACTAAAAAAAAAAAATCATACTCTAGGATGGAATTTTCAGTCATGTTTACAACTGATTTATTATCCGTTGTGCTGCAGCTTAGTTGTTATTACAAGAAAAAATTGACAAGGGATGATTTTATACACCTTACTCTAAACTTCAAGCAGAAATCACGTATTAACCTGAGGTAATCTTGGTCTCGTAATTATGGTCTATTTATGAAGCGAGAACTCGAGGCAGAAGAAGACTCGACAGCCTTCTCGCCCTACATGCAAATCAAAACCAGTACACAGGATTGATCGTAAGTGCATTTATCCTAATCTTTATTTAAAATGTCATTGATCAGTCTCTTAGGTTTATTTTAAGAAGTATTCCATGTGTATATTATTCTTATCCGTCTACTGTACATACAAATACAGATAAATTGAGACTCTGGTGGTCATTCTGGATAATAGATTACACTTTAAAGCGAACATTTGTCTGAGCCAAATGTGAAATATAAAAGTTACTGCAGGACTGAAAAATTGGAAAGAAATCAGCCAGCAGAAGCTGTCACTCGCGACTTTTAACAAACTGTTCGATGAGAAAAGCCAGGCAACCCAGACCGTAACCCAGCAAGAGCAGCAGGAAGGACCCCTGCAGGTGGGGCAGCCCCAGTACCACCTGCCCATCCCTCACCTGCAAGTGGCAAAAGGAAAAGATATTACCACCCTGAGAGCTATAACATTTATCTGTTCGATACCAGGGCTCTTTTGTCAGCGAAAAAAATTGCCTGGTAGAAGTAGGAATCAACAAAAAAAAAGTTCTTGTTAAATGTTTTCATTAAGCCGAACTTGTAACTTTTCCATAATAGATATGGTGATAACTGGGCTTTCGCTGGTCTGGATTTCTGATTCCTCTCTCCTCCCTTTTCTGGCCTCTCGTGAACTGAATGACATACACTGAGAGTAGCAAGAATACGGAAAAACATCACTGCCACAGGCAGTACTTATTAAACTTGTACGGCGGCACAGTTCGAAAATTACTCGTACCAACTAAATAAACGTATATATATATATATATATATATATATATATATATATATATATATATATATATATATATATATATATACAAAGAGAGAGAGAGAGGGGTAAGTAGAAAGATAGATAGATGTGTGTGTGTGTGTGTGTGTGTGTGTGTGTGTGTGTGTGTGTGTGTGTGTGTGTTTCTATTAGCGTGGGTGTGATGACTTTCAAAGCTGTACGTTCAGCTCTTTTTACGCTGGGCTCTGACACAAGTAAACTGGGATCGAAATGTTACAAAAACTATCTGTTGTTAAGCTGCTGTGAGCATGGCAGAAAATACTGAGTTGGCATCAAGAGTCTTGTCGCATTTTCTGTTTCTTTCTCCTTCCAAAAATATGTAAGTCCGAAGCAGCCGACACTAATGATTATTTACACCAATGGATCAGTGTTGTTAGTGTAGATTCCTGTGGCTTTATGAGCCTCATTTTCCAGGTTAAATTGAGAGAGAAACTCAACAAGCGACAGAGCTTTTGGAAGCTGACTGCACGAAAACCTCATGTTAGCAGAACAGTAGCCTACAGACGTCCTTTCCCTTAGGGTGGCATGATTAAACCTGAAATCGCAAAATGGGATGCGGATCCCCATTTTTATTATTATTTTTGAAGTAGGTTGATGATGGAACGTATCTGGCCTTCCTTCATGGCTGCTGACTGCGTTCTGTAATATGAGATGCAGGCTGACCGTACGTAATAATGACATGTGTTCCATAAATGACCGTCAAATATTAGGGTATTTACATTCCGGTCTGCGATTTAACGTTCAACCATACGACCTGTAGATTCACATTGTTCCATATACAGCATGCACAGATAGCTCTTGTACCTCTATTCCCAGAATTATGTTATATATATATATATATATATATATATATATATATACCGGTATATTATATATCTATAGCTACAGTATATCTGTCTATCTGTCTGAATCTATCTATCTGTCTATCTATATATCTATCTATATTAATTATGTGTATTTATACAAATATTTTATATATAATACATATACCGGTATTATATATGTATAACATATATCTATCCGTAGCCAGACGCCTTAATCCTGTAGGGAGTGGCCACAAACAAATCGCCTCCATGTCGCCCTGTACCCTGCTGTTTCGAAGCCCTCCACCCAGCTCACATCCCCTTCTCTCATATGCCTCTCCACTTCATCCCTCCATCTCATCCTCGGTCTCCTCCTTCCCGTCCCCTCCCTCCACCTCACTCACACTCTTCCCCTTAGTCTTTCGCTCTCCATCCTCTTCACAAGTCCAAACCACCTCAGTGTTTCGCCTAATGCTTCCTATCACATCCACATCCATACCACAACGCTGCTTCACTTCACCATTGTTAGTCTGTCTCTCCATGTACCTTCACGTGCTCCTCCCAATTAACTCATTTCCACTACTCTCACTCTTGACATATGTCCCTCCAAGAACATCCAAGTTCCATACGTTAGATTTGGTATCACAATACTATCATGCACCAACTTTTATTTCCATGCTCATTTATTTATTTCTTATCACTGTTTTCAAAGATTATATAATGTATGTATGAATGATTATATATATATATATATATATATATATATATATATGCAGTATATTATATATAGAATATATAATATTTATAGAATGTATATATGATATATATATTATATAGTATATGTAATATGTAGAATATGTAATATTTATATAATATACAGTATATAAAATTTAATAGATATAGCATTAATAATATATTCATTCATTCATTCATTGCCAGACGCCATGTATCCCAGACGGGGTGGCCAAGGGCTTAGAGTTAATTGTTTTACAGGGAGGGGCACTAATCCTCCACCAACCCCACTTGACACGTAGGGATGCCAACAGCATCTGGTGTTCCCAGGCGGTCACCCATCCAAGTACTAACCAGACCCAACGTTGCTTATGGTATATTATAGATACACATATATTCATACTTATACTGTATATTTTTTGAGGCACTGGGTTATGAGATCCATATGTGTCTGCAAAACTCGCTCATTTTCACATCCATTGAACCTTAGGGGGGGCGATCATTTTTTACTGACTGTGCAGTATCCCCCCCCAAAAAAAAAAAAAAAGTGTACCCACTCATTTAAAATCTACAATGAAGGTGACCTGATTCTCCTTTTTTGACAGCCTTTATATTAAGAAAAAAAGAAGTGTCCAGGGTATATGTGTGAGAAATCCAGGGATAACCTGCATTTCTCACACATAGACTCGTATCCTTTTTTCCTTTTAATTCTGCTGAGTATAATACTCCTGCAACGGCAAAAATAAATCACATAAACTTCACTGTTTTTCCCAAAGCCGAATATAATCGCTGCAAATAACTCCCTCATTGACATTAAAAAAAAAAAAAAGTGCGTGCGGAGTATCATGCAGGAAAGTGGAGAGACAGGCAGTGAGTAGAGAGTATGCACAGAATTGCCTGAATATCCCCAGAAGCACTGGACCAAGGCCCGTATTCTCGTCGGCTAAGAAGGCTCCATGACATCTTTCCTAAGTGATTTAAACTAGGATATGGCTGGTTCAGATCCGTTTGTACGTTACCTATGCAGGGTATGGTGATATTAGAGGGATTTGTGTAACACAGAGGAGGTCAATAAGGTGTAATAAGCAAAATAAGTCACTTAGGAAAAAGTGTTAGGGAGCTTCTTTAACCGACGAAAATCTTAACTCAAGAGGTAGGTAGTGAGGCAGGTGAAAGGCAACTTGTACACAGTCAAGGTGATGCTTGATTCTCACAATATCGGGTTCCGTCTTCTCTTGCCTCATTCTGGTGTTTTGCAAGTCGTTAGAGCATGAACTGGCTAACAAGAGGAATAAAATGATGTAGTAGTCTGTACAGTATATAAATATCTACTGTCTTCTGTTAGTTATGGGACTTGTTTAACCCTAATTATTGGACCATCTACACCAAGAAACCAAAGTCCTCAAAGTCAAGGAACATCTAGACACGAGAGGCACACAAATTCTTGCCGTAGCCTCCACAAACCCCACAATCCACATACACCAAGGAACATCAAAACAATACCCAGCACACGATGCCATACACAAATACCGCCATCTCTCCCCCCTTGCCAACCTCAAACCAGCTTCCAGAAGCATATCTATGCTCAAATCACTCGCCGCTCCATTCAGTCACTCAAAGACAACACACAGCTGCATGGACGGCCTCTTGATATCAACCCTTCTGAATCCTACCTCCCTCGTGAGGACAGGGTCCACTTGGCCAGGCTGAGATGTGGGCATCATCCAGCCCTCTTGTGTTATCAGGAGAGGCTGGATGACTCTGTCGCAGATGCCTGTCCAGGATGCAACACAGCACCTTATACTATTAAGCACATTATGGAAACCTGCAATGCACACAATCCCTAGCACCAGCAACACAACATACACTCCTTGAGAGCTCTGCAGAAAAGCCCGTTCTTGGCAAATGCCTTCCTTAGCCTAAGACTCGGTGCTGTTCGGCCACAACAGCAACTACTACTACTGTATGAATTCAGTAAGAATAAAAATTTATCAATATTTACATGTTTTGAATTTATGAAAATGTTAAAAGGTACATAAACTTTTAATTTTACATTCTATATCACTAGCATCACTATAATCATAAGGAACGTAATGACCCACATATTTACTATGCCGTACAACTTCTGTTTGGTCATTGCTCAAGACAGTTTTATTCATACAAGAACACTGTACACTGCTTTAAAACTAATATGTTTTCTCTTCTCTTTTTTTATAACTAATTTATAGCCCTCCAATATGGAACATAATGTAGCATACAACGTCTGCAAGTCTGCTACTGACCCAGCTAAAAGTACCAAAATCTGGATACACTGAAATATGAAGTTCAAACATACCTAAAGTACATTATGCAGCACATGATGAATAATGATTCAGAATATCGTTGATGTGATAGTTAAACAGTAAAGGGGAAAGCACCCCTCCTTATCTCACTCCTTGATGTATATAACAGTACTTACTGATACTGCCCCGCCAGGTACCGGTAATGTTTGTCACTTGATTTCTCTGATAATACATTTTCATTAATGTTATATTAGTTTGTACATTAGAATTCAATAATTTATTGCCAAGTAGTAGTAGTAGTAATAGTACCCTAGCAGTACCGTAGTAGTAGTAGTAGTAGTAGTACTAGTAGTAGTACTATTATGATGATGATGATGATGATGACGATGATGTGATGATGATGATGATGATGATTATTATTATTGTTATTATTATTGTTAATAATAGTTGTATTAATATTATTATTATTATTATTATTATTAGTAGTAGTAGTAGTAGTAGTAATAGTAGCATTAGTAGTAGCAGTAGGAGTAGTAGTAGTAATAGTAGTAGTAGTAGTAGTAGTAGTAGTAATTTTAACCCCCGGTTCACCTAATTGCGAACCCGGTGGACTGCAGGCCAAAATTACAGTTCTTTCATAAACCACCATCCCCCATTCATGGTATAGGGAGGGAACTGAGGAACACCTACATAACTAGAAAGCTCCATTGCCCAATTGTATCGGTGACACCTGGAGATGGTGTCCCTCTCCAGCACCTAGATGAGGGTAAACCAGCTATCAATGGGTGAATTAAGACAATTTGGTATAATTATATTTTTTATTCCCACATTATATCAATTTTGGTCAAAGGTCATATACAGGTGGTATAAGAGGCTTTATAGTATATCTTGGTCAGTGATTTACGAGTGTTTTGCATATTTAGGTCGTATGCTTAAGCCACAAATCGCAGTGTGCAGTGCAAACTCCAATTCCATTGTGGTCATTGTGGAATGCCTGTGATTATTAGGTATGGTCAGCCAGCATCCCATACTGCAGAGTACAGTCGGCAACCATATACAAAGGCCGATAATGTTCCACCACCGTCAAATACTTCAAAAATCATCGCCAAAAAAAAATATTTGGGATCTGGATTCCACTTGTCGATTTCAAATTTAAAACATACGGACCTTTTATTATTACATTTTCATGTATGTGACCGATGCAGGGTATTTATCGATATCAGGGCAGTATGAACAGCGTACAGGGGAAAGTTGAGTAATATCTATCTATCTATCTATTGCCGGACACCATAATTCCGTAACGGGTGGCCATTCGACTCTGAGTTTTTTGTTTTACTGGAAGGGGGACTAACCCTCCACCAACCCACTTGTTGACACGTAGGGAGCACGTATGGTTTGGTTAAATGGTTACCACCCAGCGTTGTAAATGGTTTCTTGGCTTACAGGAAACCATTTGGCTTGTCACTCAATGTAACGCCACCTGTGATGGAAAGAAAAGCAATAAGAAGTGACAGGAAAGATTGGAGAAATAGGAAGAGAGGAGGGCAGGCACAGAAAAAGAATGATAAAGGCTAAGGAAGAAGTAGGCAGCACTACATCAAGAGAGTTGATGATGGTCGCCACCACCTACCACTAGAGTATTATATACATATATATATATATATATATATATATATATATATATATATATATATATATATATATATATATATATATATATATATATATATATATATATATATATATATATATATATATATATATTTCGTACACAGGTGAACCAGGGTTCGCGACCCGCCAGGGTAATAAACTTTGAGAGTGTTCACCCGGCCACATACTGCATTGGCGGACACAAGGGGTGCTGTGGTTGAACCAGTGTCACTTACTATAAAGTATCCTTGCACCCAACTGGCTTGTGCCGGCCGATTACACTTGGTTCACAGACTACACACACATCCAAAGCCACTCCAACACTTCAATTATACTTACAAGCACTTCTCATCCTACATACAATCTCTACAAGACAGCCAAAGCCATTCGGTCGAGATACATTGGCTGTATCGTCCCGACTTTGGTCGGGATAGGCCGGTCCTGCAACGGATACTCAAACGGCTGATGATGATAATGATATATATATATATATATATACTCTCCAAGACGTCACCTGGGTTCAAAGGCCCAAATCTCGTCGCTTGATGATGTTCATCAACCCCTGTTCCTAAGTGATTGATTTTGTTTCTTTCATCATGTTATCCTCGTCTGTGCTATTTAAATGAGTTTAACATTGGCAGACCCTGCATCAATAACGTACAGAAGGATATGAACTACCCGTATCCAGAAATAAATAACTAAGGAAGAGGTTTTAGGGAGACCCGCCCCGTCCCGGAGACGTGAATTCACGTTCTCACATGATGTGCACTCATATCCCAGAGACGTAAATTAATGCGGCAATATTGCAAGGTCCCTAATTTGCACAATTTTCAATTTTCGCGAGTGATTTTTGGCACGTATACACGGGACACCTTCCTCTACAAGATGCCAGGCAGGGACAATGCCTGACCCAGCATGACCTCCTCCACCCCCTGCATATGACCTTTTTTCAGCAATTCGCCTGTTATCAGTGACCTGGCCAGTAAAGCCATGTCAAGCCACGATACGAAATTCAGGGCCAGAGTGATTCCCCAATCGATGACAATGTGGAGGACAAACATTAGAGGAAGAAACAGTCAGAAATGATGATCAGGTAATGTGGCAAAAAAAAGGTAAGGAATGGTGATGAGTTAGTGAGTGAAACAATGCTTATAATGCCTATATTACTGTTTGAAAACCAATATACTCTTGTACTACATATAAATTCGTACCAAATAAATAAATAAATACCGTTTATGAGTGGTGTAGAATAGTTATCCTCCCATAGAACTCGTTTTCTTTGCAGCCAGCCTGATAGAAAACCCTGTAAGATAAGGAGGTACTCCTACCTGGATCGAGTATTTTAAACCTCAGGTGAGCGATTTCTCTATGAGTTTTCGATGTTTCTCACCAAAAGCGGATGTTTGAGCCCCCCCCAAAAAAAGGTCCAAAAATGTCGGGACTGGAGCGTACCACTGCCCAGAAAACGTCGGGATGGGGCAAGTTAATGGACGAGAATACGAGCCAAAGTGAAGTCTTCAATTGATGGTCCGGCGAGAGCACAGGTGAGAGACATGATCAGACAACATTTCTTGGGCGAAGACAAACAGGCTGAGTGTGTGGCCCCCAATCAACACCACGAACTTGCCCTGCAGGATTGTGGCTTTTAGTATGACTGCTGTATATTATAACTGCCTGATAAAAATAACTATAGTATATACAGTATCTTACAAGCCCTGTGCCATTACCGTCACTTCTGCTTCTACTATCACTACTACTACTACTACTACTACTATTAGTATTGGTACCTGGTATCAATATTATTATTATTATTATTATTGTAATTATTATTATTATTATTATCGTCACAATCATCATCATTATCATTATAATCGTTCATCAATACTGTGATGGCGAATGAGTACCCAAGAGGTGGCAAGTGAGAATGAAGTGCTGACCGTGATCCTATTTGGGGGCTGCACACACGACGTTGAGTTGGGTATGGCACCAGTGTACCAGAAGTCATACAAGCCAGCCTCGTTCATGCTCATTATTCTGCAAAACCACCTAAAATCATCACGTCTTAATAATGAAAGCTGAGTTGTGAAGTATCAAAACGATTAACAAAAGCGACATAGTTTCTCGAGCTAAACTGGATTAAAACTGCGCTCTCCCCATCAGGAATGCTGAGTTGTAAGAATACATTACCGCTACAATATGCTGCTTTTCATGATGAAGTGTGATGGAAAGAATGTAGATCCTTAATAATTTCTCCCTGCTTTGAACTAAGTGAAACATACTGCAAAAAGATGAAAATCTGGACCAAGTACTGAAAGTACAAAGGAACAAAGGACTAAACAAACATACCTAACGTGGTTCCGATTTACATGTTGATACATATGTCATTAAATTCTCCTCTTATAATGGGGGTCACCTTGAACTGGTGGCAGGGCTTGAAGAGTTGCTGGCAGTCATCACTCTGTATGCCTGCCTACTTGTGTAGGGTTCAGCATCTGTAAGCCTCATGGGCCAGTCACCCCCTTTCATCGCTGGTATAGGAGGCCTGCTGGTGGTGTTGCTCATCCTTGCCCTTCTTCTATCTTGGGAGGGGATTTTGTCTCCTGATGTGTTTGCCATGCGTGGTGTCCCATAATGCTCGGAAATGGGAGTCCTGGTGGTTGAGTGAGGCTGCACGTTACGTCTTTCAGCTAGCAACACACCTCTTTGGTCCTCTATTCTGGCTAGGCTAGACAGGTGACCTGGTTGGGCCCGACCAGGTCACTTGGCTGGTCAATTGTTGGTTAGGGTCAAGTGAGAATCAGAGGCCTGGTGGCTCCTATCATCCTGCAGCGGGTACCCAGGTGGTTAGCTGCGTATACTCCCTCAGTACCTCTGGGGTTGCTAGCAGTGTTATTCCTGGCATATGACCTCTCCTTGTTGGGCTGTGTGGTGAGTGGAGGGTTGAGGGAATGCTCTTTTTCTTTCTTCTTTTTTTTTTTTTTTTTGCTGTACATGGCTGTGTTTAAAAAAATACTGTTGATGAATCAGCATCTGCCCCTGGCCCTTTGGACTCACGATTCCTCATTGCCAATCTAGAGCCTTACCAGACCCCTGGGAACTGTCCTCCTTTGCCCCAGCGTCCATCTGGGACTGGGAGCCGTTAACATCAAGTTTGTGTAGCTTTGGGTTAGGCCCCGACGAAACAGTGCCTGATTCATATGTGAAGTATCTAATGCTGAAATCCGCCGTGGGTGGGTCGGTGTCAGATAGTGGCATTTTTTACATGCACCGTGCAACTGCTTCCACTTGTAGCAGAGAACCTGAAATCTCTTCCCAGGGGGATGGAAGCATTCTTTTGGAGATGCCCTCCCCAGAAGAGAACTCCCGATTACTGGCTCTGACCTCTGTTTCTGGTACCAGAGTTTCATGCATTCCTCGTGCTACATTTAACCAATTTAAGGGTATCATTTTTTTGAGTGACATCCACTGATACTTAGAGACATGATTGTTGGGGGAGTTGCGATCTTTTGGTGTGGTGGCAGTTCAGCTTCTGCATATGAAAACAAATGGTATTCTGACGCTGCCAACCTTGTTCCTGACATTTGACAAGCTAACTTTCCCTAATTCTGTAAAACTCATTTGACTATCATTTCCTGTGAAATCAAACGTGCCGACTGCAAAGCTATAATTTCCAGAGTTGAGGGCATGGGGATGTTCACCGCTTTTGCTGCCGTGAATAGGCTGACCTTCCTTGTGTCTGTGTTTCTTGTGGCAGCTCAAGCCTTGCTGGTGACTCTCCAGAACCCATTAAATATTCTTTCTGTGGGGGTTCCCATGTTCTGTCTTTTTAAAACTATCTCGCTACTGCCTGGAGAAGGTGATTTTCTCCAACAGTATGCATCAGAAATCTTTGTTTCCTGAAGCAAAGAGGAGGGCCCAGACTCGCTTCTTCGAGCCTGGGATTACTTATGCTTCTGTCCTTTCTGGATTGTCTGTGAACGAGCTTGGGTCTCGGAAGCTGCCTTGACCCATTCCATGTCTCACTTTTCCATCTGGTGATTTGCTGATGCTGTTCTCGAGGGCAGTATTGTTTATGAGACTGGTGTCCCTACACCCTCTTTTCCCCATTTCAGTGTCTGAGAGGTGCACACTTCCGTGGTGTGGCGGATGTCCACGTTGACGTGTCTCCTTGTCCAGCCTTCCCAAAGTTCCTCCTGAACCAGGCAAATATCACCATGGTTCTTCAGATTCCTCTGAGCCTAAAGACCGTCCACTTAAAGTCTCTGTTGTGGAATTTTGTGTCGACCTCATTGCTATTTCCTTTCCCCTAGAGTCTCTGGAGCCTTGCCAGGCTGAGACTGAAGTTTGTGGTTTGCCTATAGCTCGGCCCCCACTTGAGGATAGTGTTGCTTGGATTGTGGTGCTTTAGTTCTGCCACACAGGATATCATTCTCACACGGTTCTGGTCCTGTGGACTCTGCATTTACTTCTGGGGCTTCTGGTGATGGCACTGGCCACCCTACTTCATCCAGGAGGGCCAGCAAGCCACCTTCTACGCAATCTGTTCTTCCATCTCAGAGGGAGAGTGCTGTAAAATTTTCTTCCTCCTCGCTTGCACGTTTCCCTTCAGATGGTCAGAACAAAGGACAGGTTGCTGCTGCTGGGCAGTCTCATTCTAGTGGCCTTCCTAAGCATCAGTCCAAACCTGTTCACTGGCCAGGAGCTGTCCAGTCCCACACCTTATCCTGATCCTTCCTCCACTAAGGTTCTGTCATTTAGTGGAAATGTCAGGATTTACTTGCCAGCTCAAGGAACTGCATCATCTTGTTGCACAATTTTCTCTTTTAGGTATGTGCATTCAGGAGACAATGGTTGGTGATGCTGTTCCTTCCGGTCTTTCTGGTTACCATTCCTTTAATTCTGGTCCTGTCCCAGATCAACGTTGTCATGTAGGTGCTGGAATCTTACTTTGCTGTGATTATCCATTCACTTATCTAGACCTTTCCACTCCCCCGCAAGCTCTTATCCAGGTGTTCTTGCATCGTCAATGTAAAGTTTGTAGTCTCATTCGTCCCCCAAATGTTACTGTCGAAAGGTAGATCTGGAACACCTTCTTCATAAACTTCCTTCCTTCCTTTCTTTTACTAGGCAACATGAATGGTCATCATCCACTGTGGGGTGACAGTGAGGCCAACTCTCGGGGTGTTGTGCTGGCTTCCTTAGTGGAGGATGAAGAGCTGGGTGTTTTAAATTCCAATGGGATGATGTATTTCCATTGCCAGACTGTGACTTTTACTGCAACAGATTTGTCCCTGTGCTCGGCTGATTCTGTTTTAGATTTTAACTGGAATATGTTAAGTCTAAGTGGCAGTGACCATTTTCCATTACATTTAACTGCTGCTAAAGGTAAACTTCAGCCTTGTCTTCCTCTCTTGCATTTGCATAAGGTTGACTGGCTACTTTTCAAGGACTTAAGTTCCATTGCCAGTTCAGTCAATGAGTTTTGCTAGTTTGGCCTCTGTGGGGAGAGTCTTACAGTGTCCCCTTTTCTATTTCTAAACTCCAGGCACCTCTGTCGCAGTAACATGATTCCTCTGCAGGCTGTGATGGTATTTCTTATGCATTTTTAAGTCACCTGTCTGATGACTCCCTTTTGTTTTTGCTGTTATTATTCAACAAGACCTGGTGTGCTGGTGAGTTTCAGCTTGTTGGTGTGTTGTTGTAGTCATCCCCATCTCCAGGCCAGGAAAGGACCACCTACAGGTGACGAGTTATTGGACCATTTCGCTGACTTCTTGAATGTGTTAAGTCTTGGACAAGATGGTCAATGGTCGGCTTTGTTGGAGAGAGGTGACTTCTTTTTCCCAGTCGAGTATGGTTTTTGCAAAGTGCAGTTTACCTCTGATGCCATACCGCCCATGGAATTTTCTATCTGTGAGGCTTTCTCTACAGTACTAACCAACAACAGGTTACAGTCTTCTTCTATCTGGAGAAGGCATACGACACTGCCTGGCATCACGACATTTTAATTTTTCTGCATGAGGTTGGTCTTAGTGGGCTTTTGCGTATTTTTATTAGCAATATTTATCTAACCGTTTTTTAAGGATCCAATTAGGGGGACGGGTGCTTTCTAATAACCATGCACTTGAAGTCGGGGCACTACATGGGATTATCTTTAGTGTTTCTTTATTTGATATTGCCATCAAGATTGTAAACAATGGACTATTTAAATTCCGTCACTGCATCTAGAATGTCTTTGATAGAGAGGAAGTTGCAGCTGGCACTTAACAGAATTTCCCTATGGGCTGGGTATCTTAGTTTCCATTTTTCTTTTACAAAGAAAGTGGCTACACATTTTTATCAACATTAGTGGGTTCATCCAGATAGTCAAAGAATCTACTGCTTGGAAGAGACGTGGTTTCTGGGTCTTCTGTTTGATAGACGACTAACTTGGGTTCCTCATATTCATTATGTTAAAGCAGCTTGTATTAACGCCTTCAGTCTTCTGAGGGTTTTGCCTCACACCTCTTGTGGTGCTGATAATCATACCCTCCTGCTCTTGCATAGGTCTCTTGTTCTTTGTAGACATGAATATAGATGTCAGATCTATTCCTTTGCGACAGATGTCCATCTCTTGATGTTAGATTCATTGCATCATGCTGGTGTGCATCTTGAAAATGAGGCATTTAGGTCATCCTCGATTTCGAGCTTGTTGGTGGATGCTGATGCCCTCCTTTTAGGAAATACGCCGCCAGTCATTGATGATGAGGTGTTGGTATCATCTTCACCCCGGCTTCCAGATTGAGTGCCATATGCCATGATGTAGGATTTCCGATCTGCTGTTTATGACACTTGTCCTAGTTTCCCGAAGTTCTTTGCTTACATGTTCCGGTCCGTTACGATAGCCTTCTCTGTTCCAAGACTTGCCATGTATCCACATCAGTTCTCGAGTGTGGTTTTTGGCTGCTCCCTCACGTGACATTTTGTAGGCCTGTTGGTGGTAAAAAGAGCTCACTTCCCTCTCAGGTGTCACTCTTTTACCTTTTAAAACATGCTTCTACTCCTTAGGGCTCTGACCCTGTCTATACCGTCGGATCGAAGACCGATGTTGAAGTAGGCTTTGGTGTCTATTCCCTTCCTTCAGTCGGGGTGATGACCTTCCTGGTACTGCTTCAGTAAACAGGGCGAAACTGACTGCAATTTTTTTGCTCTACAAATCGTTCTGACTCTCTCCCTAGCTATTTTTGTGATTTTTAGTGACTCCTGCAGTGCTATGTCTGCACTGGAGTCTTTTAACTCACCTCATTCATTGGTTAAATAAACTATAGAGTCAGTTTTTCTTTTTGGATCTCATTGCCGTCGTGCAGGGGGTTCGTGTCCATATGGGGGTGTCCAGGAATGAGTGGGCTGATCAGCTGGCTAAGGTAGCTTGGGCTTGACTTCCTGCGTATCTAGGATCACATCCTTCTCTGCATTGGCTGCCTGCATGCGATTATTACCCCTTTTATTACTAAACGGATTTACCATTGTTGGCAAGGCTGTTGGGATGCGGTGGGGTCTAACAAGATGTGTGTTATTCTATGGCGAGGTGGGCTCCTTCGCTTACGGAGGCTTGTCTCGCTGCTGAGACACTACTTTATGCTGGTTGTGAATTACCCACACTCGGTTCTCTCATGGATTTTTAATGAAGGACTCTACCCCTACATTCTGTGATGATTGCTTGGTCCTCCTGACTGTTCATCACTCGCTGGTGGAGTGACCCAGTCTTGGAGATTTATGCTGTTGGCATCTCTCTGAGCACCAAGCAGTTGATATGTCGTACCTTCTTTCATTGGTGCTTGGGAAGATGCTCTGCTGTATGGGAGGGGGGGGCCCTCGACTTTGTGGTGGCAGTTGGATTGTTGGGTAAGATATAGTACTCGGTGTTTTTCTTAGTGGTCCTTTTTGGTGTTTTAGTGGTTTTAGTGTGTTTTTCATCTTTCAGTGTAAATTATTATGTGTATTATTAGATTATTGCCTGCCCTGCTGGCCTCTTTTAACTTGATATCCATTGGTATATGACCATGGTATTGCGCTGCCAGTTTTTTTTATAGATATAATCAATAAATCAATCATTAAATTCTCTGTAACTCTGTATGATGCTTTAAACATTTCACCTGATTCAGAACAGCAGAGACCTTCCAACTAATCAGTTTTTATGAAGTATTGGAATCGTCTTCAATAAAACATCAACTATTGTATAGTGAGACATTGCATCAAAATCAAATGAATTGTCCTTAAAGGAAGACGGTTTCTACGAGTATTTATCAGTGGACGAATTCTCATGTGAGACTTGCAGATAATTTGCATCGTTTGAATGTTTGCTTTAAATAAAATCTGCCATATCTTATAGAAATTTTCTGCATAATTCCTATTTTACCTCTTGATGAATACCGTATAAAGTCTACAAAATGGCTACGATCCCGAATACCAGTTATTTAGTTTAATTTCAAATTGGTTCTGAGATTATGGATTTACATCCATCATGTAAGTTCCCACATTCAGTGCAAAGTGATTTACTTTGAAAATTAAAGTCGTTCAAAAATGCAAATCATATATAGAAAAAGACAATGATGATTCAGACGGTGGGATGGTTTGAACATGGCCGTTTTTGGAAATTTTGTGGGTGATATCGTTGCAAAATTTTGTGTAAATGTGCAAGTCTTAATCACCATAGAGCTGACAGAAGTGGATGGCACTGACGGTCATACTTACTGATGGACACCAGATTTTGTTATTTTTCACAAGTCATATAAAACTTTTCAAATAATTATCATAAGCTCTGCAGCCATGAATACATGTGCATTCGCATCTATATTATATTGTATGGATATATCGTCGACACCAGAGGATATTGTCTACCTCATGATAATGTTGATATGCGACTAGAGAGAGAGAGAGAGAGAGAGAGATAGATAGAGAGAGAGAGAGAGAGTATGCATGTAAATGAGCTTGTGTGTGTGTGTGTGTGTGTGTGTGTGTGTGTGTGTGTGTGTGTGTGTGTGTGTGTGTGTGTGTGTGTGTGTGTGTGTGGAAGTCATGTATGATGTCAGTATTATTAGTGTCTAAGTATCGGAATTATTATAGTTAGGTAAAGCATCGGCAGGCATTGTATTTAATGGAAAAAGTTACTCATTGTTTAATTTTCAAACACAACTTCTCTGAGTGCCACCGCGCCAGCACCGAGTCAATCACGGGCTCACGGCTGGGTGTTTGTAGGGTGTCCCTCCTGTTGTTCTCAAGAACTGTGCTTCTGTGTTTACACCCTGCTTACTGTATGTAAACTCTTGCCCCTTTGTCTATCAACTTGTACCTTTCCTTCTTGCTGGAAGATTTCTCTCATTCAGCCAGTCCCAAAGAAGGGTGACCATTCTCAACCCTCTAACTATCCCCCAACTGCTTTAACATCCTTTGTCTCAAAAGTTTACGAGTATATTCTTAACAGCAAGATTTTGAAGCATCTTTCCTATCACAACCTTCTTCCTGATCGTCTGTATGGGTTCCGTCAAGGATGCTCCACTGGCGATCTTCTGGCCTACCTCTCGGACTCCTGGTCATCCTCCTTTCAGGACTTTGGCGAAAGCTTTGTCATTGCACGTGACAATGCAAATGCTTTCGATCGAGTCTGGCTTATATCTTTAATTTCCAAACTGCCCTCTTACGGTTTCTATCCTTCTCTCTGTGCCTTCATCTATAGCTTCCTTTCTGGTCGTTCTACAGCTACTGTTGTAGACGGCCACCATTCTTGTCCTATATCTATCAACATTGGTGTTCCTCAGGGCTCTGTCCTAACAGCAGCTCTCTTTCTTTTGTTCATCAATGACCTAAGGTGTACATCTAACCCTATCCACTCATAAGCTGATGACTCGACCCTTCACCTTTCCATTTGGTTCCCGCAACGTCCTCTCAGCAGTTACTTAAACAAACAAGGGATGAGGCTATGGCACACCTAATGTCTGACTTGGCTCGTACCTCTGCCTAGGGTAAAAGTGATCTTGTTATTTGTAATGTATCAAAGACTCAGTTCTTACACCTATCAACCCTACAAAATCTTCCAGAAGAGTACCCACTAATGTTTAATAATATCCAGTTCAATCCTGCATCACCCTTAAACATACATGGGGTTTCATTCTCTCGGGACTTAGCTTGGAAAGATCATATTGCATCTCTTGCAAAATCTGCTTCAAAGAGATTAGGTGTGCTAAGCCGACTCAGTACCTTCTTTACCCCTGCACAGTTGTTGACCTTATACAAGGGTTTTATTCGCCCCTGTGTGGAATACAACTCTCATGTGTGGGAAGGCTCCCCACATACAGCTCTTCTCAACTGGGTGGAGTCAGAGGCTTTTCATCTCATTAACTCTCCTGTTACTGTCTCCCTTCAACCTCTGTCTCTTCGTCACTCTATTGCATCTTTATACCTTCTCCATCGCTACTTCAATGGTCACAGCTCCTCTGAACTGTGTGCTTGCATCCCTCCACCTCTACAATGGGTGTGTGGCACCCGTCTAGGAACAACCTCTCATCCCTTTTATGTCCAACTCTCTAATGCAAGAGTTAACTGTTACTCCCAGTCCTTCATTTATGCAACAGGCCAACTCTGGAAATGTCTCCCTCTGTCTGTATGTCCTGCTTCCTGTGATCTCCAGCCTTTTAAACGCAGTGTGTCCAGGCATCTCGAAATGAACGGATCTTGAATTTGGCTCTCTTTTGTATTGTTTTTGCTTTTCTCTTGGAAGGAAAAGTTTTCGGGCTCCTGGTCTGTGGTTCCTTCTTCCATGCATTAAAAAAAGAAAAATACATACAGTACACGCTTCGACTCTGTACTCCTATCGTAATAAACTTATGTTTAAGGTGTACAAGCGCCATTCTTTCTCCAAGACTACATCAAGGGTTTAAGGTGAACTACATGCCAAGAATGTGGTCTTTTAGCTGTGGTATACAAATTAATACAAGCCACTCAGCCAGCCAGCTCTACCACCCACCATCCACCCAGACTGACACCAATCGGTTCTAACTGCCACCACCACCTGCCTTTCCTATTGTACCTTCACCTCCTCAACGACGGGCAAGTTATCTCAGTCCTTTGCTGTGCCACATGAGCCTCATCTCCTCACACGAACCCCTGCCAGGCTCACCAGCGAAGCTCAAGCCCTTCAAGCTCCTGTCGCCCTACTGTTCCCGGGCTTCTTCGCCACGAGATGCCCACCCTTATGCTGTCCGGTGTAAAGGTCGACTGTCCATCATCCTGTCCCAATCACCACTCCCCAAGTCCTTGTAGCCCCCACACCACTTTTGCAGCCTCCTCAAGCTTTCCTACTGCTTCTGTCGCCGCCCCCTGGAGCTGAGAGTGGCATTACTATAGTTGTGGGTTTCTTCCCTACTGCTTGGGGACATTACTGTGACGAACACAGCACCCGCTAGTTCTGTAAACAACACTGCATCAGCTGCTTACCTTCCCCTGAAGCCTCCATCACAACCGCTGGCTCACCAGCTCTTCGTACCACTATACACCATCCTCTGGGACTAGGACAGCCTCGATGCATTGAATATCTGTGGTATTTACACTGCAATTATTGACTCTAGTGTTCTTCTTTATTATATGTTACGAGGTCACTTGCTGCTTGTTTTCTACTGCACATGTATAATTAGATATGTGGTGAGATTGAATCCTGGAACATTTAAACATTGTATCCTATGCAAATGTCGTGTGTAGTAACTAGAGGACAGCTGTTATACTGAGAAACATTGTCAGTCTCTATACCGACAGTTTATGATTCTGTAGTAATGAGCCATTTAGTTAAGTTCACAGTTTAGTAGTAGTATCTCTGCATTACCATTCATTGTACAGTAACAATTACCTGTAGGTTGACAGCCTTTGTTCATTAGTAATGATATTGCTACACTATGTGTTGAGATTTAATTGTTTAGTGGTTTGTTATGTCAGTGTAGGTAACCTGCATTTGTTTACTTTTTCCTTGTTCTTGCACTGTATGTTAATTTGTTTCATACTGGCAACCCACCTTTACTGTAATTTACTTTGCTACATACTGCCCCGCCCCCTCTGCACCCCTTTTGTGCCTATCTTGCATGTCTTTTTGCGGTGTTTAACAACTTTAGGTTTAGGACTCGGTATTTTGTAGCCACACGAAAGCAAAGCATTAATTTGCACCTTTTGCAGGCAAGCCCCTTGCAGTCATTGATTTTTCAAGGTTTGTGGATTTCTGCTCTCTCTTTGGACAGACGACGTCTTGCTTCATGCCAAGGCAGAGTCTGGGAGTGGATTGTTGTGACCGGTATTTCATCTTTACAGGTCTATCTATCTATCTATTGCTAGACGCCTCAATCCCGTTTGGGGTGGCCACAAACAAATCGCCTCCAAGTCGCCCTGTCCCCCGCCATTTCACTGCCCTGCTCCCAACTCACACCCTCCTCTCTCATATATCTCTCCACCCCATCCCTCCATCTCATCCTCGGCCTCCCCCTCCCTCTTCCCCCCTCCACCTCACTCACATACACTCTCTTCGTCAGTCTTTCACCCTCCATCCTCTCCACATGGCCAAACCACCTCAGTGTGTTCCTCATAATGCTTCCTATCACATCCACATCAACACCACAACGCTCCTTTTTATCCTCATTCGTCAGCCTGTCTCTCCATGTGACTCCACAGGCTCCTCCTAAATAACTCATTTCCACTGCTCTCACTCTTGACTTGTGTCCTTCCAACAACGTCCAAGCTTCACTTCCGTATGTTAGAGTTGGTATCACAATACTGTCATGTAGTAACTTTTTCACTTCCATGCTCACTTCCCTGTTTCTTATCACTGCTTTCAAAGAACCAGCAACCTTTCTTCACTGCTGTACCCTTTCAAGCACTTCACCCTCCAAACCTCCATCCTTACTCATCACACTACCCAAGTACTTAAATGTACTCACATTTTCCAATTCAACCATCCAACCTCGCTGTACATTCACTGACTTCACCTCTCTCAAAGACCATCACTTTACTCTTCCCTACATTCACCTTTAGATTCCGTTTCTTACACACTCTCCCAAACTCATCCACCAAGCCTTGCAGCTCCCCTTCGTCTTCACTCAACAACACAGTATCATCTGCAAACAACAGCACAGGGAGCTTCCAAACACCACCCCCTCCCACCAGGGCCACTCCAACATCCACCACCCTACCCTTTACCTCTTTTATTACCCCATCCATGTACAGATTGAACAACCATGGAGACATGACACATCCCTGTTTCAACCCAAGTTTAAAAGAGAAAAATTCACTTAGTTCACCATCTACATGCACTGCAGTCTTCGCACCATCGTACATACTCTTCACAACATTCAACAACTTCCCATCTACTCCATATATTCTTAACACTTTCCACAATCCTTGTCTATCCACCCTGTCATATGCTTTCTCCAAATCCATGAAAGCCGCATACAACTTCTTTCCCTTCTCTAGAAACTTTTCCACTAAAGATCTAAGAATGAATATCTGATCTACACAACCTCTTCCCTTCCTAAAGCCTCCCTGTTCTTCTCCAACTAATTTCTCTGTTCTTTCTCTAACTCTGTCAATAAGTATCCTACCATACACTTTTCCTATTATACTAAGAAGACAAATGTCCCTATGATTACCACACACTTCTTTTTCCCCTTTTCCTTTGTACAAGAGACTAATTATACCTGACTTCCAATCCTCCAGGACTCTACCTTCCTCCCAGGCCAATCTGCACATCTTCCACATCCATTCTACTACTATCTCTCCCCCATACTTCAGCATTTCACCACACACTCCATCAATTCCTGGGGCTTTCCCCGATTTAACTTTCTTCATTGCTTCCACAACTTCTATCCTACTGATTTCTTCCTGTCTTCTCACCTCCCTCCTTCTCCCAGCTATTCCCCAGCCACTTATACTCGCATTACTTCCATCCTCTATGTTCAACAATTCCTTAAAGTGTTCTCTCCATCTGCTCACTTTATCTCCCTTCTCCACTAGTAATCTACCATTTTTATCTTTCACTCCCCTGCTAACTTCACTTCCACCCTGTCTTACTCTTTTCGCCTCTTTCCAGAACATTTTTTTACAGTCCATCCACTTTACACTCAAATTCCTTCCAAATTCCTCATCCACTCTCTTCTTACTCTCTCTTACTAATCTTTTCACTTCTCTCTTTCTTTCTACATATAACTCTCTCTTCCGCCTCTCAACTTCTTCCACGCCTCTATTTCTCATCCATTCATTGTATGTTTTCTTCTTTTGTGCCACAGCCTGTCTCACCTCTTCATTCCACAACGCTGTTCCTTGCACCCCCCTCCGTCTTCTCTTCCTTGCACACACCACATCACATGCTGCACATATTTCTTCTGTAAATATCCTGCACACACCTTCCACGTCTCCCATCTGCTCCAGTTCATATTTGCCCAATCGTTCCTTCACTTCTCTCTTATACTCTGACTTTTTCTCATCGTCTTGTAACCTCTCCACTCTCCTTGCAACTACTCCTTCCTCTCGTCTTTCCCTTCTTCTATTCCTCCATCTTACTTGAATCCTAATTCTGGCCACCACCAAGTAGTGGTCAGAAAGTCCACTCCCCCAATCTCTATAAGCTCTTGCATCCATTACACATATTCGCATCCTTTCATCCACACACATAATCAATCATTGCCTTCCTTTCATTCAGTTCACTGTTAAATGAAATATTGAGTCTACGCACCTGTTATGAGGATACAGTAAGGTACAAAATTTTGTCATGATTTTCTAGAAACACAATTTTAAGGCTAATGTATCTGCCTGTTTTGCTGGGTAATATAAAGAGAATAAGTAAATTTAAAGGAAATTCTTCACATTGATTACCTCCTGCTCAGTGATGGCACGATGGGGCTGTCTTTGTGTCCAATCATACAGACGGATCTGGGTAGAATCTCCTCCCGGGAAGAGTAGTAATCGCAGCTGCCTGGATCATAACATAAAAGATGAGATGCTCGAGTGCACTGCTACAAGCAGGAAAACTTTCATCACAAATATTTAACATAAGTACACTGCTTCTGTGGAATGATCGAGATGCTGGATATATTCAGAAAATACATATTTTGTCGACATTACGTATAATAAGTGAAGTAACTGCAGGGAAAGAGAAACGAGGAAATAAAGGAGCGTTGTGGTGTTGATGTGGATGCGAATGAAACTGTTAAGAATAATATCTTAAAATGGTTTGGCTATGTGGAGAGGATGGAGAATGATAGACTGACTAGAAAAGTGAGTGAGTGAGGTGGAGGGGGAGAGAAGGGAGGGAGAATGAGGATGGGATAGAGAGATGGAGAGGAGACGGGGGGGGGGGTGAGCTGGAGGGAGGGCAGCAAAAAAATAAGAGGACAGGGCGACGTGTAGGCGATTTGTTTACGACTTCTCACGTGATTAAGGCGTCTGGCAGTAGATAGATAGATAAATAGGTAGATAGATGGATAGACAGATGCTTATGCAATCATTTTATTATCGCACCTGTTTTTAGAAACTCGTATCCCCCAAATGGTTAATTTTCATTGCACATTTTATGAACCCACCTGTTTTTGAAAATTCCTGGCCTTTAATAATATAGGTGATGGTATCGATATCAAAAATCACCTTGCGACCACTCTTAACCTCATTGTCGAGTACGTGTTCAGAGGCGTATTGGTTCGTTGTAAGGAACTCCACTCTGTTGTGTGCCTGACTCTCCTTCACCTCTTTAATTGCTCCAGATTCAGCTGCCTGTTGGTGAGGAGAGCAAAGTAGAGCACGAAGGGATGACTAAAGCTGTTGATGTGTATCTGCCTGTTTTCCTTAGGAGGCTGTACACTGAATAAGAAGCCTAGTGGTTTCCTGTGACCCAGGAAACCATTTATATCGTTAGGTAGTAGCTATATAACCAGATAACGAGGTGATGTGAAGCCTTCTATGGTGCCTTTTCTTTAATAGGACGAAGAGACACAAATGCAGGCCCATCCACTGAATGTGACAGCCCTGATGGGACTCTTGCCTGCATGCAGTTGATGGGTTTCCTTTACTACTATATGTGTGTATTACCTCTGAGGTGACAGTTCTTTTACATTTATGTATTGCCTCATAGGTGGCTGAAGTCCTTTGTATACCTGGATTACCTTACAGGCGATTGAGTTTTTCTATATACATTAATTGACTCAGAGGTCATTGCATTCATTTAAATACCGGTACTTGGATTGCCTCAGAGGTGACTGCATTTTTTTTACATACTTGGATTGCCTGAGAGCTGAGTGAGTTTTTCGGAAAGATCATGATGACGTTCTGATCATCGAGCACATCCCTGAGGGTCTAATATGGCTCTGGGATATATCTGACGGCCAGACGGGACATGAGATTACCAGCGTAGCTCTTCGTCAGTACCACCGTCACCAGGATCCACTTCCCCATCACCACACGCTGCCACCACCACCACTCCTTATGCACTCTCACTGCTGTTGGCATTTATCGCTTGTATACAAGATGGCTTGTAAATAGCACCCTACCATACCCACCATCAGGTAACTTGTCTCTGAAGCCCCACCCCTTTCCTGAAGTCCTGGCCTCAAGTCATAAGCCTCACCCACTCCTGAGGTCCTGGCCTCAAGTATTAAGTCACACCCCCTTCCTGAAGTCATGTTGTCAAGTCTTAAACCCTGCCCCCTTCTTGAAGTTCTGACCTCAGGTCTTAAACCCTATGCATTCTTAAAGTCATGGCCTCAAGTCATAAGGCACACCCTCTTCCGAAATTATGGCTTCAAGTCTTAATCCCTATCCCCTCTTCCTAAAGCCCTTGCCTCAAGTCTATAGCCTTCCATTATAAGGGCAGTGGGTGAGGGGGCAGGGCTTAAGAGACATGTTGCTTGGCAGTGGGTATAGAAACTCATGTGACAGTATCTCATGTGTTACATGGCATGGCTCAGTCGGCTAGTGTGAGCGTTGATCGTGGCATTTCGAGCGGGAAATTATTAAATGATACAGGGTAGATACTGATTACAAAGACTGTGCCGTCCCCACAACACACAAGAAACTTCTCAGTGGAGATGAAGTGGAGCGCAATGTATGGGCCACCTTGTATTATCCCGACCAAGTCACTGACATCCATAACTTAACAACACTATTTTCACATTGACTTGACCTAAAACTGCCGTTTCTTTACCTTGAATACTGAATTCTTATGTAATAATAACACTAGAATATGGTGCTAGTCACGCAAGAAGTGCTACCAAGAGAATGTAGAACCGTAGAACTGTTTTCTTCTACCTCTTGGGTTACGTGAAACTAGCTACAAAAGGACGAAAATTTAGGCACAGTAAAGGTAAAAGGAGGATAGGAGTGGTTTGTATATTGCCCTCATACAGTATATAACTTGGCCTATAATATATATATATATATATATATATATATATATATATATATATATATATATATATATATATATATATATATATACAGTATATATATATATATGCAGAAACTTCACTTCACCGTGACGATATGGATGCAAAATAACCAGAGGAAAAATGAAAGAAGCGACTGTTGCTCCTTTCTTTTCTCCTGTGGTTATTTTTTCATATCTATCTATCTATCTATCTATCTATATCTATCTATCTATCTATATATTTGTGTGTGTGTGTGTGTGTGTGTGTGTAAAACGACTACAGCACATGCTCCTATCTGTAGAGACAGTATAATATATGTTACTGCCTTTTAGAAAGTGTATTCTATACCTCATGTGACTATCTTTTACATGATTACACCACATGTCCCTACAACCAATATGCAGTACAAATACTCACTGAAATCATAGAAACAGTAGGTACTTTATTCCTGATAATGGTGGACGACTTTATTCACCAGTTATTAGCACACTTTGTAATTGTGTATGCCCTTTTTTCCAGATCTGTCCATTAAATATTACATAATTCTTAGTTTTCTCTCTTTTGCCTATCCTGTAAAAACTACCGTGATTATTTTTTTTCCAGCATGCATTTTTTAGCTCTAGTCCAGGCCCTGTTGTAGTGACCCGTTTACATCTGCTTAGGAAGAGGCTTTGACTGTTGATCTGAGTAAAGGATACCGCCAACTTGAAAACAGTATTATGTGGAATTGCTAGAATCAGCATAATTGAGAAAATGGCTGTTTTCAAAATGGCCACCACCGGAGTCTTTCAGGACTATAAAGGCTTACAATTTCTAATAGAAATGTAGTACCTGGAAGACTATTATGGGGTTTTCATGCACGGCCGACACGATGGTGCCTATAGGATATCAATATGACCTTGTGTAGTACCTGAAATCCAAGATGGCCGCCATCCGGACCCTCTCCAGACAAAAGAGTCGTGTATCTTTTGAAACAATGTGACTGGATGATTTTTATGCTAATTACAAGGTTTGCAGGCACTCCCGACACGATAGTACCTTTACTGATTCGATATCACAACATTTGATACTCAGAATTCAAGATGGCCGTCTTCCAAATTCCGTAGCTAACAAGAAAGTTGTCAAATTTTAGATATATCTGGAATATAGCAGTACTTTCTGGATATTATTATTTAATTTTTTTGTAAACGTCTGCTTGAACTCAGTTTTGGAAGGAAGTCATTACATACTTTGCTTCCATGGAATCATGATGGTATCAAATCTTCTCAACACCTTGGCATGAGAGGCATTCAGGGAGTGGTTGGTGCAGAATGATCGTAGTATCAATGACGAATTCATAGAACGTGCACACGAAGTATAGAGAGCTTTATGTGCAAAGGAAAGACCCACTGAGAAATTCGCAGAACTATTTGATCAGTCATCGAATCTCCATTAACAATTTGAGTGTTTTCTGGAAGAATGCTGTGCAAAATCTGAGGTGTGTCAGTACCTGCAAGTGTTTCAACAGATGGCTGCAACTATCAATCATGTGGTTGCATCAGACCGAGAAGGAAAATTCCTTCTACACATAGCTTCCATGGAAGCTTCTCTGCCAATCTTCTGAGAGAGCGCCAGCATCAATTACTTTTGCTATGGCATGTTCTACCTTGAATCCATGGAAGCCTTAGGAGCAACTCATCCGGATGTTTGTTAGCGGTTCATGCATAGTCAGCTTGTCGTGAAGGATCGAGTTGAAAGTTACATCAGTGCTGTTGCACCATCCATAGGGCATCAAAGAGTGCTGGTGACATTGTTGGCCAAGCAAGAAGTCTGAGGTTCGTGATCGTGTGGCAACTCATCTTCCACTAATTTCTCCTCATCTCAAACAACTTCAGGGATATTATGAATGATGTGTCGATGAATCATAGTGAATCGGAGTGTGTTCATCATAAACTTACTAGACGCAAAGCTCAACAGCTGAATGAAAACGTTTCAAGGCTCCTGGCCTTTGTGCGAGAAAGGGGTAACCCTTACTTCATCAAGGCTCCTGCCATGAACTGCACAACCTAATCACTAAGCAACTGGCATTGGATGAATTGGCCGTCTGTCTGCTCCAAGTGCAGGTGAATGGGGATCAACTGGTATGAGAATTCTAGAGAAAGAGGTTTGTTGACAAGACCAAAAAACTCTGCCAGTATATCGAAGAGGAACTTACCTCAACTTGACAGCAAACCATCCACTGGTGTGAGTGCAACTTCTGCTGTGACATCGAAAATGATAGCAGTGGCTCAGTGCGACATCGAAATTGTGAAAGAGTGAGGCATGGAACTTGAATCTACCTATGCCCATGATATCCTGCCTGTTTCATCTCTATTTGAAGGCGATCTGCCTTCCAAGACTGACAAAAGTGCGCTCATTGCAGACTTGGAGAAGAGCTTAACAGGCGATGAGTTCCACTTTCCTGCCTTTAGATGCATCCGTTATATTGGACAACATGTCGAAAATACGTTCCTTTCCAAACTTGGCTTCATTTTGAACATTTGAAAGTGCAATCAGTTGTGTGCTATCAGCAGGGCCACTCTATTTGTTCCAGGTCCAGCCTCTATATCGTGTTTGACAGCAACTTAGAGTCATTTGTTAAGGGTGGAGAAAGGCTTTGTCGCGCCAGTGGAGTTGAATCCGTTGACCTCACTGAGCTCACTGCAGGTGTCCCAATACCCCAACAAATGAATAAGTTGTGGACCTCCTCTGTCAACAAAACTATGCTACAGCTTCTCGTTTGCAATCTCGTCTCGACTCCTGAGATGGTGAAGTTGAATGTTATGCTTGGTGGATGCGTCACAGACGATGGTATTGTGTCAGCAGAGTTTCTCCAATCTGGAAGGCCATCCATCCAACTGCCTTCTGAAGCTACAGAACCTATTGACATGCTGACATGTGATGTGGAAGAAGCCGCTGATCACATAGTAATCCACTGTGGATGGGAGGTGGATCAGGGAATTAGCTAGTTGCCAGCAGTTTCCAATGACACAGACACAGTAGCACGTCTACCTCATTCTATCTGTCTATCTATTGCCAGACGCTTCAATCCCGTTCGGGGTGGCCACAAACAAATCGCCTCCACGTCGCCCTGTCCCCTGCCATTTCACTGCCCCACTCCCAACTCACACACCCCTCTCTCATATACCTCTCCACCCGATCCCTTCATCTCATCCTCGGCCTCCCCCTCCCTCTTCCTCTCTCCACCTCACTCACATACACTCTCTTCGTCAGTCTTTCACCCTCCATCCTCTCCACATGGCCAAACCACCTCAGTGTATTCCTCCTAACACTTCCTATCACATCCACATCCACACCACAACGCTCCTTTATATCCTCATTTGTCAGCCTGTCTCTCCATGTGACTACACAGGCTCCTCTTAACTCGTCACGTCCCGAGCTATTTCTCATCTCTGACATCCCCCAGTCCCGAGATATTTTCGAAAAAATTTTTTTTGGCTAAAATCTCCGCTTTTGGTGAGAAACATCGAAAATTCATAGAGAAATCGCTCACCTGAGGTTTAAAATACTCGATCCAGGTACCAGTTCCTCCTTACCTGACTGGGTTTTCTAACAGGCTGGCACCAAAGAAAACGAGTTCTATGGGAGGGTAACTATTTCACACCACTCATAAACCGTATTTATTTATGTACTTGGTACAAATTTATAAGTAGTACGAGAGTATATTGGTTTTCAAACAGTAATATAGGCATTATATGCATTGTTTCACCCACTAACTCATCACCATACCTGACCTTCTTTTGCCACATTACCTGATCATCATTTCTGACTGTTTCTTCCTCTAATGCTATGTAAACTTTGTCCTCCACATTATCATCGATTGGGGAATCACTCTGGCCCTGAATGTCTTTACTGGCCAGGTCACTGGTAACAGGTGAATTGCCAAGACTATGGCGTGAGTGGGGGAGAGGGAAGGTTATGCGGTGTAAGGCATTGCCCCTGCTTGGCATCTTGAAGAGGAGTAGAGGAAGGTGTCCCGTGTATACGTATGAAAAAACAAGCGCAAAATTTAAAATTGTGCAAATTAGGGACCTTGCAATTGCACGACATACCAGCACATTGCCGGGACTGGCAAATGCAAAATGTTGCAACGTACCCATACATCGATGGGACAGGGCGGGTTAAATAGCTCATTTCCACTGCTCTCACTCTTGACTTGTGTCCTTCCGGCAACGTCCAAGCTTCACTTCCATACGTTAGAGTTGGTATCACAATACTGTCATGTAGCAACTTCTAAATTTCCATGCTCACTTCCCTGCTTCTTATCATTGCTTTCAATTAACCAGCAACCTTTCTTCCTTGCTGTACCCTTTCAAGCACTTCATCCTCCAAACCTCCATCCTTATTCATCACACTACCCAAGTACTTAAACGTACGCACATTTTACAATTCCTCACCATGCAACCTCGCTGTATATTCACTGGCTTCATCTCTCTCAAAGACCATCAGTTTACTCTTCCCTACATTCACCTTTAGATTCCATTTCTTACACACTCTCCCAAACTCATCCACCACGCCTTGCAGCTCCCCGTCGTCTTCACTCAATAACACAGTATCATCTGCAAACAACAGTAGAGGGAGTTTCCAAACACTACCCTCTCTAACCAGAGCCACTCCAACATCCACTACCCTACCTTGTACCTCTTTTATTACCCCATCCATGTACAGATTGAACAACCATGGAGATGTGACACATCCCTGTTTCAACCCAACCTTCAAAGAGAAAAATTCAATCAGGTTCACCATCCACACGCACTGCAGCCTTCGCACCAACGTACATACTCTTCACAGCATTCAACAACTTCCCATCTACTCCATATATTCTTAACACTTTCCACAATCCTTGTCTATCCACCCTGTCATATGCTTTCTCCAAAACCATGAAAGCCGCATACAACTTCTTTCCCTTCTCTAGAAACTTTTCCACTAAAGATCTAAGGATGAATATTTGATCTACACAACCTCTTCCCTTCCTGAAGCCTCCCTGTTCTTCTCTAACTAATTCCTCTGTTCTTTCTCCAACTTTCAATAAGTATCCTACCACACACTTTTCCTCTTATACTAAGAAGACAGATGCCCCTATGATTACCACACACTTCTTTTTCCCCTTTTCCTTTGTACAAGAGAATAATTATACCTGACGTCCAATCCTCCGGGACTCTACCTTCCTCCCAGGCCAATCTGCACATTTTCCACATCCGTTCTACTACTATCTCTCCCCCATACTTCAGCATTTCACCACACGCTCCATCAATTCCTGGGACTTTCCCCGATTTAACTTTCTTCATTGCTTCCACAACTTCTATCCTACTGATTTCTTCCTTCATTCTCACCTCTCTCCTTCTCCCAGGCATTCCCCAGCCACTTATACTCGCATTACTTTCATCCTCTGTGTTCAACAATTCTTTAAAGTGTTCTCTCCATCTGCTCACTTTTTCTCCATTCTCCACTAGTAATCTACCATTTTTATCTTTCACTCCCCTGCTAACTTCACTTCCACCCTGTCTTACTCTTTTCGCCTCCTTCCAGAACATTTTCTTACAGTCCCTCCACTTTACACTCAAGTTCCTTCCAAATTCCTCATCCGCTCTCTTCTTACTCTCTCTTACTAATCTTTTCACTTCTCTCTTTCTTTCTACATATAACTTTCTCTTCCGGGTCTCAACTTCTTCCACGCCCCTATTTCTCATCCATTCATTGTATGCTTTCTTATTTTGTGCCAAAGCATGTCTCACCTCTTCATTCCACCACGCTGTTCGTTGCACACCCCTCCGTCTTCTCTTCATCCCACACACCACATCACATGTTGCACATATTTCTTCTGTGAATATCCTGCATACACCTTCCACGTCCCCCTTCTGCTCCAATTCATATTTGCCCAATCGTTCCTCCACTTCTCTTTTATACTCTGCCTTATTCTCATCCTCTTGTAACCTTTCCAGTCTCCTTACAAATATTCTTTCTTCTCGTCCTTCCCTTCTTCTATTTCTCCATCTTAATTGGATCTTGATTCTGGCCACCACCACGTAGTGGTCAGACAGTCCACTCCCCCAACCTCTATAAGCTCTTGCATCCATTACACATTTTCGCATCCTTTCAACCACACACATAATCAATCATTGCCTTCCTTTCATTCAGTTCACCACCCACCCTTCTCATCACTCACCATGTATACCTGTGGATCATTTTGTGCCTGAAGAGGGTACTGGCTATCACTAACCCCTTCCCAGCACAAATGTCCACTAACGCACTGCCATTCTCATCTATCTCAGCAGGCACACCCCACTCACCAACTATTCCATCCACCTTCACATTCCCTACTTTACCATTCATATCAACGATCAAAAACACTTTCTCATTCCTTCCAAACTTTTCCATGCACACTTCCACATTTGTCCAGAACTCTTCTCTCACTCTGCTTGCACGATCTTGCATTGGCTGATGCACACACACAATCACCCACGTTTGTATTCCAACTTTCAATCTTACCCACACTATCCTTGACCCAACTGATCCATAGTCTCTTATGCTCTTCTTCCATCTTTTACTCACAACTATACATACTCCTTCTTTTGCCCTCTCATTCTTATCTACTCCTGCACATATATCCCATCCATACTCCCATTCTCTCACACTCTCACCTCCCCATTTAGTTTCAGTTATTCCGCATACATCAACTTTCGCACCCTCAAGCACCTGGACAATCTCTCTCTCTTTCACCTCATCATTTGCTCCCCTTACATTCCATGTTCCGATTACCATGTCCTTTGTCCGGTCCTTGGTTGTCATCTTTTGGTCAGTCCTTGTCCGAGGCTTATTGTTTGTCTTTTTAGTTAGTTGTTTTCCGGTGAGGGGCACTAACCCTCCGCCAATCCTTTATTTGCCTTTTACGACAAGCAGGGATACTATGGGAGTATTCTTGAAAACCCCCCCTACCCCCAGGGGAGGAGGTATTTTCGAAAGCGAGGCCCCCAAGAATTGTGGGTAGAGCTTGGCACCAATGAGCAACAGCATCATATACCACTACACACTTTTCCAGATAAGCTGAGAGTAGGACTATCTAAAGTCATTGTGAAGGCACGTATATTGACTGGAGATGAAGCAATGATTAAGATAGGTACCGAACATGCCTCTCTGTCATGTGATCCAGAACATTAATTGGCTGATTTTGCAGTCTGACACTCTCACTGACGAGATCTTGATAAAAGCTGAGGAGTATCTCGTTCGGGTGTGGGCTGGCGCGAAGAGTAAACCCAAATCGCGAACATTCGACCAGCTCTGGGTGGAAGTCCAACTGCGAGCTCCGACACCAAAATCGTTGGAAGCCCTGCCACCAACTTCAAGTGCAATTCGTGGCCACATCAGTACACCATTACTCTGTCTGTAAAGTTCTATGCCTTCTTGATGTTACCCACCCTGCCACAGGCCCTACCAAATACAGATGGGTGAAAGACAATGACACACTACTATCTGAAAAATGCCTGAATCCATTACCCCAAAGAATGCTAGTCATTTGTAAGTGTGGTTCGATGTGATGTTTGTGCAAAATGTGTAATTTTTTGCCATAAACAGGAGTTAGTTTGTCAAAATAAGTGAAAATGCCATCTATCAGTCATAATTACCTCATATGTTTGTGAAATGAGCTTCACATTGTATTGGTATGACTGGGAAGTGTCTTTGAATTAATACTCTTCAATGCTTATGTTTTCATTGCTTATTTGTGACCATCTTGAATTTTGGGTATCAAATGTTGTGATATCGAATCACTAAAGGTACTATCGTGTCGGCAGTGCCTGAAAACATCATATTTAACATAAAAATCTTCCAGTCACGATGTTTCTTTCAAAAGATACACAGCTTTTTTGTTTGGGGAGGGTCTGGATGGCAGACACCTTGGATTATTGGTACTACACAAGGTCATATTGATTTCCTGTAGGCAGCATCGTGTCGGCCGTGCCTGAAAACCCCATAATAGTCTTCCAGGTATTGCATTTCTATAAGAAATTGTAAGCCTTTGCAGTCCTGAAAGACCCCGGTGGTGGCCATTTTGAATTATTTTCTCACTTATGCAATGATTCTAGCAATTGCACCTAATACTATTTTGAAGCTGACTGTATCCTTTACTCAAAGCACCAGTCAAAATCTCATCCTAAGAAGATGTATACGGGTTTCTAAAGCAGGGACAGGATTACTCCATTTCCTGTTGGTTTTTGACGGATGGTGTGGTTGGTGGGTCGGAGGGAGCCTTCCTGTTTTGTATCCCTTCCTCTTATACATTGTTTAAAACTCAGTAGATTTTTTTATACAGATAATTTGGTTATGAGCAATATGCATCCCGGTATCTATATTTCCAATATACTCCTGAGTACTGGAAGGGTTGGAAACAATAATAGACTAGTGGTTCATGACTCATGAAGGTGCTTGTCCTACTAGCAGCGTGGTAGCTTAGTCGTTGTGGGAGGACAAAATGACAAAAACACCTTTTCAGAGGAAAAGAAGATGGTGGGCTGTAGGAGAGGGGGATTTTAAACCTGCAGTCTGCTTGGTTCACCATCAGATGAACCTGCGACTGCAACGACTGCTACTACTACAACAGACAATGCAGTGAAGAAGCATTAGACAACCTTGCTGGAGACAAGGAAAAAGTGACACGTTCTGCATGAGCAGAAACATCTTGACTCACATTGCTGCAGCAGTACTTGCATCAACACAAACATCTCCGTGAAGAAATAGTCATGTTTGATAGTGTGGTGGGATAGACAAGCAGCCAAAATCAGCATAAAGGCAGGCAGCAGCAGGAGCATCGTCAGTATGGCCACCCACACCATGGGTGCCAGGGGGAACAGGAAGCCCCAGGGATCTACTTCCGGCAACCCCCGTCCAGCAAATACTCTGAGTGACTCTGTAAGCAGGGGCCACGTGAAGTCCACAGCCCCGGCACGCAGAAGACTCATGCCAAAAGGGCCAAGACCGATGTCCACCTCCTGAGGAAGTAAATATAAAGCCACAGGCACTGTACAGGGTGACCCTCAAATGTAACGAAGTATCAGGTTATTTTTCGGTTAATATAGAGTAACAAATGCTATAAGAGTGGTGTAGGGACATACAATCAGCTTTAGTTTTTATGTATACTTTAAACCGAAGCTGTTTTATGCATAGCCTAATGGCATGTCCCTCACGTATTTATAGTGACTTTCAGTGTTAGATGACTTTTTATTTGTTTTATGTATATAGATGGTTATATTTTGTCACTAATTTGCTATTACTCCTGTTCTGCTGCCACGATTTTTTTTTTATAGAATCAGTTACTCTAATTGTCTTTGGTTCTAGTTTTCCTACATAATCCTCATTCATATGTCCAGTTCTCAACCCATATAATATTCCTTGTGGGTGAATTATTCTAAGGGAGCTGGTGACTCACCTTGCGGTACACCTGTCCCATCATGCCACTCCAGGAACCGTCACTTAATCTGGTACCCCAGGTTCCGTCAGGAGGTAGAACAAATGTGTATCTGATGAAAATGAGTCATTAATTATCTACTGAATGAATACACTGCTATAAGAAAACGTTTTGTTGCAGGGCTACTATAAGAAAACGTTTTGTTGCAGGGCTACTATAAGAAAACGTTAATTGGTGCTAGTCTAAGAAATAAGAAATGTTTAATTGTAGGGCTGTCAGTCTCTAGTGTAGTTTATCATTTGAGTTGCAATATAACCTTCGGTCTCATTCAGCGTATGAGTAATTGGGTCCTTCGTTATACTGCAATTTTAAAAAAATCCTTGAAATTCCATTATTTTACAAATGAGATTAAAGACCATAATTCATTATTTTTTCACCTGAAATTGGCCAGAATTTTCGTCCTTTGAAGCTAACTTCACGAACCTCAATGGCAAAAAAAAAAAAAAAAAAAAAAAAAAAAAATGCTGCTGCTCTTCATCATTTTCATAGCAATTCTTCGTGACTAGTATCGTATCGTAGTGTTCATCCATTGTTACAGCTCAGCATTCAATATGAAGAGGTGGCAAAATTAGAACAGTTTAGAATAAAACTGGTAGTCACTCCGGAGATCTCGCAGAGTCTCTTCCTTGGCTATTTATTGTGCAAATTTTACCTCACTTTGGTCTTGTATGTTATTCATGCAAACAAGAAACGATATAAAGAGCATGGAAGAGAATGTTAAGGAGCAATAAGGAAAATACATCGCTAGGAGCCATGAAGCCTCAATGACACGTATAAAACGGCCCAAATTCTTATACGGCAAGTCATTGTTATAAATATTGTGTCATTTTTTCTGTTAAGCCCAACATTAATTACAAAAAAGTTCCTTAAGTTCTATTGCTGTACTGATTTTATTCTAACCTGGTCTTAAACAATCATATCCCCATCTTGAATGCTGAATTGGAAAAATAGATTAACACTAAGATATGATGTTAGTCACGAACTAGTGCTATGGAAAGGATCCAGAGCCGTAGTATTATACTTTTCCGTCAATGGCCTAGTGAAATCAGCTGCAAAATGGATTTGATTTTCCTTAAACTGTAGTTTTAGAGTACCTGTCGTATGGAGAAAGATTTGATACATACATGACACACTGAGAACTGCGTCCGTTTTATTCTTGTGTGTGTGTGTGTGTGTGTGTGTGTGTGTGTGTGTGTGTGTGTGTGTGTGTGTGTGTGTGTGTGTGTGTGTGTGTGTAATCATAAATAATAAAATAATATTCTTTTACATCCATTAATTCATTGTAGCCAGTGGGTGAAAATACACAGGTCCTAGATCTAGAATCCTTACCAGGGGGGGTCAATGGGGTAACCCTGGGAGCTCTTTGAGAGCGCCAACGCACTACCAAGCCTCACCGAGGCTGGAGTGAGGTGTAGGAACAATCTTTACCCTGCTGAGTTTCGAACCCTTGCTGGTCTGCCACCACAGTTCACCTTGAACAATAATTTACAGGTGAGCTCACCTCAGCATCACAGCTTGAGCGGCGCTCGAACTCGGGTCACAAGGACTGGGAGTCAAGTGTTTCATCAACTGAGCCAACTGTGTGTGTGTGTGTGTGTGTGTGTGTGTGTGTGTGTGTGTGTGTGTGTGTGTGTGTGTGTGTGTGTGTGTGTGTGTTTTGAAGGATACAGTGGCCCAATTCAACATACGAGAAATTAAGTCCCTGAGCGAGATAATCGAGGACAGTAACCATGTACCCCTCAAACCAATCTCGCTCTCCACCAGGCATCGATGGATCCTTGAGCTTCACTGCATTGTGTAGGGGATATCCTTCAGAAGCCACAGATAGGACTGGACCAGCAGTCAGTCTGAAATGAAAGAAAAACACGTGTTTTTATGTCATTGTCGTCAGTGCCTTATTATTTCCTTCAATTGGCATCAATAGATCTTTCAGCTCCAACATATTGTTTAGGAGAAATCCATCCAAAGCCACAACTTGGTCTAGCAGTCAGTCTGAAATGAATTAAAAACACATTCCATTATCAACCTCTTTCCTGAGATCATTAGTTTCCACTACCAGTCTTGTTACCACCGGATAATTATTCAATAGGAATTTAGGGACCTTCAGCTTCAATGCCTTTCAGAGATGTCCTCAGACACCGCAGATGGGGTTGGTTCAACACAAAGGATAGACTGGTAGAGAGCACGTGGCTGTATCATGGTAGTTAGTTTCGTATCATAAAGTATAGCCATTAGTAATCCTGACATACGTTTTGACCAATGAGTAACTGTTGATATTTGTTGTCTCCCGAACTGACTGATGATAAAATGAGAAACAATTTACGCCAGTGTTACGGCATCCACGTCTTCAACATCACTGTTTGATCTGAACATACATGCAACCAGTTAAGAATATCTTTACCAACAAAGAATTCCAAGTAAATGAAACCAGATATAACCTCCTCAACCTGCATAAAGTTACTGGATAACTGATCAAGAACTCAATAGCTTTTTACACAGTTTCAAAGGCACTTTTACATATCCTGACTTTTGAACAATTGAAGTACAGTTTTAAACCTCAGCCCCATTTAGTTTACTAGCTAGATTAATAAGTTCACAATTGCTTTCAAAACGGCTTCAAAATGGTGTAAGAGATGTACTGTTTGCCTTACTGTGAATTACTATAAGACCTTATTTACTTCTGGCACAGTTTCGCCAGGGTTCTCTACTAATGAAGCAAGATTCCAACAATTCAAAACTTTTTGAATTCTCGTTAACTAACCGCAGCTCATTTCGCCTGGTGCGGTTCTGAAACAGCTTTATGGAATGCTTGACCGCATCTTTGCAGCTACGGTATACCCTACCAGTGTAATACCTGCTGAATTTATCAGGGAAGAGCTGAATGTGAGATGAAACGACCAAACCTCGATGTTGGTCCCAGGAAGCGACTCGCACTGGCTTCGAATTAAGGGCACTGTAGGGCACCTCCACATACACATTGCACCTGACAACACAGAAGGACAGATACAGTTGTGATCTATAAATTATTTTATAGTGTTATTTTATGAAAAGTCTGGCAACCTACTGTAAACATTCAGCCATGAGAGTCCTTCCAATAATCCTCTGCCAGCGCTGGGTCCTTCCATCCGTATTTCGCCACTGAGGGTGGGTCACCTTAATGTGGTGGCAGGGATTGAAGCTTGGTTGATAGTGCCACCGACTCTGGAGGGCTGCCAATTATTGTACGATTCAGTAACTGTTGGTCTCATGAACCAAACATCTCCCCTACATCACTGGTACAGGAGGCCTGTTGGTGAGGTTGCTTGTAATTGCCCATCTTCCATCTTGGGTGGGATTTTTGATTCTCCACGAGTTTGCCTTGTATGGAGTCCCATAATGCTTGGAAAAAGGAGTCCTAAGGGTTGAGCAATGCAGCATGGTGCACCCAGCAGCTAGAAACACATCTCTTTGGTGTGTTTCTTCTGACTAGAAGGGGAGCCTAGTTGGGACTGACCAGGTCAATCAGCTTGGTCACTTCTTGGCAAGAGTCAAGCAGGCACTGAGGGGCCGGGTGACTCCTACCGGCCTGGAGTTACCGTTGTCCAGGTTCTCCAGTGGTTACCTGCATAAACTCATTCAAAACCTCTGGGGTCGCAAGCGATGTTATGCTTTGCATAATTACGGCCTCCCTTTGTTGGGTTTTATGGTGAGTGGAGGGATGGGAGAGCGAAGTTCTCTTTTCATGAACACATGGCATGTTCAGTCATAAATGTTGCTGATGATGATGCATGTATCCCCGGACATTTTTCGGACTCTTCCTCTCTTATTGTCATTCTGGAAAATTTCAAGTCCCATGGGGACTATCCTCCATTGTCCCAGCTGGACTGAGAGGCATCCACGTTGGGTTGGTGCGGCTATGGTGTTAGACCCACACAAAATGATGCCCGAGTCTTAAGCGAAATATCTACTGCTGAAATACTCTATGGGCAGGTTAGTGCTACATATTGACATTTTTTATATGCGCTGTGCCATCGTTTCTGCTTGTGACAGTGAAACTCAAATTTCTTCTCAGAGGGATGGAAGCATCCTTGCTGAAGTGTCCTCCCCATAATAGAGCTCCAATTTACTATGACCTCTGCTTGAGGCAATGATATTACATGTATTCATCACGCTACCTGTAACACTGGTCTGCGTGATTATAAAGGTCAAGGATATGTTTGCTGTTCTTAGGTCAGTTTCTTACGCTGATTCCGAAAATCACATTATCGTTTCTCAATCAGGTCAAAGTTTGGAAGTAAAACACTTTCTAGAAATGATCATTTCCTGTTATATTGGTAAATGAGTGATCCTACTAGCATAACTCAACTGCTATATATGTACAGGCTTGACAGGCGGTTGTTACAGATCGCAAGAAGGGTACAGCATGATATAAGATGGCTAATCAGGTATGAATGGCCTAGGTAGAAAAACTGCCTTAAGACTCCTCCTCTCAAGGTAGAAGTACCGCCTTAAGACTCCTCCTCTCAAGGTGGAAGTACCGCCTTGAGACTCCTACTCAGTGAGTCGATGAAAAGCCTCCATTCTGTAGCATCATACTTCAAACCCGTCACTTCAATCAGGTCGGCACAATGTTGCAGTAGACGAGAAGATGCCTCATTAGACGAGAAGTATTATTGGAACTCTTTATCTCGGTTTCGATACCATAAGAACGTTGTCACTGGTGCCAGCAGACGTTTCTCATGAAGGCAAGAACCAAGCAGCTGATCAGACTCCTTGGACAGGTTTAGGTCCCGGGTCAGATTGTATAGTTCAGCTTAACTCAGTGGCACAGGTTGGTCTCCCCCTTTTGGCTCGAATGTACAAGACTCGTCTGCATCGGTCGCATCTCCAGACTCGGAGTCAGATGACGATCCCATGTTGATGTCAGGTTCAGGAACAGGAACGCCTGGGCCACAGAGGACTGGCTTGGTGGTTAATGGAATGTCGGTATACTGAACATGATGTTTGTTCTTGCTATTGATGCCCTGTAGATTCGTCATACAAAAATCAGTTTGTGGTGTGATCTTTACCTTCCCTCCACACCATTGAAACACCGAACAGCATACTCTTCTTCGTTTTGTTCCTCCAATCCCATTATTTTGAACACATGTTTTGGAACAATTTGAGGGGCAAACAGCTTATCTTGGTCACCTAGTTTTACTCGGAAGTAAGCGTGATATGATTTCTTCACAAAATCTGTAATTCTCACCTGACGGTCTGAAAGGGTCACCTTTCCACAGATATGGCAGAATCTGTCAGGGTGGCTCTTGCACTTTCAATTCATTGAAGTGACAATCCAGATATGAATTGAAGAAAAGAAGTTCTTTTAAAGGCATCCGTGATAATTTAGGACAAAAACATAATTCATGAACACCGGTTCAGTAACACTATTTGAGCCATACATTCAGTTTTTTCAAATGTAGCATATCTAAAAACTTGACCTGATTGAAGAAAATGAATTGCATTTCTGAACTCGGCATGCAAAACTGATCCTCAATCAGTTGAAAAACCTCTGACCTTTGAAAAAAAGTTTTGAAACCCAGGCCAGTGTAATAAGTGTAAAGGTGCAATTTTTTCCTGTAATCTCCGATGCTCAGAGGCTCAGCTGTTGAATGAAGTGCGATCTTCTGGTGTGGTGAGTGTCGTGCACCTCGAGAAGAAAATAGATGGTATTCTGACCACAACTCAGACATCTTTCCTAAAATTTGACAAGGTAACCTCGCCTGCTTCTTTGAAAGTCACTTGGCTGTCACTTCCTGTGAAGTCTAATGTGCCAACTCCAAAGCAGTGTGTCTACTGTCAAGAGAATGGACACGTCAGCCATTTTTGCCGTTGTGCACAGGCTGGCCTTCCTGCAGTGTGTCTCATGTGGCTAACCAAGCCACACCTGTGACTGTCCAGGACACCTTAAATGCAGTCACTGCAGGGGTCCTTAGCCTGTAACTTCTCAAATATGTCGTCGATACTGCCTGGAGAAAGAGATTTTGTCAATTCGTACACATGAGAAGGTTTCGTTTCCTGGAGCAAAAAGGAGGGCCCAGACTCACTTCCTTCAGCCGGAGGTTACTTATTCTTCTCCTCTCCTTTCTGGAGAATCTGTGTGCTGTGCTGTGACTCGGATGTTCCCTTTTCCATCTGGTGATTTGCTGAATGCTGTCTCAGGGTTTAATACTGCATATGAGACTGGTGTTTGCCCACCATATTCTCAGGCTGTTTCTGCTCCCACATGGGTGGCTGAGGGTTCGCCCACTTCAATGGTGGTGGCGGAAGTCTGTGTTCAAGTGTCTCTTTGTCAGCATGCCAAAAGTTCCATTTGTATCTAGTAAGTACTTCCATGGTTCTTCAGGGTCCTCTGAGCCTGAAGACCGTCTGCCTAAAGTCTCTATTGTGAAATCTTGTGAGGACCTCTCTGCTGCTCCTCCTGCCATGGAATGTCTGACATCAAGACAGGTGCAGGATGAAGTTGGTGTTTCGCTGGTGGTCCGGTTTCCACTTGGGGATGGAGTTGCACGGATCGTTGGTGCATTATTTCCACCACTTAGTATATCAACCTAATAGGACTCTGGTCCTGTGGAATCTCCGTCAATTTATGAGGCTTCTTGTGGTGGTGCTGGCTGCCGTACTTCACCTTGGCCGACCTATAAGCTGCTTTCCAAGCAACATGTTCTTCACACTAAGAAAAGGAGTGTTGTATAACTTATTCCTTGTCCTCAAGTGTACTTTCAGATGGTTGGCACAAAGTGCAAGTCCCAGGTACTGAGCTGTCTTTTTCCGGGGGCTTTCCTAAGCATCAGTCCAAACCTGCTCGCTTGTCAGAGATTGCGTGGTCCTTCACCTCTAAAAGGTTAAAGGAATCAACTGTGCCTGGTCCATTAAGCACTACTCTGCATTGGAACTGCACAGGTGTTAGAGACAGTTGGGAGGATCTTCAACTGCTCCTGTCTGAGTTTCACCCCTTCTGTGTCTGCCTTCAGGAAGCTATGGCTGGAGACACACTTATTTTCATTCTTGGAGGATATACTGTACAGCTTTCTGCTCAGCACCCCTCATGGACTGTGGTTCTTGATGTGGCTGTGTTATTCTTTGCTGTACGGATATTCCATTCACTTTTTTTTTTTTTTTTCTGTTCAATTCCCCCAACAGCTTGTGGCGTTCAGTTACACCTGGAGATGACTTACATATTCTGTAGTCTTTACTTACCACCCTGTATACTGTCTCACATGCCGATCTAGATCATCTTATTCATCAACCTCCAAGGCCATTTGTGCTAAATGGGTATCATGCTTTGTGGGGTGATTCTCTGTGTAACTCCTGTGGTGATCTCCTGGAATCTTTGATTGAGGATTTAGACCTGGTTCTTCTGAATACTGGTGATGCAACATATCTTCATGAACAAAATGGTACTTTATCTGTTATTGATCTTACACTGATCTCCCCTGAATGTTCATTGACTTTTTGGTCACACTTTGTCTGACTTGAACGGTAGTGATCATTACGCTATTGTGAAAAAGGCATGTAACTCTGTTCTGGTGGAGCATATCCGTCACTGGTGTTTGGGTATGGCTAGTTGGGCAAACTTTGTAGAATACTGTAGTTTTGATCATAGTGTTCCCTGACTTTCATAATGTTGATGATGTAGAACAATATCTTACATCTACTATACATCAAGATGCTTGTTCCTCTATTTCTTGAACGTCTGGAAAGTTTTGCAGGAGACCTGTGCCTTCGGGGAATGAGGAGTGTGCTTTGGTCAGAAGATTCTACAAAGCTGCTGAAAGAGATACAGGCAAAATAAAGATGTTGTCTTTTTAAAAATTCAACTTAAGAATGTTATTGCCTGTTATCGGTGGGTTCTGAAAAACTCATGTCACACCTTGTGGAGACCCTGTGTCACGCGTGTCACCTTTTCCATGCCTTTACCATTAGTTTGGAAGAGGATTAGGAAAATAACAGGCAAATAATCACCTTCTCCTCCCCTGGTACTTATAATCCAGAGGTCTTCTGTATCCAATGCCTCTTAGGTAGCTTCAGCTCTTGCAGAGCATTTTTATAATGTTTCTAAATCAGATCCCTCCAAACCAATTACCTGTTTTCGCCGTCAATAGAAGTTCAATATTTCCTTTTTGTCAATTGGAAGACAACTTTATAATGCCTCCTTTACTCTCTGTGAACTACATGCTTCTCTCCAACAGTGTAGTGATTCTGTTTCTGAACCTGATGACATTCTTTATGCTATGACTAGCAATTGGCATACGATTCTCTGTTGTTTTTAGTAGATCTTTATAACAGGATATGGGACGAATCTTTACTCCCCACTGATTGGAAGATCAGTGCATTCCTACCATTTCCTCAGCCAGGTAAGGATCAGTCTATTGCCACTAGTTATCGCCCAGTTTGTTTGATGTCTCGTGTGAGCAAACTCTTTCAGATGATTAGCGTGAGGCTTATTTGGCATCTAAGAAAAAATGGTTTCTTCTCTCCACCACAGAGAGGATTTCGTAGAATGGGATGTATATTACATAACATCATCAGACTTAAGTCAGCAATCCGTGAGGCTTTTGCATGTCGGCAACATCTTGTGCCTGTGTTCCTGGAAAAACCTTATGATACGACATGTTGCCTTGGCCTTCTGAGTCAGTTTTACAATTTCGGGATGTGTGGTCGCCTGTCATTGTTCCTTAGCAACATCTTGTTAAATTACAAGTTTCAAGTAAATATGGGCTCCCCACTCTCTGTCTCTCGAGTTCATGAGGAGGCTGTTCCACAGGGAAGTGTGCACAGTGTTCCCTTATTAGCAGTCGTCATCAGTGACATAATGGGTTCCCTAAATGAGGGAGTGTTTTCTTTCCTTCATGTGGATGACCTATCAGTATGGTTTGCTGGATCCTAGATTTGCACAGACATGTGGAGAACGCAGCTAGAACTGGACAAGGTCACCAGCTGATCAGACTGGAGAGATTATAATTTTTCTTCCACCAAAAGTAGCTATGCATTTTTGTATATGCATATTGGGGGATTCAGGTCTGTGTGTAGAGTCTGTCTGCCCCTGTCTGGGTCCCAAGGATTGCTCTGTGGTTCCTTCTAGATGTGGAAGTGTTCAGAGATATTGAACGTAGCCAGTCTTCTATCCTTTCTCAAGCTCTCAATAGCTATTTCTGGAACATTCATCCGTTCACAGAGGCACCATTCCTCTACGTAGAAATGGTTTAACCCGTCCCGTCCCGACCACTTTTCCACCACTGACTCCCCCCAATCCCAACCAATTTTGTAGAAAAATTTTCTTTGCTCAAACCTTTGCTTTTGGTGAGAAACAATGGAAAATCACAAAGAAAGTGGTCACCGGGGTCTATAAGTGACCTACACAGGTATGCCTTCCCATTACACCTGGAACCGTTTTCTATGGAGGTGCTCCGTGGCCGTTGCATTTTCTATGGTAGAGATTAGTATGGGAAACCATTCACAATAGCTAGATATATATTTATTGCAAACAAAAAAACATGTAGTACAAGAGTATATTGGTTTTTATTTAAAAATAGAGGTGAAATAAGCATTGTTCCATTGGACGAACCTAGGGAAATCGCCCAAATTGGCCACAGATGATTTGCTGACATTGTTGTTTCATCATACATTTCATTTTTTCAACTTATATAATACTTTTCCAATAACATTATATCCTTTTCCACTTTACAGAACTGTTTTCACATATTTACAGGCCTGACGATAATATTTAGTGTAATGTTAGCGCATATTTACATAGTGAGTGAACTCGCTGTGACTGTTGTTTCAACTCACATTCTCTTTTTCAACTTATATAATACTTTTCCACTAACATTGGACCCATTTCCACTTTACAGAACTGTTTTCACATATTTACAGGCCTTACGATTATATTTATTGTAATATTAGCGCATATTTACATAGCGAGTGAAGTCGCTATGACTGTTGTTTCAACTTACACTCTACAGTATTTTTCAATTTATATAATACTTTTCCACTAACATTACACCCGTTTCCACTTTATATAATTGTTATCACATATTTACAGACCTTACTATTATACTAAGCATCATATTGCATATGTATATGTCTTACCTCTACAGTGAATGTCATATTATTGCTAGCATACACAGTATCAGTAATGTAGGAAGGTGTTATATTCCTTGAAACATGGCTCATGGCACAACGCTAAGTTGCAGTCTACACACTCGTATCTTGTGTCTTTTCTCTGAGTGGTTGGTCTTACTGTTGAGTGCTTGCATACATGGCAGTGGCACTGGGGTCTAGGACTGTTTGGTTGAGGAGGGATGCTGCTCAGGTAGTGGCATCCTGAGAAGCGTAGGGGAGTCTGGGCGGCACTGGGGGTGCGGGTGCTGTGTGGGGCCCTGTCCTGTGCATACCTGGTAATAATTTCACGAGACAGCTCCCTCACAAACCCCTCAAAGGTCTCAGAGATTCCCGTTGCCAAGGTATGGAGGTAGTGTGCGTTGAGGACTGTGATGTCGAGCAAGTGGAAGAAGAGCTTTTTCTACCACTTCATCGTGGTCCTGGCACACTCCACACTGGAAATCACGGAGTCAGACTGATCCACTTGCCTCATGTTGATATTGTAGTCCAGTACTGACTCCAGTTTCTGCAGTGATCCACAGAGTGTGTGTGGTGCATCAGGGGGCAGTGTACAGTCGACAGGAGGCAAACTTCCCTGTTGTGGTTCCACAGGGTGGCGAGGATTATATTTGCCTGGAAGAAAACCACCTCGTTCTTGTCAAGTTTCCACCCAACCTTGAGCATAGGGAGACGGTTTCTCTTTACTGTACCACAGGCTCCGGTGTCGTGTTGGTGGAGGAACCGAGCGAGAAGAGGGCTAGTGTACCAGTTGTCCAAATACAGCACATAACCACGATGAAGGTACTCCTCTATCACTATCTTCACCCGAAACGGTGTCTCTTGCTGGGTATGTACTGGTGAAAGGAAATATTGTCTTTCCACAACACAAGACTCTCGTCTATGACGAGGTCTCTGTAAGTATAAAATGACAAGTGGAACATTTCCCATAGGTGATCAAAGACAAGCCTAATTCTCCTCATTTTATCTGTGATATTAGCATTAGCAGGGTCATTGGCATCATAAAAGTGGAGGCAGCTGAGGATTTGCTGGAACTGATTATGACCCATTACCTTACCAAAGAAAGGTGTGCTGGTTATTGAGTCCATGGATCGGTATGCAGGAATTTTATTTTATCGTACTACACCCATCAAAAGAACCAGGGCCAAAAATATGAACATATCACCTAGGGTTACCGAATAGTCATAGTGTTGGGGGTGCTTGCTCGTTGTACCTTGACGCTCGCTTTCATGGTGCTGGCTGCTTGCAAAGAAGTTTGTTTGCTCCACTATGGAGCCCACAAACTCCTCCCCAAAGAACAGGTGGAAGAAATCCATCCTGGTGGAGCACATGTGGATACCTGGAGCCATGCAGCCAGACCGCCACTCCTCAGTGAAGGGGTGAATGATGGGAATGAAATTATTCCCATCTTCCCAGTCCCACAACACACTATCTTCTCCAGCCTCGTCCCCATCATCACCTTCGTCAGGATGGGGAGGGGAGGGTGGTGGGGGAGGTTGGGGAGTGGAGAGTGGTGCCCTTCCCCACTCGCACACCTTTTCCCTCTCCCTTTTCCTCTTCCCTTTCCTTCCCTTCCCCACATGGGGCTGTGGGGAGGAAATGCGGGAATATTGTGTGGCGAAAAATGGCTCCACCTCGCCTCCCCACTGCCCATGTACACCATGTGCTCGTGCTGCCTCCCTCACACCACCACTTTCCCTTTCACTGTGCACTCCTGCCACACCACTTTCCCTTTCAACCATCACTCCCACCACACCACTCGCGCCTTCCCCAGACAACACAGAAAGATCATATCCATTTTTCCTTCTCGCCGCACCTTTTGATCCTTGCGGCGAAATTTTCTCCCTCCTCAACCACGAGGTAACATCACGTCATGTGACTCCATCCTCATCCTTGTTCTCGTCCTCATCTGACTCTTTATGTAGGGGCTGGAGAGAGGTCCGTGCATGTGTATGGGGTCCAGGCTGGCCTTCCTTCACCTTATGGTATGTCACATGCCGCACTTTCCTCGGAGAAGGGACCTCCTCATCACTGCTGCTTGTTTCCTCCTCAGACTGCACATAATCCTTATCCTCCACATCATCATCCAATGGAGAATAACTATGACCAGTGAAGGTATCCAGGGCAGCTTGAATTTCATCCTCAGAGAGACCTATATGCACCATGTCTGACCTGGGTCACTGGTAACAGGTGAGTGGCTGAGACAAGGGAGCGAGCAGGTCAAGCGGGGCCTGTGAGTGGGCCCGCCTCGTGGCAGTTAGGGGAGGCTTGCCTGCGTATGCGTACCAAAAATCACGAGCAAAATTTGAAAATTGTGCAAATTTGAGACCTTCCAATTGCTGCACGTTTATATACGTCAATGGGATTCACAGTGACAAAACATTTGGATGTATATATACGTCCGAACGTTTTGTCACTGTGAGTCCCACTGATGTATATAAATGTGCCGGAATTGCAAGGTCTGTCATTTGCACATTTTTCAAATTTCGTGCTTGATTTTTGGTACATATACACGGGACACCTTCCTCTACAAGATGCCAGGCAGGGACAATGCCTTACCCCGCATGACCTCCCCCCCTGCACACCATTGTCTCGGCCAGTAAATATGTCATGCCACGGTACGAAATTCAAGGCCAGAGTGATTCCTCAACCAATGACAATGCAGAGGACACAGTTTACGTAGCATTAGAGAAAGAAACAGTCAGAAATGATGATCAAGTAATGTCGTCAAAAAAGGTCAGGTATGTTGATTTTTTGGTGAGTGAAACAATGCTTATATTGCCTATATTACTGTGAGAACACCAATATACTCTCGTACTACATATAAATCTGTAGCAAATAAATAAATAAATAATTTATGTGTGGTGTGGAATAGTTACCCTCCCACAGAACTCGTTTTCTTTGGAGCCAGCCTGACAGAAAACCCAGTAAGGTAAGGTGTACTGCTACCTCTATTCCATATTTTAAACCTCAGGTGAGCAATTTCTCACTGAAATTTCGATGTTTCTCACCAAAAACGGAGATTTGAACCAAATAATTTTTTTTTCCAAAATTGGTCAGGATTGGGGGGAGTCTGTGGTGGAAAATCGGTAGGGACGTGGCGGGTTAAAGTCAGACACTGGTGTTGGGCTTGTGTTGGTTTTCCCAAATTTTGTGAGGGGAGATTCCTGTATTTTTACTGCAGAACTGACTACTGTTGTTTTAGCTCTTCAACTGATTTTAACACATGAGGGGGTTTGTTTTACGATTTTTGACGATTCTCAAAGTGCCCTTTCGGCTCTTGAGTCCTTAAATCCCCTGGTCCTTGTGTTTCTTGAGTGGCTCTTCCTGAAAGAGGTGTGATAAGCTTGTCCGGTTATGTTAGGTTCCAAGGGCATGTTGATGTGGAGGACGATGAGTAGGTTGATACATTTGCTAATGCCACGTCTTCTCGACGGCTGCCTACCAACTACCCTCTTCCCACTTCCGATATGACACCTTTTTTGCAGTCTGTGGTTCATAAATGTTGGCAGACAGTAGGACGCTGTTATTCATAATAAATTAAAGAAAAATTTTCAGAGGGTGGTTGTGTCAAGGGTTCTCCAATCTATACCTTGGGGATTGAAGGTGGCTGTTGCCAGGCTTCGCACGGGGCACTCACAGGTAACTCATGGGTTCCTGAGTATGGTGGAACTCAGCTGTGCTGTGATGATTGCCTTGTTACCCTTACTGTCTGTCACTTGCTGGTCGAGTGCCCACGTCTGATGGACTTATATCAGAGATTCCTCCATAGGCATAAGGGGGCCGATGGTACCAACTGTCTGTCCTCGATGCTTGAAAGAGGCTATCTCACTGATGTTTTCAGTTTCCTTCAGGAGACAGGCCTCCTACCACTCTTACAGGGAATTGTCTATCTATCTATCTATTGCCAGATGCCTCAATCCCGTTCGGGGTGGCCACAAACAAATCGCCTCCACGTCGCTCTGTCCCCCGCCATTTCACTGCCCCACTCCCAACTCACACACCCCTCTCTCATATACCTCTCCACCCCATCCCTCCATCTCATCCTTGGCCTCCCCCTCATTCTTCCCCCCACCACCTCACTCACATACACTCTCTTCACCAGTCTTTCACCCTCCATCCTCTCCAGATGGCCAAACTACCTCAGTGTATTCCTCCTAATGCTTCCTATCACATCCACATCCACACCACAACGCTCCTTTATATCCTCATTTGTCAGCCTGTCTCTGCATGTGACTCCACAGGCTCCTCTTAAATAACTCATTTCCACTGCACTCACTCTTGACTTGTGTCCTTCCAGCAACGTCCAAGCTTCACTTCCATACGTTAGAGTTGGTATCACAATACTGTCATGTAGTAACTTTTTCACTTCCATGCTCACTTCCCTGCTTCTTATCACTGCTTTCAAGTAACCAGCAACCTTTCTTCCCTGCTGTACCCTTTCAAGCACTTCACCCTCCAAACCTCCATCCTTACTCATCACACTACCCAAGTCCTTAAACGTACTCAGATTTTCCAATTCCTCACCATCCAGTCCCGCTGTACGTTCACTGACTTCACCTCTCTCAAAGACCATCACTTTACTCTTCCCTACATTCACATTTAGATTCCGTTTCTTACACTCTCTCCCAAACTCATCCACCAAGCCTTGCAGCTCTTCTTTGTCTTCACTCAACAACACAGTATCATCTGCAAACAACAGTAGAGGGAGTTTCCAAACACTACCCTCTCTCACCAGAGCCACTCCAACATCCACTACCCTACCTTGTACCTCTTTTATTACCCCATCCATGTTCAAGAGCTTTTGCCAAAAGTGAGGAAAATATTTATGATATGCAAGTGTGCACAAAAAATATGATATCGTAAGAAAAATGCCTAAAAATATCGAGTTTGTACATTTAAGAAAAAATAAAAGAATGTTATCAACAAAACAGTACTATTAATGAGAAATTCAACAAATTTTTAACTTCTTGAATAACGGCATCATCAACAAACCCTTACTGTTTATCAAAAATTGGAAAATACTTTAACTCCTTGAATTAAAACATAATTATTCAGAAGTACCTTACCGTATTGTTTTGGCATGAGAGAATAAGACGAACAAAGAGTTTGTCATGGATAATGTTGGGCGGAGGTGGTGGAGGTGGTAAAGTGTGAGGCGGGTGAGGATGAGAAGTCTTGTTGACCACACCAGGAGGCGTCCTTTGAAGGAAAACTGGGTGAAGGAGGTGAAGAAATCTGGGTTGTCACTCACCACCACAATTGTCACAGATCCCAAATTCTGCTGCAGCTGATGACATGCATGGGTTAAAGGCATAAGTACCTTTGGTTAATGTAGTATAGGTTATGATTCTTTGGCTCGATTAAGTTAAATCACTGACCGAAAGGCTTGTCAGAAGGGTACTAACAGAACACTTTAACTGTTATGTGACAGTGACCCACCTGGCGAGCCTGGCCAACCACCTGGGAGAGCTGTGTCTGTGTCATGTTAGCGTCCTGGCCGTGCACACCCACCTCAAACACAGCCACATCCCGCACAGCCACATCCCGCAATGCCCCCAGATCACCAGCACTAACAAGCTGTATTTAGAATCTTGATGTGTAACTTGAAGATCTGACATTGGTGATTAAATTCTTTCCCCATCTTATATTGCTAGTGTTATCTGTGTCTATTGATCAATAGAGAAGCATTCATCGTATATGGCAGATCATCAAAAAGTATGTCGAAACTAAAAAGAAATATTTATTTCATATATTTGTATGTCATTCATTAGGATGGAGGAGAGGAAGGAGAGAGGGAGGCCAAAGAGCAATTAATGTCTCCCACCCACGTTAAAACCCACACTGAGAGGAGAGAGAGAGAGAGAGAGAGAGAGAGAGAGAGAGAGAAAGAAAGACAGACAGACAGACAGACAGACAGACAGGCAGACAGACAGAGAGAGAGAGAGAGAGAGAGAGAGAACAGATGGGCGCACCACCAGGCCAACAGGCAACGTGCTGGCTGCTGGTACTGTACAATACACAAAAAGGACATAAAAAGAATCCCCTCCAAAAATCTTTGTCAGCTTTTAGCTGCCATAATCAGGGAACATCGTCTGGCATCCATTTAGACGCAGAGAAAATTGCTAGCGCAACTCTGGGGGCTCTAATCTGGCCAAGTTCTCTCCTGGGTACAACAAGTGACTCTGGGGTTAATGTGTCCTAGACCGGCCACAGCCATTAGTGTGGCTGCACTTTTCGATGCTGGGGCAGCAACGTTTGCAAGAAGCTCAAAGTAAACAGACTGTTCGTATTAAAAGTTAAAATATTAGCTGTATTTACCAAGTATATGCTCATAACGTTATCTGAATGTCAGTTCCTTGTAGCAAATTCACCGTTAACAGTTCATATATGCGCTTTATTTACATGAGGTTCCAGGCTATCCTAGGTTAAGTAGTTGGTGTTTGGCTAGCTTAGCTTCGATTTTTTTTTTTTTTTTTTTTGCATGATCTGATTAAGTTTGGTAAGGATAAGATAAAGTTAGATCGTCAGGTGTAAGTTAGGATAGGCTGTACACATTTTACTCTAACTCAGCCCCCCAAAAAAATCTGCCATGGCTACTGAGCTACAGAATGAGATTAACACAAGAAAAATTATGTTGGTTATGAAGAAGTGCTATTGACTGGTTGCCGAACTTACGTATTGTCAGATTCTGCCAATGAACTACTTGAAATATGATTTAAAAAGACAGAAATTTGGGCTACGTTAAAATAATCGACAATATGTTAATTCTAAATTCTGTTGAGTGATAATCATGGACGAGCGAGCAGTACCAAAATAAATGACTAAGGAAATGCGCCTCGGGTAGCAGATTTCCCTTTTGTATACCATTTTTAAACCTTTGCTAGGTTTGATTTTGCCAGAACGATCAGTCATCATTTTTGTTTTATTTTTTAATTTATGCAAGGAAGAAGGGATCAAAGGCTGAGCCCGCAAAACAGTTCCTTCCAAGAAAAAAACAAAATAAACGATACAAAAGAGAGACAAATTCAAGATCCGTTCATTTCAAAATGCCTGGACACACTGCGTTTGAAAGACTGGAGATCATAGGAAGCAAGAAATGCAGACAGAGGGAGACTGTTCCGGAGCTGACCTGTTGCATAAATGAAGGACTGGGAGTTAACTCTTGCATAAGAGAGTTACAGAAAAGGGATGAGAGATTGTTGCTAGAGGGGTGTTACACACCCGTTGTAAAGGTGGAGGGATGCAAGCAGATAGTTCAGAGGAGCATTGACCATTGAAGTAGCGACAGAAAAGAGATAAAGAGGCAACAGTGCGGCAAAGAGACAGATGTTGAGGGGAGGCAGTAAGAGAAGGAGATTTGATGAGACGAAAAAACTTTTACTCCACCCTACTGAGAAGAGCTATATGTGGGAAGCCTCCCCACACATGAAAGTTCTACTCTAAACAGGGGCGAATAAAACCTGTGTATAAAGTCAACAACTGTGCAGGGGTAAAGAAAGCACGGAGTCGGTTTAGCACACCTAATCTCTTGGAAGCAGATTTTACGAGATGCAATATAATTTTTCCAAGATAAGTCCCAAGTGAATGATACCCCAAGCATGTTCAAGGATTATGCAGGATTCAGCTGGATATTATTAAACATTAGTGGGTACTCCTGTGGAAGATTTTGATGGGTTGATAGGTGTAAAATCTGAGTCTTTGATGCACTGAAAAAAAAAAGATAATTTTTACCCCAGTCAGAGATGCGAGCCAAGTCAGACATTAGGTTTGCCATAACCTCATCCCTTGTTTGTTGAAGTAAATGCTGAGATGGACATTGCAAGAACCGAATGGAAAGGTGAAGGATGGAATCATCATTGTACAGTCGTGGCCATAAATAATCACCTATCCTCCTGCACCCCGTGCCTTAGACTGGCTTCTTTATGCGCAGCAAGTCACACTGGAGTAAGAGGGGCTGAGAGGGAGGAGCCAGAGAGAGAGAAGGGACGGTGGGTGGGGGGGGGGGACGAGCGATGGTGCTGGGGTGGAATGAGAGAGGGGAGGTAGGGGAGGGAGATTGAAATGCGAAGTTGTGGCCACATAATTTGTCTATTTTCTTTTATTCAGGGCATCTTGTAAAGGAGTTACTATTCGGTAGATAAAGCTGCATTACACCTAATATAGCGGCGTCAAATAACAAGCTTTAGATAGGTGGTATTATCAAGGACTGGCTCGTGAGTGAAGTATACTGAAGTGGCAGATCAAACATTAGTGTGGAACCAGATATTTGCGTTTATCTGCGTATTTTGACTTCAGATGCAGAATGGAATCTGGATGGCTTTGACTTCTGTAATATTTGTGTAAGAAACGTCCTCTACCCTTACATGTAATTACTTTTTAGAACTAAATGTTATATGCAACCTTTGACATGGCTGTGTCCACAATAACTATGATCACCCTCGAGGTATACACTCCCTCTATACAGTCATCATCATGTCAATTCAATAATTATTTCATGACATCTTCATATGAAAAGGCTATTTAAAATAATTGTGCATAAAAGGTAAATAAATTTGATGTCTGTGCACATGGGTGGATATGATAACGATATCTATCATAATCTGTTAGAGGGAAAATGAAACAAAATCCTACATAAACTCCCAAAATATATCTGTGTCAGTGTTTACCGACACTGGTCAAGCGAAAGCAACCAGGAAAGGCTTAGTAAGTAGTTCAGTGGCCTCATGCCTTATAAACCTTATGCAGTCTTCGCGGCACCGGGGAAATAAATGTTGTTGATGGTTTGCTGGTTTCGTCTGAACAGCTCCCACTCGTCCTTGGTGTGCTGGTCCTGGAGGGTAGGCAGGCCCGTGTCCTCTCGTTCTCTGGCTGCCTCGCGTTGCCAGTCTGAACCCACACAATCTCGATGGCTCTGCATTAGAATTTGATCTGTCACGTCAGTATACTATTCTCACGCGCCAGTCCTTGATATCATCTCCTGATATGTCACGTCACTATACTTCTCCCACGAGCTAGTCCTTGATATCACCACCTGATCTGTCACGTCAATATACTTCTCTCACGAGCCAGCCCTTGATATCACCACCTATCGAAAGTTTGTTGTCTGACGCCGCTATACAAGGTGTAATGCAGCATTATCTACCGAATAGTAACTTCTTTATATGATGCCCTGAATGAAAGCGATTAGACGAATTATGTGGCCCAGCTGCCCAAGAATTTCGGGAGAATATGTGAAGGGGAGGCACAATTGAAGCAAGTTCGTCAGAGCACTTACGGTAACAAAAAGCTGTAAAATAATGCTCAAGAAGCAACATCTCTACGTACTGATAATGGAGGAAGGTCCTGCGTAATGGCAGGATTATTGATTAATCTAATGGCTTCATTTTGAATTTTGTCCAACTGCCTCAATGCAACCACTTCACATCCACTTAACAGTGACGAAAAGTATTCATTCTCCCTCCCCTACCTCCCCTCCCTCACTCTACCCCAGCACCATCGCTCGCCCTCCCGCCCCACCCACCTTCCCTTCTCTCTCTGGCCCCTCCCTCTCAGCCCCTCTTACTCCAGTGTGACTTGCCGCGCATAAAGGAGCCAGTCTGAGGCACGGAGTACAGAAGGATAGGTGATTATTTATGGCCACGACTGTACAAGTGGATAGGGTTAGATATACAGCTTAGAAGGTCATTGATGAACAAAAGGAACAATTTACCTTTGAACATCTGTCTCTAATGATGATAACAGATGTCTCCTCCTGTGCTGCAGCTCTCAGTACGGCGTCTAGTGCTTCTCTCTCGGCTGTTGCTTTGGAGGAGTTAGTTATCAGAGTGGAGAAGCAGTTATTAATAGGATGAGTTAAGCATTAAACCGCCATACTCGCTCCAAACACGAGACTCGGGGGTTCGTCCAACATTTGAACTCCGATACTGCACCGGATCAAACCTGAAACTTCGTCTCATCTTGTCTATCACATGTTTCGGGAAAGTGTGGCTGCACCATTACAGGATTTTAATGCACTGAGAACACCTGTAATCTGGTGTATGGATTCTTTTTTCTGTATTTGTTTCCTCTATTTTTTTTCTGAAAAAGGTGCTCTACATAGATGGGCAGTACTCATAAAAACACAAACTTTTTTTGGGGGGAGGGGGGGAAGCAGGTTTGCTTTTGATGATTTTGCTTTTGACAGACAGGCAGTATTGGGCAAATTCTCTTGAATCCTCACTAGGGTCGATGCGGTAACTTGATCATGCATAAATTAACAAAACTTAATCAAAACTGTTGCAGTAAATAATGTTTTGTGCGATGCTATTATTTTGGCAGGTTCCTTCTATTTGCCACAGTACTGCTGGTGATGTCACGGAATAATACCTGGCGCCTGATGGGTTATATTTTACTCCTCTGGTAAAGAAAATATATAACTGATATTTTTTTTAGAACATGGCCTAATACTTGAAAGGCACGCTTTGTTAGATCCTGTCTTGCACTATATCCTTTCTGATCTAACTTGGCCTAATGTTGTCATTTCTCCGTCTTGGATATACCAATAAACTTACTCCATCTTGAGCTATACCAATAAACTTACATGAGAGAATGTGGTGTTAGGCACGAAGCTCTATGGAAAGGATGTTGAGTTATAGCATTGTTTATTTCTACCCTTGAGCCACGTGGAAGAAGCTACTCCTGAACAAAAATCTGGGTCAAATTTGGGTTAAATGAGTGTATGTGCTGCATCATGTATATTGTCGGATGCAACACTTGTGGACAAGGAAAGGTTGATTCCTGACCGAATTAACACAGATTGAATTCATGTCAGCTCATAACCGAAATCTTTGTCACGAGTCGGCTAGTGACATTGGCTTTTGTGGGAAACCGCGAACTCTAGTGGAATCCCAGTTTATCGTTCAGTTAACCGCTCACTCGGCCGGGAGTGTTTTCAAATCAATTTTTCACTGTCATAAGTGATCGTCTTTGTGTGAGACATTAGCGCTTCCGCTGAGCGATTTGTTTTGGGCGTGTTTCGCTCATTCTAGCCGTTGGAAAGGCGGCCACAGTACTTGCCTCTTTCCCACGAGTTAGTCAGTCAAGCTTCGAGCACCACGGAAGTAGGTTGTGTGTGGCAGTGTCCTTCCTCAACGACATCTACGAAGTAGTTCCCACCACCGTCGTAGTCCCACATAGCTGTGATAGGCGAGAGACTTAAACGAGTCCAGTGTCCTTCCAGTAACGACGCCCAGTCATCTGCTTAGTCCACTATTTGGCCAGTATTTTCTTTTCGTTTTCCTAGACTTAAGAGTTTAGTTAAGGTGTTGTTTTCCTAGGTTTAAGAATTTTGCTTTTGAGTGAGTGAGTGAGTGCGATCTCTTTATCTGAATTCACTTTGAAATGTACCGTTAAATTTATTCCTTTGTAATCAATAAATTTAACAGTTCTTTTTCTTTGAGCTTAATGTTATGTAAACTTGTGTTTCATTTCTCCATAATTAAGCTTATTCTAGTTATAGCTCCTAGCTTGCATAAACGCATTGCTATTCATAACTGGTACTTGGGCCAGTCTTGTTGTATTAAGCTTAAAATCCGTTGTGCCTTCTAGGAGTTAACGCATCAGCAAGAACCTGATATCATTAATAGTATTAGTTATTTATTGTTAGGAGTGAAGTCACTTTCTCCAGGGGCTAACAGTACCATTAAACAACAATTGTGAGGAATTAGTCTCTGCTGTGTACTGTTGAGAAAGTTTATAAATTCTCGTTCTTAGAGAATCGAGCAAAGCAAGCCAGTATAAAGTAATCATTGCTTGATTTTAGCAAGACATTTAATTGTCCCTGCTATCAGTATTATTGAACATTATCATTTAATAATGCATATATTTTAAAAACCTCGTGACAATCTTCATTACCATGTCTCTCTTTTTACTTAAAGAAATTCCACTGTAATGTTCATGTAAGATATATATTATATATATTTTGACAAAAAAATATTACCCCTTTTGTTATAAGTAAGCACTGGTCAATGTAAGGAAGGGGACGTTCGCACCTATACACACATACCCTGAATCCGTGCCTGTTAGATTTAAATATTTCACTCCTCAGTAACCCACGGATGAGTATTTGAAACAAACTCTGGATTATCTTAGTTTTTAACAAGTTATTGTTGCAGCTTTGATTAAAGCTACCATACGTCCCTATTTTCACTGACGTGCCTTTCTATTTGCTTCTTTTACTTCCGTCTGGGAGGAGTACTAAATATATAAAACTGTCCGGAGTTTACCGAGGTTTTTATATTTCACCAAACTTTCACAGGCGAAACTAGTAATACTGTATATCCTAGAATTAAGAATAAAGTATTCAGATTTTTTAGAACAAGATTTAAATTTCCATGGCAGTTCAGCCCTGGACTGTTTAACCTCTACCACAGCCACCTCTCCTGGCTCCACATGAGTCAAATCCGAAGAATTAAATTATGCATCATTTACTCCGGTTTGACCGAGATTTTTGTCCTTTTGCAACTTATCTCACGTGACTTAGTAACGGAATTAAGTTATGCCACGACTCTACAACCTTTCTATACTACTTCTTCGTGACTAAAAACAAATTCCAGTGTTCGTCTCGTATAACAACTTGGCATAAGATAGAGATGGTAAATTTTGGCCAAAAATCGAGTAAGAGTATAGTGCTTAATTCCGCAACACTTGCAGATAAATTAAGACTATTTTATGCACAGAACATAACACATTAATACAATCGAAATAGATTAGTATATACATTGCGTCAAGTCTCCTTCCTCCCGCTTTTGTTGATGAGTATGGCTATTTTTTAAGATAATGTAGACTCTTCACAGATATCATTCAGTTGTATGTTATATTGATCATACTTATCCAGATACTTACATTTTGGCAATGGTACAAGTTTGGCAGCCATTATTAAATCAGTTGCCAGGTTCAAGACGAGCAGCCCCACACAGCCATACATTTCTAGAATACAAGCTTTAGTTAGACGTGTAAAACTAAATAAATAAATCAGAGTAGTAGTAGTAGTTTTTTTTTAAATAATCAAAGAAAACCATCACTATTACCACGGACCTTTTCCCACTAATCCAGAAACGCCATCACCATCATCATCATCATCGTCATGACCATTTTCCCACGGATCCAGAACTATCCTCATCCTCATCGTCACCCGTATAGATGAGGCGTTCCCATAATGAAAGTCTTATATATGCCAGCTGATAGTTGCCATTCTTCACTATCAGTTTTAAGCTTTAGAATTCTGGTGACCTATTTTCCATTTTCACTACCTATGTAGAATGCACTGTATGACCCAGAATATAGGAACTCTTATGCTCATCAGCAAACAGAATCTGGGCAGTGAGACTGGAAAGCCGGGCAATGTGATCGGAAAACTGGGCACTGTGACTGAAAAGCTGGGCAACTTAATTGAAAAGCTGGGGAATTTGATTGGAAAGCTGGGCACTGTGACTGGAAAAATGGACAGTGTGAATGAAAACCTGGGCAGTGTGACTGGAAAGCTGGGCAATGTGATTGGAATGCTGGACAGCGTCATTGGAAAATTATGCAGTGTGACTGGAAAGCTGGAGAGTGTGACTGGAAAGCTGGGCAGTGTGATGAGAAAAATGTGCATTGTGATGGGGAAACTGGGCAGTATAATTTTAAGGTTGAGCAGTGCGATGGAAAAGTTATCTGTAGTAACACTTTTGTAACAGCCTTCGTCCTTTTCACCAATAGTTAAGCCTATTTGGAACAATCATTATGCCTTATGAACTGATTAATAACTGAGAAATGCTTAGATTCAGAGGTAATTTAAGGTAATAGCGCAATTCGTCACCATGTCTCGAACCTAATGAGCTTTGAAAATGATGGTTTGGAAGAGTCATTTGAGAGCTAATGCAGGCCTCCCTCTGTCCAGAAGGCACCTGGCCTTCACCTCAGGAAAGACCGTGGTGGGGGACTCGATAGCCTCTTGAGTGTACAATACATACCTGCATTTGACACAGCTACTCACCCCGACTGCAACTATGTTCGACATATCATTTTCCGCAAACTGCGCCTCCATCTGACACAACATTTTTCCCAGAATGCACCTCCAACAGACAACATTTTTCCGAGACTGTACCTCCCTCTGACATTTTTCCTAGTCTGCACCTCCATCTGAAACATTTTCCCCAGTTTGCATCTCCATCTGGTACAATATTTTTCCCAGACTCTAAATCCATCTGATTCAACATTTTTCCCAGTCTGCATCTCCATGTGACACAATATTTTCCTGAGACTCTAACTCCATCTGACAATATTTTTCCCAGTCTGCATCTCCATCTGACACAGCATATTTACAAGACTGTACCCCCATCTGACGCAACATTTTTTTTTTTTTTCGCAGGCTGCACTTCCGTCTGAAAGAACATTTTCTGCAGACTGCACCTCCATCTGACACATTATTCACAGACTGTTCCTCCGTCTGACACAACTTTCGACTTCACCTCCATCTGGCACAACAGTTTTCCGAGACTGTGCCTGTACTTCACACAATTTTTGACCCCAACTGCACCTTCATCTGATGCAATTATTGACCTAGACTGGACATCCATCTGACAATTTTTGACCTCTACTGCACCTTCAACCCTTTGCTCCCATGACTTATTACTAATATTACCGGACCTCTAATGCTGAAGCGGTTTAGGAAATCTATATTAAACTCTTCCAGTTTGGCAAGCCTTTCTAAAGCTGAATATATATTTTGCGATTGTCTGAGAAAAATTATAAGTAAAATCAAAGAACTGCTATCTTCCCAGCATCATTTGAAGGAAAAATAATACCAAAATACAGTAAACATCTTTTCTCTGCTAGTGTCTTTCAGATGGTTAGACTTTTCTGCTATATACTCATATTCATCAATCTTTGGGAAGATATATTCTCGTTTCTCTCTGGACGTCATCGGATTCAAGGCAGTGAGGGTAGAGATACAACCACTGTTTAATTACATTTTATTAATATTGGTCTTTCAGTGACTTACAAACTCAGTTTCAAAGAGACAAATTGTTACAAGCAGATAGGGTATTGCTCCTTATAAAAGGATTAAATTCTGTAACACACTCTACTATCCAGAAAGCAGGATATTGTTCCTTGCAGAAGCATTAACATTTATTAGCAAGATATTGTCCAGAAAACATGTACTGTATTAATTTAAGAAATAATATAGCATATATGAAATACTTGGAAAGTGGACGATGCTCATGTGTGTGGATTTGTACAAGTTCTAACAAACGATTTCGTCCATGTTTTCACTCCACCTTATGTTATCCATTAAGCATTATTATCCAGTACACTGTTCCTCACAGGAAAAAACATTTAATATTCTTGTCCAGAAATACGTGTGGTTTTGTGTCCAAATTAAAGATTGTAATTTATCTGTCCTTCCTTATGTAATTTATGGAAGGTTTTAGTTTGATTCTGTCAAAGGCAGAGTTTGCGAGTGAGTGAGAGAATCCTTGAGATGACAGGTGATTCTTGTGTGATGTCTCGTTAGCCGTCTTCTGCCTGTCCACTGTCCTGCGAGTAGGCCATCTCGGAATCTGGTGGCCAAGTATTTACAAAGGTTATAAGCTGATTTTTACAATGTAGTTGTTCATCGTTATTAGCTTTTGCAGTAAGGTTCCTGATATTCGTATGTGCATTGTCTGTATCACGTCGTTATCCGTACCAGTCGAAAAACTGACTTTAAACGTGGCTTTCCTCTAATATCCAAGCTAGCAGAGGAAAAGTGAATTTTTCTGGCATTTCAAATTGCTCACCAGCTAGCTGGCTGCCCTCGCAACATAAACGTTTGGCTGATAGATAGCATGGAATGTCTGACTTGAAACGGTTAGTGTCCAAATATTGTACAGTATTACATGTTTATTCATATTTTATATTTATGTCTTGTGTTAATTTATTGTGATGTTGCAGGCTACGATCTTTTTTAGGGTTGGTGTGCCGTTCTTAGGGGTTTTCAGGGATTATTATCGCACTCTTCGTAAAGTCTGTTTGTTTGTACCGACTTTGATTCCATTAGTTTGGATGTGAGGAACTTTCTATATGAATCGTGATGCTTGTCTCGTTTTTCAGATTAATAATCGCTCTGGTTTGGCTGCCAAGTGTTTAATGAATGTAACAGTTGATATTATTTCAGGGTAGTTCGTATATTGCACATCCCTCTATTCTTGTGTTGTTTGGACAGCTCAGTCAGTGTTATCGGTGTTGACACTGTATCATATTTCCACTATATCGGTGCTGGAGAGGGTTGCCTTCATGAGGTGGCACTAATGATACCTAGTGACTCAACTACCTCGTAATAAAAACATTTCTCAGATAATTCTCTTTTCAAAAGAATGAGGAACTTAAGCCTACTGTCCACCGGATTCACATTCACCTGAACCTGGGGTTGTAACTACTGGTACTACTACTACTACTACTACTACTACTCATAACAATTTTCATGCTTTATAGTGTCTACTTTTTTACGCTCATTCACTGGTTAGTAATGTCATTGTTCTGCCAAACTGTCTTCCCTCCTTTTAAAAGCAAACTGGGCCATTCCCATTACACACAGAATTAGAGAGCACAATACTTGGACCATCCTGTGTATAAAGAAAACAATCTTACACAGAAATTAGGCTCAAAGCTCATGAATATAGGCAAGGAAGGTAACCAATAAGTATCATAAGCATTTTTACAGTAAACATGTAACAGTTAGTGGTAAGTGGCGGCACCCATCATCCATTCACTTGATGTAGTCATGCCTTCAGGTGACCGTAAACTGTGTGACACGCCAAGTGTTTTTTTCTTCTTTCTTAATTATGAAACCATTTCCTACGTTTTGTTGTAACCATATAACCAGACGGGGCCTGGTTGTTAAGTGAGTTGAGGCGCTCCGACTGGGCTCTCCCCATAAGAGTTATATCCGAGGTATGGTTTGGTTTATTGCTCACATAATGCCACTCAGGGTTTAAAGAAGTTGGCCACCTTCCCTCCCCCCCATCTTAAATGTCTGGACTCGGTAGTCTAGCCCCAGACCCCGATGCCCCCAGTGGGTCAGAAAAGAATGGGATGATAGAATTATTTCAAAATTATTATCAGAAATCACTTGGTTTCCTTAAAATTTTTGCTCTAATATTTACTTTGGTTAAAAATAGAATGGGGTGATAGAGTTATTTTAAAATTGTTATCAGATAGCACTGGATTTCCTTATAATTTTTGCTCTAACATATACCCTGGTTTGCATCAATATCCAGACGGCTTAATCATGGAAGGGTTGGCCACAAACAAATCCCCTTCATGTCATTCCCTCCTCAGTCATCAGGCTGCTCTCTCTCCAGCTCACCCTCTTATGTACTTCTCTACCCTATCCCTTCATATCATCCACGGTTCCTCTTCCTCTTTTCCCTTTCCACCTCACTGAAATAGACTCTCCTAGTCACTCTCTTTTTCTCCACTTTCTAATGGTCATTTTATCTGGCCATCTTATTAATACACCACATCCTTGGTCTCCTATTTCTCCCTTCACCCACTAAACAGTCCTCACATTGAATCTCCTAGTCAGTCTTTCATTCACATTTTCATCATGGCCAGACAATTTTTCCATCTCATCCTCAGTCTCCTCTTTCTCCTCTCTCCTTCTGTCTCATTCACCTAGGCTCCCCTAGATAGTCCCTCATTCTCCATTCTATCCACATGGTCAAACTAACCTACCTCAAGGCACCTTTCCTAATGTTTTGGTTGTGGTGTTAAGTGGTTATGTGAGTGATGAGAAAGTGAAAGCCAGCCACCGTATGACTGCTTGGTTCCCCTTACAGTCCGTCACTTGCTGATTAAATGTCCTAGTAGGAGGGACCTGCGTCAGAGATCTCTCCATAGGCAAAGGGGGGTGGATGGTGGTTGTTGTTTGTCGTCCATGCTTAGAGGAACATCTGGCTATCCGGCTGACATTGTTTTTTTCTGTGTGATTTGAACCTCGTTACCTTTTATAGTTTATAGTATTTTTTTCCAGTTCTTACCGTTCTTGCAGTCAGATTTACTTTATTCTGATGTGCATTTTGTGTGTGTGTGTGTGTGTGTGTGTGTGTGTGTGTGTGTGTGTGTGTGTGTGTGTGTGTGCGCGCGTGCGCCTTATGGCCGTGTTGTTGTGGTGCAAAGTTATCACTTAATAATTCAATTCAGTTATACACACCTTAATCCTTAGCAACACATTACCTCTAGTTCATTCACTTTAACTTGGTGGAGGTTTTCATCCTTTCAGAAGCCTATTTCCTGTTGACCATTGTTAAAAACAAAGAAAACTATAGCCTTGCACTGTACCATTGAACGTTATCGTGACTGGTAACGTATCTTTGGTTCTGAAACAGCATTCATGACAGAGATGGCATTTTTTTTGTCTGAAGTTGTTGTCGTTGTTGTTGTTGATAATGCTGTTGTTTTTTTGTTTTGTTTGTTTGTTTGTATTGTTTACCCCCCAATGGCCTTGAGGTAAAATATTTGCATGCATCCCAGGCCGACCCCAGGACCATTTTTCAGATTTCTAAAATCGGTTTCACTTTCGTACAGATGTGAAGAGAATCATCTGACGCACCTGGCAGTGAGATTTTAGCTTCCTAAATCCATCCTGCTATTTGCTATGAATCGCGGAAGAATTCATAAAATTCCTGATCATGTGCCATTACCATGTAAAGATATGAGCGAAAACATACGAGATAAACTGTCTGAATGCTTGAGATGGCAGAGTAGAGTCGTTTAAACATACCAGTGACCTTCATTCCCTTCCCATAGAAGTTCTTTTTATAGCTCGCGCTAATTCCGCTAATTGCACACCACCAGCATTGGCACTGGTTGGTGTCGTTCGACGCCTGTGGCCATTAGAGGACCTACTCAGGTATGCCTGGCCAAGCATTTAACCAGCTGACAGCAGGTATGAAACTACCCTTGAAGTGGTTCCACAGGTGCCTCATTCGTTGATGTTGTGTTCATGTTAGATGTGCATTGTGCTGTGTAGTGTTCCATTATGTGTGTAATAGTGTGCGGGTTTATTATACAAGCAGGTGCTGTGCAGTACTCCATTAGACTATGTAAAAGGCTCAGGGATGACTAAGACTAAGTGCAAATTATGGACCATCCTGTATTTTTCATACTTTCATACGATCTTACTCAACTTGGGGAGAACTTAGCTACCCACACCCACACTAGAAGACTGAGCTGTCTTTGCAACACAAAATACTGCCAAGTGAGTTTCCAATGAGGCACTATTTAAGGACCACCTTGTATTTTTCCTGATGCATTTATTCAACTTAGGAAAAAACTTAGGTATCCATATCCACACCAGTAGACTGAGCTGTCTCCAAAACATACAAGGTTCTGTACCTCCAGGTGATTTTCTAGTGGAGTGTTATTTTCGGATTTCCCTGTATTTTTGCGACTTCCTGACTCTCATTCAACTTCGTGAAAAAAAAAAAAAAAATGGTTGTAAAACAGTCCCCCCTTCCAGAATTAAGGCGTCTGGCTATACATGCATAGATAAGTAGAGGTTTAATCACATGGAAATTAAAATTAATGAGGTTCCCTAACACCTTTTCTGAAGCCATTTATTTTGCCTATTACAACTTGCTGTCCTATCCTGTGCTATATAAATCCTTCTAACATTGCTTGCTCTGCATAAATATAAACCAGCCATGTTCATTAATAAATCACTAAGAAGTGTTACAGACTACTTTACCCAACGGTAATACTGGTCTTAGTGATAAGCAAACATTCTGTTTCTGAAGTTCGACCTTGTTAGACTGTGAGTTATTTGGTAACTAGGACTGAAGCTACTAGCATAAACAGGTAATAATACAAGTATCTGATTACCAAAGAAATCTACTGATATACTACCTGCATTTGCTTCACAGATCCTTGTTGGTGGAGAAGAGAAAATGTCGTGGAAGGAATCACGTTCCTACTCAGGAGACAGCATCATGCATGACAAACGCCACAATAGGGGGAATAGTGTTCGCCTTGATTATCATTAGCTTTTTGTGTGGTCTGAGTAATAAGTGTCTGATCAGTAGCTTCACACACAGACGAAAGTTCTCTGGGATCGACAAACAAAGATGGACACTCACTGGATCGGGAACACACATTGGCGGATGATAATTCTCCAGGATGGGCATCCGCTGCCAAAAGCTCTCTAGTACTGGGGCACAGCCTGGACGAAAGCTCTCTGGGATAGGAAGACACATACGAAAGCTTTCTGGTATGGTTAGACACACTGGTTGAAAGCCCTCTGGGATAGGGAGACACACATGCAGACGAAAGCTCACTGGGACTGTAGGCAAACTGTGACTCTTGTGGACAAAACATCAATAGTCTGATAAGACAGGAGTAGAGACTATCACTCGATTTTCTTGAGCACAGGCTGCCTTCCCTCCTCCACCGCTGCACCCATCTGCGCACTGTGGATGTGCTAGTGCCTGTTTGCTCGGCTATGGCGCGTAGGGAGAGGCCTGCTGTGCTCAGTCTTATTAAGTTCACACGCTGCTCCATAACAGTCTTCTTGAATGATCTTCGAGGTTTCATTATTTCGTTCTGCGTGAGAGACTGACTGGAATAAGAAATGGAATAGTAGGGGGACAAACTCATGTTTTTTAACCCCTTAACTGCGAAAGGCCCCTCATAAGCTGAGAGAAAAATCATTAAAGTATGGATGGAGAAACAGTTGTTCATAGCATTAATGAAAAGTTGTCTGAGCCTTAAAATAATAATAATAATAGTAATATTACAACAAAAATTATAAAAACAAATTCAAACAGAATTTCTCTCCTCGCCCTTTTCCGTGTCATTTCTTCTTTTTATCCTAGGAGACATAGGAGGCTTTTTAGCACCTGTTCTTAGCGATTAATTTTCAGTACTGCACTAAAAAAAGCACATGCAGAATGACAGTTTGCAGTATACTGTCAGGATGATTAAATGCCTCTGAGAGTGAGGCCTCATAGCCGCCTCACCACTGTGGGTCCAAAGGTGTGAGAGCATCACACATGGTGATGCTTCCTTTCAGATTCCCACACGTCGACCCATTGCAGAGGGGGTGACAGTGAATACCCACAGCAGTGAGGTGACTACGAGGCCTTGCCTTTAGAGGTGTTTATTCGACCTGATGGTATATTGCAAATTGTCATTCTGCATCTATTTATCAACCATTGATGCCACATTAACTTAAATCACTGTTTTCCTCACTCTATGAGTCGGGGTGTGCGAATCAGAAAGGAAACATCAACATGTATGGTGCTTTCACACCTTTTAGTCCCGCAGCAGCAACGTGGATATGAAGCCCTACTCTTAGAGATGTTCAGTCGACCTGATCGTATATTGCAAAAGATTGTGGGATAGAGAGTTTTTAACTCCATTAGCATTAGAAAAAAATGGATTCATAGGTAAAGTACTCTGATCGAAACCAGAAAAGAGTATCCAGATCTTGTTAAATTTTCAGGTATGTCGACATTTTCGTGTGACTATTCCGGACACCCTCGTATGACAAAAATAAAGAAGCTGGAGAAAGAAAGGCAATATGTTGAAAAATGGATTGTAATGATATTACTCTACCATAGCCCAGATTCTCATCCTATGACAGCTTATTTCACATAGCTTTGTAGCAGAAAAAGAGAATACTACGGCTCTACATGCTTTCATCCATAGCACTTCTTCGTGAGTGGCATCGTGTTCCGAAGTTAATCTATTGTCACAACATTCAAGATGGCGATGTGGAAATTTAAGGCAAGGTTAGTGTAAAAATTGACTCCTGGATAATGAAGGGATGTAAAACGAGTATATGTTGTTTTAGAAGACCATGAATATTATTACTGTCTCACAAAGGAACGACTAGCTTAGACGGAAATAAATACATTTTTGTTTTTACTGGGAAACTTTATAAAGTAGATAAACGAAGCTTCTCATTTTTGTCGACCTGCGTGACACAGGTGTCCTTGTAGTGATATAAGGAATTCAGTTCTAAGAGAGAGAGAGAGAGAGAGAGAGACTTGGAATGAAGAATACAGCAATACAGCAGCTGCTGGTACTGTAGAGGGCACCGTGTCACTGTTCGTATTTTTTATTACCAACGCCGTAATGGAGTCCGTTTCTATGTATTTATATGTATCTGTATATTTACTGTATACTGAATTGCTTAATCAGGTTCGGATCCGCCTTGACACATAAATCTTGTATGGAGATGGAAAGAAGTTATTTGAATTTATCGAAGACTTATCAATGTTCAGGTCATGGTTCAAATTCAAACTTCGGGTGAGGCGTTGCTGAGCTGTTCAAGCAGTTTTAATCTGCTGTATATATAATTGCTTCTCGAGGCACTCCTGTGGTGTTATACTCATTAAACTGCTTTTAATTTAACTTGGCCTAAAATTACCATCTCCCCGTCTTGAATGCTATGTTGTAACCCTAAATTAACACTAGAAAATAATGGAAGTTACGAAGAGTGCAGTGGAAAGTGTGTAGTACCAGAGTAATTTTCTAAAACTGAGGAACTTGAAATATGGCACAAAAAGATGAAAAATCAGGGACAGGTTACGGTGAAAGGAAAATACTCATTCATCATTTAAACGTTTCACTGCGGAAGAAATCCCCCTGTGAACAGCATATCATTATCAGGTCTTACACTATCTATCTATCTATCTATTGCCAGACGCCTCAATCCCGTTTGGGGTGGCCACAAACAAATCGCCTCCAAGTCGCCCTGTCCCCCGCCATTTCACTGCCCTGCTCCCAACTCACACCCCCCTGTCTCATATACCTCTCCACCCTATCCCTCCATCTCATCCTCGGCCTCCCCCTCCCTCTTACCCCCTCCACCTCGCTCACATACACTCTCTTCGTCAGTCTTTCACCCTCCATCCTCTCCACATGGCCAAACCACCTCAGTGTGTTCCTCATAACGCTTCCTATCACATCCACATCCACACCAAAACGCTCCTTTATATCCTCATTCGTCAGCCTGTCTCTCCACGTGACTCCACAGGCTCCTCTTAAATAACTCATTTCCACTGCTCTCACTCTTGACTTGTGTCCTTCCAACAATGTCCAAGCTTCACTTCCGTACGTTAGAGTTGGTATCACAATACTGTCATGTAGTAACTTTTTCACTTCCATGCTCACTTCCCTGTTTCTTATCACTGCTTTCAAGGAACCAGCAACCTTTCTTCCCTGCTGTACCCTTTCAAGCACTTCACCCTCCAAACCTCAATCCTTACTCATCACACTACCCAAATACTTAAACGTACTCACATTTTCCAATTCCTCACCATCTTACACGTACCCAGTAATAATGTAACACAAAGGCAAAAGTCGAGTCTTTTAAAGCGTCCAGTCTTGGCATTTCGAAGCTAAAGGATTACACAGGTATAGCCTATATTGATTTATTATATTATTATTTTTTTTTATGTGGTTTTTATATAGTTTTCGGTGATGGATTCAAAAATGAAAACCAGTTTTCTCCATCACGTAACGTTATTTTTCACAAAACACTTTCTTTTTAGTTTTCATTTATAGTTTTTTTTCATTTCACGTTATATAAATATTTCCTTGTATAATGATTATGTGTCTGAATTTATTATATTCTAATATTAACATCTGTGTTTAAAACAACACAGTTATTATATTTGATAATCAGCGAGAATATAGCTGGAACACAACAGAGTTATGAGTCATACCAATATTGGAGTGCGGCAAACATATCTCAGCGTGACTCAGTTGACTAATGCGTTTCTAAATTACTTTCAGTGGAGTGTTTTTTTTTACCTTTTTTTATGCTAGGAAGAAGGAACCAAAGGCCACGAGCCCACAATAACTGTTCCTTCCAAGAGAAAAACAAAATACAAAAGAGAGCGTCATTCATGATCCGATCATTTCGAGATATCTGGACACACTGCGTTTGAAAGAATGGAGATCATAGCTAGCAAGAAATACAGACAGCGGGAGACAGTTCCAGAGTTGACCTGTTGCATACGTGAAGGACTGGGAGTAACGGTTAACTTTTACATTAGAGAGTGGGACAGAAAAGGGTTGAGAGTTTACTACTAGACGTGTGCTACACGCCCGTCGTAGAGATTGAGGAATGCAAGGAGATAGTTCAGAGAAGCAGTGAGCATTGTAGCAGCGATAGAAAAGAGATAAAGTGCGGTGAAGAGACAGAGGTTGAAGGGAGCCAGTAAGAGGAGGAGAGTTTATGAGACGAAAAGCCTTTGACTCCACCCTATTTAGAAGAGCTGTATGTGGGGAGCATCCCCACACATGAGAGCTGAACTCCTCACAGGGGCGGAAAAAAAAAACGTGTATAGAGTCAACAGTTGTGCAGGGGTAAAGAAGGAACGGAGTCGGCTTAGCACACCTAATCTCTTGAAAGCAGATTTTACAAAAGATGTAATAATATGATCTTTCCAAGATAAGTCCCTAGTGAATGAAACCCCAAGCATGTTCAAGGATGATGCAGGATTAAGCTGAATATTATAAAATATTAGTGTCCAGTGTTATTTATTGTTTTTCCTTTCTTTACAGATAAATTAAAACTTTGTTGTACTGTTAATGATCATATCCTGATGTCTAGAGGTTGTGTGAACAGTCTGAATCTTTTATGCTACATTTGTGGAAAATTTTTAGTGAATAACAGAGATAGAACGTAAGAGATATTGTTATAAAAGCTTATTACGCCAACTTTGGAATAAAACATGGTGACCAAGACAAAAAGTGGGTCCCTCTCAATGTCTGCTCTGTTGTGCTGAGGAACTAAGACAACGGACGAAAGGTAAAAAGAAGGCTCTAGCTTTTAGTTTCTGATGACATGTAGGGAACTCAAGAATCATTACAGTGATTGTTATTTTTGTTCCTGCAAAAATCAGAGATACAACAGTAAGATCGAGAAAGAAATATTAATCCTAATTTTCCATCAGCTGCAAGACCTGTACCACATGGACCTGATCTGTTAATCCCTACTCCCCATAATAGCCTTGATTATGTTGAAACTCTCTCAGAGGAAGGAAGAGCTGCGGTAGACAATGAAGTATTTGTCCCAGCGTGTTCAAACAATGAGCCACAGCCATTCTCTCAGGATGAACTTAATGATATAGTAGGAGATCTCTTTCTCCCTAAAGATAAAGCAGAGCTGTTTGGGTCCCAATGAAAAGATAAAATCTTATTGCATTCAGACAACTTTCTTTTGGTAAGGAAATAGAGAAATTTTGAGTTTGCACCACATGTCAAGCAAGAGATATCCTTGGTTCATTGCACTAACGTAAGTGGCGTAGTGCAGAAACCTGGCAGAGATTATACTCGTAATGCAGAAGAATGAAGACTGTTTATAGATTCATTTACAGGAAGCCTGAAAAGGGTACTTTTTCATAATGGTAATAAATTTGCATCAATACCTGTTCCTCATTATGAGCATTTAAAAGAAACGTACTAGAATTTAGCAAATCTCATCGCGAAAATCAACTACAGCGAACTCCGTTTGTTCATATGTGGGGTCCTGAAAGGCCTGTGTATCTTACTAGGTCAGCAGTCTGGGTATACAACATTCCCATAATCTCTCTGTGAGTAGGACAGCAGAGCCAGGGATATACAGTGTGTTTAGAAGGAATGGCCAAATAGAAAAAAAATCTACAGCTTGTTGTCAACATCAGACCTAGCTCCAAAAATCCAGATAAACTGCTGTTACCACCGCTTCATGTCAAGCTTCGATTAATGAAGAATTGTGTTAAAGCCGTATCAAAGGACAAAGCCTGTTTTCTGTGTTTGTGCCAAAAGTTTCCTGGTTTGTCTGAAGCTAAATTGAAAGAAGACGTGTTTACTGGACCTGGTATGAAAATTGAATTCTGATCCAGAATTTGATGGTGTGATGAAGGACCTGAAATAAAAGGCTTGGGTATCATTCAAAAAAATTATTTCTAAGTTTTTACCTAACAATAAGGGTCCAACTTAAAAGGAAATTGTGAGAAATTTCTTGGTTAAGTTTCGCTTTTTGGATTCGGATTTGAAAATGTTCCCCGAAAATCTTGGAGCAGTGAATGAAGAACAGTGTGAAAGATTCCATCAGAATATGAAGAGTATGGAAAGAAGGTACCAGGGACGCTGGGATGTCAGTATGGCGGCGGACTACTGTTGGATGATTCATAGGGACTCACCAGAAAAGGTGTGCGAACAACTGGCCACCAAATGAAGTTTTGGAGAAAAAAAAAAAAAGTGACAAATACTACAGAAGTTATATGTGAGTCATAGAATGTATAGTGTTATTTGCTTCATGTATATGTTTAAAAAATTACAATGACTAAATATTTTCATTTTACATTAACTTTGAATAATATTGTACAGATCGACTGAAATTTTCTTGTATTTTGATTACACATCTTTTTAATTTTGTGTATAATGGGATGTGATGGAAATATCCTGAATTTATTTTTTCGCTGTGTTCATTGGTACAATAAATATTAACTACTCAGAAATAAAACAAGTTTTAATGACTCATTTTTCAGAATTATAATTATAATTCTGACTTTCTTTTGATTACCTGCCAATAAAAAGGATCTCTCTAGCCTCCCCTCAAACTTTGCTTTTATCTACCTACATTTATTTCATTTTCATCTGTCTACAGGCAGACTCCTCAGTTCTGCAGGGGATGGCTACAGACTAATCACTTTCACGTGGGCCTGTCCTATGCCATCAGGCTGTCGTTCCTCCATCTCACACCACTGTTTCGTATACTTCTCCATCTCGTCCCCCCCACTTCACCCTCTTTCTTCTTCACTCTGTGCCCTACAGTGCTCGTAGTCTGTTTAATCTGACCTAAAATTGCCCTCTCTTCATCTAAAATGCTGATTTGCAACATTAGAAAACACTACTGTATGATGTTATTCACGAAGTAGCGCTATGGAAGGTATGTACAGCCGTATAAATTTTTCCACCACCCAGCTATGCGAGGAAAGCTGCAAAAGGACGAAAATCTGGATCAAGTTAAAGTAAAACAAGTACAGTCAGCTTCTCAATCTCAGCTCAATCCACATAACCATACCCTCTCACCATATGCAAATTCACATCAACTTCTCAGCATAGGCCAATCCGTGTCAACACCACACCACTCCCTTATTTCCTCATTTATCTGTATTCCTTTCCATGAAACTCAACATGCTCCTCGCAGGTAACTCATTTCCGCCACTCTGTTTCCAAGTTGACCATACAGCGTCAAAATCAGTATTGTTACTTTTCCTTATTTCTAAAAAAAGTAAATGATTAGTATATTCTTTTTTTTCCTAAGTCTCAGGGCATTAGTTTTTGTGAATGCAAAGTATGACAGGGACAATAAACAGCATAAAAATGGTCATTATGTTCAATGTTTTCTTTAAAAATGGAACTTTCCCTCTCCATCGAGCTGCTGAGTAAACGGTACTTTTATTCTTCAGGCTCAAGATTTCCTTTCATGTTCTGATCACCTTTTTATTTATTTATTTATTTATTTTTTATTATTTTTTAACAAAGGACATTGTCATATGTACGCTGCATATGTAATTATATAACTCTGCAGCCTCCACAACCCCACCCCTGACCTGTATCCACACTCGCGTATTGAGTCAGTCTCACTGTTCGTACTCTAATCCTTTCACAACAACGCGCCACACTCTCAAGACTTACCAGAGGAGAGGCGATGGTCAGGCAGCGGCGGGTGATGTAGTCAGCCGCACAGGGTCAGGCGACCAGTGAGGCAGACACCCCGGCACGACCAAATTTATTGCAGATATCTCTCTCTCTCTCTCTCTCTCTCTCTCTCACACACGCACACACACACACACACACACACACACACACGCGCGCGCACACACACACACACACACACACACACACACACACACACACACACACACACACACACACACACACACACGTACGCACGCACGCGCGCGCGTACTCTCTTTGACATATACTTTATGATACTTTGTAGCACATCTTCCTTGGTGACTATTCTGCCTTTTACACCTTAAAATTCAAGTAAGGTTTTCATGCCTTCACTCTGTGAGGAGAAAGTCAAGTTCTATTCTGGACTTAAAAGTGGGTAATTATAGTTAAAGATGAACTGACCTCTTATACTCTTTTTATTCTGACTTGGCCTAAAATTGCCTTCTCTCCTGTTTGAATGCTGAGTTGTAACATTGGACTGGCAGTAGAATATGACACTAGTCACAAAGATGTGTTCTGGAAAGGATGTTGAGCCATAACATTGTCTTTTTCTGTCAGTGAGCTACGTGAAATTAGCGGCAGAAAGAGAAAAACCTGGGCCTAGTTTGTGTAAAAGTGCTACAGTATTGATTGGGAAAGGTAATAATCGAATCATTTGCACTAATTGCTTTATTATGTATTCATGGGTGCAGAGATAATTACATATTAAGCCATATCAACCCAGACCATTTCAGTCTTCTTAGGAAAGTACTCGAGTGCTGATGCCCATTTTGTGTTACATTCTTGCCCTTACTTCTTTTCCATGAAAGTGTAGATTAGGCTGAGTTTTCTTCATATCAGGTTAGGTTAGTCTGTTACTCAGTTGAGTTAAATGTTAGATTAGCATAGGATAGGTTAACTTGAGAGAGAGAGAGAGAGAGAGAGAGAATGGAAGGGTGATCATCCGGGATAAATCAAACCTAGAACGTAGCGTAAAAATGGTATAATGACCTGATGTGCTGCCCAATTAGTGGAGGGGTTAATGAAGGCTGTATTTAACCTCACCCTTACCAAATGTCTGTCCTGAACTGAATGGAAGTAACAAGAATATAATGAAAAAATATTGTGCTGTAGAGAAGTACTCCGCAACCGTTTTCACTTCACGGCACATTATACAATTTGTTAAGTTTTGTTGTACACCTACAAATTTTAATATTTGTCATGTCAGAACTGAACTGCAGAAAGTTATTTTAACTTTTCTTAAATGATGAAAGGAAACTACTACTTCTTGGTGCACAGCACCGTGTGTTTAAAGTAACTTGCTGAATTATCTAGTGTTCAAGATAATTACAAAATCCTTGAATAAAGTCTATTGTGGGTGCATGCACTATTATATATTTGCATACTTCACATGGGATACTTTCTCAAAAAAAAAAAAAAAATTATAATGAATGCAGGAAGGAAAAACAAAGGAAAAAAAAGTCCATGTGCCTAAAGGCATCCTCCATTCATAAAATACTTATAACAATTGGATTTAAAATCGAGAGGATTAAATGTATGTGGGAAACAACTCCCAGGAAGTGAATTCCAGAGAGTAATAGTTCTGGGGATAAATGCATTTTGATAAGGAGAGGTTCTGCATTGTGGGGGAGAGAGTGTGAGTTCATGGGTGCTCCCAGCTGCCTGAGTATTTCGGGAGAAAATGTGAAGGGGAGGCACAATTGCAGCCAGTTCATTAGAGCACTTACAGTAAAAATATCGATAAAATAGTGCTAAAGATGCAACATCTCGACGTACTGATAAGGAGGAAGGTCCTGTGTTATGGCAGGATTATTCATTAATCTAATGGCTTTGTTTTGAATTTTGTCCAACTGCCTCAGTACAACCGCTCCACATCCACTCCACAGTGGTGAACAGTATTCGATCTGAGAACGCACATGACTTTTGTATATTGTGGCCATCTGCTCGTCAGTGAAGAACTCACGAACTCTGTACATAAGTCCCAGTTTTTTAGAAGCATTTTTAGCAAGGGATTTAACATAAGCTGTTCAGCTTAGGTTGGGGTTTAGAGTAACACCTAGGATATCAATTGTAGTGGATATGGGAATACTGACGTCATTTAAGATTATGTGTGAGTCTGAGGGGTTCTTTCTATTGGAAAAATTAATGTATTTAGTTTTCTGAGCATTAAATGAGACAAGATTTTTTTTTCCCCATTGATTAATTTTAGAATGGTCCTGGTTCAAAGAAATTGCTGTATTTATTTGGGAATTTACAATATCAAATTGTGTAAAGGAGGTACTAAATGTGAAAGAACTATGAAGGGTTGAGTCATCAGCATAAGAGTGTATTGGGTTGTGCGTGACAGATAGGAGGTAATTTATATGAATGAGAAAAAGGGTTGGCGCCAAAACTGATCCCTGAGGTACGCCAGCATTTATGGAATGAAACTGAGAATAAATTCCATCTACCATGACCCGTATTTTTCTACTATGAAGGTAAGAAGAAATTGCAGGAACCAGTGATGCAAGGCCATAGTGTGACATCTTAGACAATATGGCCTTGTGCCATACTCTGTCAAATGCTTTTGAAATATCAAGTGCTACTGTGTGTGTTTCACCATGTTGGTCTATTGTTTTGTTAATCTGATGGGTAAGAAGGCAAAGAATATCTACAGTTGAATGTTCCTGTCTAAATCCATACTGCCGATCATTGATCAATTTATTGATTTCTAGATGCTTGACTATGTGTTTGTTAATTAGTGTCTCAAAAACTTTACCGAGAACGGAAGTTATTGCAATTGGTCTATAGTTTGATGGATCAGAAATGGCCCCCTTTTTAGGAACAGGATGAATATTTGCTTCTTTCCAAGGGGCTGGAAAAATTGAGGTACGGATGCATAAGCGGACAAAATTTGCTAATACAGGAGCCAACACTGAGGAGCAATTCTTAAGTTCTATTGAGGGAATTTCATCTGGAGCAGTGGCTTTGTCTGCTGATAGATTCTGTAATACGGCTTGTACATGTTTGGTGTGAATCATGAAAGGAGGTATTTGTGGGGAATCAATATCAGGTACAGGAATATTACGATTTTCTGAATTTAGGGTTGAGTTTGTTGAAAAAATGTCAACAAGAAGGTTGGCTTTTCCGCATGGGTCACTTACTAGATTTCCACTGGGGGACTATAACGGTGGAATGGAAGAGGTGGTAATGAAGTTAGTTTTAAATGAATTAAGGGTTGACCAGAATATTTTGTTATTATTTGGATTGTTTAGTAGTTTGTTAGCTTGTCTATGTAGAAAGTTTGATTTAGAAAGATTGATAATAGTTTTGGGATGGTTTCTGATATTTTTATAATAGTTAAAGGCTTCTTTGGTTTTGTTCCTTGTATAAGTGTTATACGCTATTGTTTTATGTTCTGTTACTCTAGCACAAATGTGGTCAAATCATTTAGGAGAATTACATCTTTTTCTGTAACTATGATGGGGAATGAATGTTTCCATGCCGACTTTAATGAAATCCTGTATGTGGCCCAATGTGGAACTTGCATCATGGGAGAAAAAGGAGGTCCAAGGAACATCCATGAGAAAATTTTGAAGTCCCTCCCAGTCTGCCCTGTCTTAGTGCCATTTAGTCATCACGACAGGTTCAGAGCAGGAGGGTGTGGTAGGTGTTAAACTGGTGGCTTGAATCAGACAATGATCAGAGGATCTGAGGGGGGACTTCACTTCGACATTATAATTATCTGAATTGGTTGTTAGAAACAAGTCCAATAGGTGGGGATTTTGATTGGGGGTTGTCTGGTACACGGGTGGGTTGACTGACTACCTGGATGAGATTAAATGAGTCAGCAAATAGCTCACATTCAAGACCAGAGTCATCAGTTCTGGCTGAATAAGTGAGCTATTCGACATAACAGACATTAAAATCACCCAGAATAGTAATTTCTGATGCAGTATTAATGCTGAGGACACTTAGTTGTGAAGACAGAGAGTCAAATAAACTCGGCTCTTGAGGGGCATTAGGGGAACTATAAACAACAGAAATACTTAATTTTACCAAAAGAGTTTAATTTCTTTATGGAATAGTCGAAATAATGACAATTAAATTTAGTAATCTCCTCCAGAGCAATTTCTGATTTAGCAAGGCAACAAACACCTCCTTTGGGTCTGAAATTTTGAATCAAGATATAACTAGGAAAGTTAAATATAGCTAAATTAGAGGTGGAGCTTACTTGTGCCTCTGTCAGAAATAGCAGATCAGGGGATTCAAACTGGAGAAAATTTTGAACAGAGTTGATGTTGGAGTGAAGTCCCCTAATATTGCAAAAGAAAATTTTTCTGCACTGACGAGCAGATTAAAGGCACCACAACACTGGAGGTGACACAGTCGCTTGATGACGACCGGGAGGGCCCTGTGCAGACAACCCAGCCCTGCCGGTGGTGGTCACCCGAGAAACCACCGCACTGATTCCCAGTATAGCAGCAGCCATGGTTCTTTTTATGGGGGGAGGGGGAGAACAAGGATGTGTTGTGGAATGAGTATGATATGTAATGACAAGATCGGTGTTTTTTGGAGAGAGGAGAGCTGGTTTAAGGTAATGTAATATAATGTGGATATGTGTGTTGTGTAAAGAGGGCAGCCTGATGCCCTCCAGTGTGTGAGGCAGAAAGATGTGTAACCAGCTACCAAGGCCTAGGAGAGAAAATGGAATCCAGGCTATTCCTTGTCTCCCGTGATCTTGGCGGTAGTACTTCCCTGGGCGGGGCTGCCTACCCCTACTACTCAGATGTTTTTCTTAGTGGATAAACCCAGTCAGTTTTTACTATGACAGGGTATTAAACGAACACATTTAACAAAAATTATAATTCCGGAGCCAATAAAAATTAAAATTGCCACTGAAACTTTCTGTAATAATAAGTCAAAATGTTTTTCAGAATGTTTATTGTCAGTTGCAACAACATATTTGTGTTTAGCGAGTTTTTTTCAGTATTAACACTTAAATATATGATATATTATATATGTAAATAAATACCCTATATATATATATATATATATATATATATATATATATATATATATATACCTAGGCTGCTTCCCCCAAGGAAAGGGAGGTAGCCGAGACAGGACGACTCACTCTCCATTTACTCATCCATTCAAACACATTTATTCGCATCTTAGCCCCAAAGGGGAGAACGGACAGATCCTCACTGCACCACACCGCACAAGGGTCAACTGCGCAATGCAATCAGTGACATCCGCAGCAGGGCCCGACAGCAGAACTGGTTTACCCCTGCCACATCATAATAGACCCATCCCCTTACCCGCACCTGACCTGACTAGCTGATCAGACCAAATGCGGGAGAATATCCCCTCAGGGCTGCGTCATCACTTATTCATTCACAATTTCTCTCCATTTATTTCTGTCACGCACAGCCACTCTTCCTTGCTCAACAGACATCCCTCTCGCATCCAGCGCTCTCTTCACACTGTCCATCCATCCTATTCGTGGTCTTCCTCTCAGCCTTACACCTCTCACATCAGATCTAATTATCTTTTTCACCAGTCGCTCATTATCCATTCTCTCCATATGCCCAAACCATTGCAACACCCTCTGCTCAACTCTACCAGCCATCTCCCGAACAACTCCAGTTCTCCTTCGCACTTCATCATTTCGCACTCGATCCACACGCGTCACTCCACACATACTCCTCAGACATCTCATCTCCATTACATTCAAACTTTTCCTCTCTGCTACACCCATATTCCATGTTTCAGCCCCATTTAATGCAGTCGGTACCACAACACCCTCATACAGCCTTCTCTTTACATCCATTCTAAGCGAACGACATTTAAACACTTTTTTCATTCCTCCCAGCACCTTTCCTACTTCATTTATTCTAAACTTCACTTCTGCATCTATTCTTCCATCCACAGCAACATGTGACCCTAGATATTTAAAACAATCTACCTCCTCAAGCAACTCACCATTCAAAACTATATTCATCCCCCTACCATCTATCAACCTCGTACACTTCATCACTTTACTCTTATTCTCATTTACTTTCAATTTCATCCTTTCACACACCCTTCCAAACTCCTCTACCAACTGTCTCAATCTCTCCTCTGAATCAGTCACCAGTGCAGTATCATCTGCAAACAGCAGCTGCTTCAGATTCCACTCTCCTCCATCAACATTTACCAGATTATATATATATATATATATATATAAAATTGTTAACACTGAAAAACTCAGTTAACACAAATATGCTGTTGCAACTGACAATATCACGTCAATAGCACACTTGGAGATTGTTGGGTACGGTAATCTCTTTTTAGCTCTGTCCAAAATATGTCTAATGATACGTCACTGGATGTTAGTTTTAGGTTACTGTAATTCGTAATATCCAGAAGATCCTCTCGTACCCCTGGAAAGATATAACCAGTTGATGCTTCTGCAGCTGAAGCAAAAGGATCACAGATCAAGTCACATTGTTCTGTGTAGCAAAAGTTTTCTGGTACGACATTCCTTCCGAGTAATAACTCAGTTATAGGGAGCGGGGAGTGTGTGCTGCAACACAAGTTAATGATATGTGCCGGGGTGCTTAAGGAGCGGGTGATGAAAATAATGACCTGTGCACCTAACAGGAAAATATGGAAGTTTAATAACCAAGCAGTAAGGGATACCTTCCATATGCGAGATATATAGAGTGGTGGCTGAACAGGGAGACGTTGATTGAGGTGTTAATGAACAAACAAGATCCCCCAAAACCAACCTCTTGAGAGTTACTGATTCAGCATGTGGATGGACAAAGGGCCCCCCAAGACTTAAAGTAACTTGGTGGTAGGATGAGGGTGTAACAGCTGCAGTTTAGGAGAAAAGAGGCTTCTCCAGGAGTGGAGAGAGAGTTGTAGCAGAGAGGAATACTTGGCTGTCAAGCGAAGGCGTAGATGAGACGTTTACAAGGCAAAGTCTGATTTACAGTTACTTTTGCTGGATTATCTAAATAGAAGGAAAGGAAGAATATGATATTTAAGGTGGCAAATATGATAAAGAGGGAGAATTGGGTCAGCAGTGTGTGAAGAATGATGATGGAAAGGTAGTGGTGAAGTGGAGATTAATAATTAAAGACTCCTGGAGACAGCACTACATCCGGTCATTGAATGAGGAGTTTGACTATGACAAGGAAGGTTTGGAGTAGAGATGTATTGGATATCCACATCGGATATGTGGAAGATCCGCATCATTCTTTACATCCGCATCTGCATCTGCCTTTGTGATAAAAAAAAAAAAATCTGCATCCGCAACTGCATTATCGATTTAATAACCATCAGCATCCGCATCTGCATCCTTACCACACTCAAACAGGATGTGATGGATATAAAAAAAGAAGACTGAAAAACAAGCACTAAACACTTCCTATCACTCGGTGACAAAGCGCAGGTGGCCAGATGTAGCATAATTATGTTAAGTTAGCATGTTTCCCCAACAAATCATTGGTTTAGCATGAAATTTAACATATTGTCAAATTGTTCACATTACCAGAGAAATTTTGTTCATTAAACACAAACAAACATGATTATTAGTATGGTGGTTTTTGTCACAAGATAGAGATGTATCTGATCTCCTCATCCGCATATGTGGAACATCCGCATCATTTTTGAAATCCACATCCGCATCTGCATCCGCGTTTGTGATAAAATCAGCGTCTGTATCTGTATCTGCATCTGCATCAGCACTCGCGATTTAACATCCGCATCCGCGGATCTCTGAATTCAGACATCCAATATGTCTCTAGTTTGGAGCCAGCAGATCCAGTGTTTGGCCCTTGGCCTTTGTTTGACACTGATACTGTGAGTAGGGCTATAGACAGGATGCAGGTGGGGAAGTCAGCAGGTGTGTCTGGGTTGACTGCTGAAATGTTGAAAACCTCAGGAGATACAGGAGTGAGGTTAGTCACTGATTTCATAAATACAGTTATATATGAGCGTGTTGTCCTAGATGATTGGTTGAAGAGTAGTTACAAATGTGTACAAGGAGAAGGATGATGACCTGGAAAGAAGAAGTTAGAGAGGCATAAAGCTTTTGAACCAGAAAAGAAGAGCAATGGTGAGAGTTCTAGAAGGTATGATTAGAGAATAAGTGAATCTTGATGAGATGCTGTTTGGGTTTATGCCAGGCAAAAGGACCGCAGATGCTATTATTCAATGTTCGACAACTTCAGGAAAAATATATAGAAAACAAACATTCTCTTCTAGCATGATTGTTAAGAAGTAGGAATGGCAAAAGTGCACAGATAAGAAATGAAATATAAAATACAGAAACAAGAGAGCATTCAGAATGGGAGGAGATTTGGAGAACCATACCCATAACCACATTCCACACTTTAGCCACAAACTTGTAGCTGGTGGAATGTGGTACTGGGTATAGGTCTACAAATCTCCTTCCATCCTGAATGCTCTCTTGTTTCTGTGCCTGTTTCATGTATTTTCTGTGCACGTTTGCCATTACTACGTCTTAACAATCATTTTAGAAGAAAATTTTTGTTTTCTAGTTAAGGATCTTTTGGTGGAAGTATAATTAAGCATAAAGCAAGTGTTAGATTTGGCTTTATACATGCACAGAATATTGAAAGAAAATAACGAGGATGCCTTCCCGTGAAAGAAGTGTTTTGGGAAGTTCTGTAACAGCTGGCGAGCTGCAGCTAACCAATATTGCAGAAAATGGTGTACTTACGGGTGACTGCAATGTGGTTTTGAGGCTGTAACTCAGGAGCCGTAGCCTTAATGCTTTCCTAAACATGAACAGCAGCATCTACACTTGACATATAGCGTTATGGTGTATGGTACGCTCACGTACTCCTTTTGTTGTGGAGTTATAACTGACGAAGAAAAAAGAAAGAATGAAAGAAGAAAACAATTTATATTTTAGCGCTTCGATTCAGTGACATCCACTAAGCTTAGCAAGACTTTTCATGTAGTTTTGCACTTGAATACCGAAAGTCTCTTATTTTGTAAGCTTAGAACTGGGCTTTGCGACCGTTTTCGGATGAATGCTCCTATACCCAATGTATAGGACACTATTTTGAACCTGCGCCATTCCTACTTATGGAGTGGCTACCGCATTCCATGATAGGATAGAAAAGTTAACTGTACTTTGTTTTTATTGATTTGGAGAAGGCTTTTGACAGAGTCCCTAGAGAGGTGGTAAAGTGGACAATGAGAAAGCTTGGGATCGCGGAGTGACTTATAGGGTGGTTATGGCCATATGTGTGGGTGCTCTCACCCAGGAAAATTTGAATGGAGTTTCGAGTGAGTAGTTTCCGTGACTGTTGGTGCGTATCAGGAGTCAGTCTTGAGCCCCTTGTTGTTTATTATGGTACTTGAAGCCCTCTCACATAACTTCAGAAATGGACTCCCATGGGAGATGTATGCTGATGAACTGGTGTTGATTGCAGAAACTGAAAGGGAGGCAGAGGAAAGATTTAGGAAATGGAGAGATGGTATGGGGAACATGGGTTTATGAATAAATGCAGATAAGACATTAGTGTTGGTATCTAGGGCTGGGGACAGTACAAAGAAGAGGGGGATTGGCCATGTGCGATTTGCCAGAAGGGCGTGGGAAGCAATATTATTCCATCTTGTGCACTATTTATGACACGTGGGTGCATAAGAGATGTGATGGTTTTAGAGGTACACTGCAAGATAATGCTGGTTTCATGTGTCAGTGTGTCAGGGAAAGCATGTGGAGATTGCCATCCGTGAAAGGACTGAACTTGCTGGTGAGTCTCTTGAGTGTGTGGAAGAGTTCTGTTATTTGGTAGACGATGTTATGTGCTGGAGGTGGGGCTGGAGCTAGGTTTGTGATTGAGGAGTGGTTGGAAGAAGTTCAGGGGGCTGTTACCTCTCCTGACATTGGAAGATCTCTTCCTCCCTGCTAAGGGATTTTTGTATGCGGCATGTGTTGGGAGTGTAATGATTTTTTTTTAATGCTAGAGTGTCCCTTTCCCACCACCATACAAGTAGATGGTACTACTACTCTGCGGCCAGGTTGTGTAGTAAGAACTCTGCCACCGTATTCCCTGCGTGTCATAATAGGCGATTAAAAGGGGCGGGGTGAGCGGACTAGGGACCCCCCCTCCTCTTTTTTTTTTTAGTTCCTAAGAAGAGACAGGCCATAGAAAGGGATTGGGGATTGAGTTATCCCCGTACCCTGAAGATTGGGTCTATGAATGTGCGTGGCTGTAGTACGATTGAGGCTAAAAGGGAGGAGATTGGGAGAATGTTTATGAGAAGAAAGTTGGATGTGTTAGCTTTGAGTGAAACATAGATGAAAGGCGAAGGTGAGTCTATGTTTGGATGTGTGAATGGAAGATTGTCAGGTGCTGATAGAGGGAGGGCAAGAGAGTGAGCCCGGAAGTACAGCAGTGTGTGACTGAATGGAAGGAGGTGTCATCGAGACTGATGTGGGTGAAAGCGAAATTTGAACATGAGTTTTGGGTATTTGTGAGTGCATATGGGCTTGGTAGTGAAAGGTATGAAGAAGAGAGGGAGTCATTCTGGAATGATATTGATGAGTGTCTGCAGAGTTTTGGAGCGAATGTGAATGTGGTATTGATGGGAGATTGAATGCTAGAGTGGGAAATGTAGCAGTTGAAGGTGTAGTTGGTATGTATGGTGTGCCTGGAAGAAATGAAAATGCGGAACGAATGATAGGAATGTGCGCTGAATAAGAGATGGTGCTTGTAAAAACCTTGATTGAGAAGAAAGATATTTATAAGTATGCATGGGCGAGGCAGGAGGGTGCAAGGGTTGTTGACAGAGCATTGATGAACAATGTGGTTGTGTCCAGGAATGTAATTGGAAGACTGTTGGATGTGAGAGTTTTAAGAGGGGAGGGTGGAGATATGTCTGACCACTACCTGGTGGAGGGAAAGTTGAGAGTAGGTAAGAGATGAGTGAAGGCTAGGAGAGTTAGGTGTGGGAGGGAGGTTTTGCAAGTGAATGAGTTGGATTAAAGATAGAAAACGATAGAGCATCAGGAGAAATTGAAAGCTGAGTGGAATGCAGTGAAAGATCAGGAGAATGGCAGTGTGGAGGAGGAATGGCAGTTGTTTAAGAGTGCTGTGGTGGGACATGCTGAAGAGGTGTGTGGTGTGAGACGAGTGGGTGGTGGCATAAGAAAGGGAAGTGAATGGTGGTGCGAGGAAGTAATTATGGCTGTGGCTGAGAAGAGATGCGCATATGAAGTGTGGCTGCAGAGGAAGGATGAGGTGTCATATGAGAGGTATAGGGAAAAGAGGAATAAGACGAGGAGGGGTTGTGCGTGATGCTATTGTGGCAGCAGATGAGAGGTGGGGTAGGCGGCTGACAGAAAATTTTCAACAGGATAAGAAAATTTTTTGGATGGAGATGGAAAGGGTGTGAAAGGAAGAGTCTGGGAAGGAAGAGTCTGGGAAGGAAGAGCGAGTAAAAGCAGAGGATGGAAGGATGTTAATTGAAATGGATGCAGTAAGGAAGAGATGGACGGAGTATTTTGAAAGACTGTTAAATGTGGAGGAGGAACGGGAGGCTGAGATTGTGGCAGATGGAAGCATACACTGAATAAATGTGCTGGAAGATTTGAATGATTCTTTAATCACGATGGAGGAAGCGCAGGAGGAAGTAAAGGAGATGAAAACATGGAAAGCTGCAGGTATGGATGGGTGTGCTGTGGAATGCCTGAAAGGTGGTGGAGCAACTGTTGTTGACTGGTTAGTAAGATTGTTGAATGTGTGCTTTGTGAAAGGTATGGTGCCAATTGACTGGGCAATTGCTTGTGTGGTCCCGTTGTATAAAGGTAAGGGTGATAAGTGTGAATGTACTAGCTTTAGGGGTATAAGTCTGTTGAGTGTTGTAGGTAAGGTGTATGTCAGACTGTTAATTAAGAGAATTAGAGAGGGTACAGAGGGAGTGATCTGTGATTAGCAGTGTGGCTTTAGGAGAGGGAGGGGATGCATGGATTAGGTGTTTGCTGTGAGACAGGTGTGTGAAAAGTATTTAGCGAAAGGTAAGGATGTGTTTTGGGCGTTATAGATTTAGAGAAAGCGTATGATAGAATTGATAGAGAGGCTTTGTGGACTGTTTCAAGAATGTATGGACTTGATGGTAGGTTACTAAAAGGAGTGAAAAGTTTTTATGTAAATAGTAGAGCGTGTGTAAGAGTGGGAAATACTATGAGTGAGTGGTTTCCAGTGAGAGTGGGGCTGCGGCAGGGATGTGTGATGTCGCCTTGGTTGTTTAATATTTATATGGATGGTGTTGTAAGGGAGGTGAATGCAAGGCTATTAGGTGGAGGTCTGAATCTTGTGAATGTTGATGGCAGAGAGTGGAATCTAAAGCAGCTACTGTTTGCATATGGTACTGCACTGGTGGCTAATTCAGAGGAGAGATTGAGACAGTTGGTAGAGGAGTTTGAAAGGGTGTGTGAAAGGAGGAAATTGGAAGTAAATGAGAATAAAAGTAAAGTGATGAAGTGTACGAGGTTGGTAGATGGTAGGAGGATGAGTACAGTTTTGAATGGTGAGTTGCTTGAGGAGGTAGAGTTATAGGATCACATGTTGCTGTGGATGGAAAAATACAATAGATGCAGAAGTGAAGTTTAGAATGAATGAAGTAGGAAACGTGCTGGCAGGAAGGAAAAAAGTGTTTAGATGTCGTTCACTTAGAATGGATGTAATGAGAAGGCTGTATGAGGGTGTTGTGGTACCGACTGCATTACATGGAGATGAAACATGGAATATGGGTGTAGCAGAGAGGAAAAGTTTGAATGTAATGGAGATGAGGTGTCTGAGGAGTATGTGTGGAGTGACGCATATGGATCGAGTGAGAAATGATGAAGTGCGAGGGAGAGCTGGAGTTGAGCAGGAGATAGTTGATCAAGTTGAGCAGAGGATCTTGCGATGGTTTGGGCATATGGAGAGAATGGATAATGATTGATTGGTGAAAAAGATAACTAGATCTGACATGAGATGTGTCAGGCTGAGAGGGAGACCACAGATAAGATAGATGGACAGTGTAAAGAGAGCATTGGATGCAAGAGGGATGTCTGTTGAGCAAGGAAGAATGGCTGTGCGTGATAGAAATGATTGGAGAGAAATTGTGAACGAATAAATGATACAGCCCTGAGGGGATATTCTCCCACATTTGGTCTGATCAGCTGATCAGGTCAGGTGCATGTAAGGGGATGGGTCGATTACGATGTGACAGGGGTAAACCAGCTCTACAGTCAGACTCTGCTGCATATGTCACTGATATCACACTGCAGTTGACCCTTGTGCTGTGTGGTGCAGTGAGGATCTGTCCCTTCTCTTAGGGCTAAGATGCGAATGAATGTGCTTGAGTGGATGAGTAAATTGGGAGTGTGTCGTCCTGTCTCGACTACTCCCTTTCCTTGGGGGAAGCAGCCTAAGTATACAGATAGATAGACAGGAAGAAGGAACCAAATGCCAGGGGCCAATAAACTGTTCTTTCCAAAAAAACAAATAAAAGGGGATAGTTCGCAAGCTCAAACGTACAGAAAAGGCAATGAAGAGGTGGATATGCAGTGCGTCCCTGAGTGCGAGGCCTGGGGGGGCTAGGTTTATGATGGAAGAGTTGAGAGGTATGATGGGATTCGAGTGTGTTGGTGTTGTGATGAAGAGAGGTAGATTGTGATGGTTTCAGCATGTGGAGAGGATAGGGGTTGAAAATCTGGTGCAGAAAATGAGAAGTGTTATTGATGGGGGTGGGGCAGCAAATGGTAGACCGAAAAATCCTTGGGAAGAGGTTGTTGAGTGTAACCTCAGGGATTAGGGACTAATCAGGGAAGCTGCGAGAGATTGAACAGCATGTACAGCCGCCATTAGGTGGCCATGACCAACGTTTGCAGCATGTTGGAGTCTTCAAAAACGAAACGAAACGTTAGGGTAAACTCATATAATAATAACAATAAATCACCAGCAACCAAACCTGCATATGGAGCACTCTTAAGAACCAAGGTGCATCACATTCAATTACTCATGTATACACTCCAAAATGTCATATCTATGTCCAAAGAGACAGTTCTTGGCGACACTTTCGAAAAACGCACACTCATATTACAGGAGAGTAATGTACTGCGGCACACAGGAAACTTCGGGCGGCTCAACAGTGTGCCCCAGAGCACTGATTGCGTGGCACTACTGTGGAGATCATGTAGCAGATATTATAGGGAGGAATTCTGGTGATCGTGCTACGTGGAGTGAATGGAAAGTTTGAGACTGACAAGGGAGGTGGTGGTGGCTTATTTGGACTGCTGGCCGGGGATTGGGTGGAGAATGTGTGGTTGTGGGTTGAATTCTGGTTATTGCTGAGATTATTTTGTGGCTCTGAGAAGAGAGAGAGAGAGAGAGAGAGAGAGAGAGAGAGAGAGAGAGAGAGAGAGAGAGAGAGAGAGAGAGAGAGAGAGAGAGAGAGAGAGAGAGAGAGAGAGAGAGAGAGAGAGAGGTGAGGGAGACACTCACACACACACAGAGGCAGACAGCTACAGAAACCTGTCAGATATGTTCCTGTCTATTCAGTTTGAGGTTCACATAACAGGGACGGGGGGAAGAGCATCTGCATTTGTCCATCTTCCAGCAGCTTTACAAATGATTTCAAAAAGCAGAATCAACAGACCGGCAGCGTGTCCAACAGCCAGAACTGCAAACATGCCCTGGAATGAGATTTGACGGCTTAGATTATCCACTCAGATGATTTTGTTAGATTAACGTTCGACCTAGCCCCGTTACCTTGATCTTTGACCTACTGGTCTAAAAAAACTAGTAGATGTACGCATCATCTTACCCATAACTAAATATAATTAAAGTCGGATGAGAAATATCTGAAACATTTTGTTCACACACACACACACACACACACACACACACACACACACACACACACACACACACACAGCACAAAACATAACACCCGTCATGGGTTGAAAGAGTGAGCCATACAGCCGTCAAGACCCACCCATAGGTTTGTGAGGGTGAGTGTTGTACTGACGGTGATCCTGGTGGGTAGGTTGTGGCAGGAGGTGACGTTGGGTATCGTTTTCTTGATCCACTCGTAGTACAAGCCAGCCTCAGCCATGGAAGACATTCTGTACAACACAAAAAATATATATTTTTTTATGTGTTTGACTCTGGCCTTACAATTAATGGCCCATTCCCAGAGAATCATCAGCCCTCTTACGTACTATCCACTCCACATGCCACTGCTTCGGAGGAAACACCCACCGTCCATACTGAATACTTGTTAGGGTTGTCTCATACAGGAATTTTGTATTGTCAATAGTGGATATGTTTTCACGGAATTCGGCGGGTCTTATGGTATATCAGTAAGGTCTGCATTAACGCGATTCAGTTCTTTAAACTCTTCCCTGCTCCAGCGAGGATTTGAAGCTGTGTCCTTTGGGACTGCAAGCCGCCTCTCTACCGACTCACACACCGTCGAAAATTTGTATGAGGTGAGAAACTACTTTAAAAAGAGGAAGTATTATCAAATTAAAATATGGTATCAGTAATTACGTCAGTCCATGAGACTGTTACCTAGGAAGAAAATGGGATCAGTATTAGTGTATGAAGCTTCAAAATACTAAGAAGCCTGAAGAGCAGTGAAAAAAATCCTCGGAAAACACATTAGTACTAATAAAACCTTTCGAGGTAAAGAAAGCAAGCTTGTATATTTTGTTGCTTACTTTTAGAACAACTTTGGGGATAAATTGTGGATGGTCCGCACACTACGTTATAAAATGGATTCAGGGGCGACATAGAGATCAATATACCTAAATCATATCACTACAGTTCTTTCGCTTTAACTTGATCCAGATTTTCGTCCCTTAAACCTGTCGTCAGGCAACTTGGCTTTATTCTCAATGATTAACCATAGACAGGTACTGTTTCTGACTTAACATATTTAGGTAATGTGGGGTCTGATAGACCCCAACATTAAAAAATACAAAAAAAAAAAAAACCCCTACTTACACTGACTTTATTTGGAAATCCTTATTTCTACATGAAACTAGATCATATTTCTTTATTTTAATAAAAACAAAGTCCATTTTTCATTATTTTTTTTCCTTAATTTTAAATCAAAACTTCCATTTTTTCTTACACCTTTTTAAATTGCCCTGTGAAAACTGAAAGGTTTCTTCTTCCACCGGTGGGTGGTCCACACATCACTGATGGTGGGAACTTCTTTTGGGAAATGGAAAAACAAAGCAAATGAATATTTCACCAGAAAAAGAGGAAGTACAAAATCACGTACAAATAGTAACGTATTTTAGGTTACCTTCAAGTACCACTTCCTCATATGCATACTTTTTTTACGTCCAGGGCTTCATTTTTTAGTCTGTATATACTGCAAACATCTGTTAACATAACAATCCAAGAAAAAAAAAAAAACTTTTACCTGCACTGGTATCTAATTGCACTTGCCAAGTGCTGACAGTGGAGGCAGCAGGAGCACTCAATTCCCATCTGCAGTGACCGCAGTTAGATACTAGCGAGGGTTAAAGTTTTTTTCATTGATTGTCATGGTAACAGATGTTTGCAGTATATACAGACTAAAAATGGATCCCTGGATGTAAAAAAAATATGCATGTGAGGAAGTGGTAACAATATTACATGAATGGTAATCTGGGGTCTCTCAGACCCGAACAAGTTACATGTTAGGAAATCTGGGGTCTGAAAAACCCCAATGGCCCTATAGGGCCAAATTAGAGCCAGATACAGAAATGACCCCACTATTCCCATGAAGGTCATCATGAGTCAGGAGGGTACTGGGAAGGACATGTTTTTTGCATTAAAAAAAAATAAACACCACATGTGAAAAAAAAGGGTCAAGGAAGCTCCCCAACACCAATACCTATGCGATTGATTTCGTTTATTACTCAATATTATCCTCTTCTGTGTCCTTTAATCATTCAGATATCATCATACTCAGCATAAGTAACACATAAATTGATATTAACCAGCCATATCAAAGAATAAATCGCTAAGGAAGACATGCTAAGGAGCTTCCTAAACAGACGAGAATCACGAACTCCCCATCTCTTAAGCCACCGCCCTCTTTCTGAAGCCGTAGCCCCGTCGCTCTTCGTCCACTCCTCGGGAGGTGGATGAGGGAGGACGGAGGCAAGTTGACTGGCTAAAGGCATAGTAGTCCTTTTCACATAATTCAGTAACAGAAACCCATACAGCTACGGGTTATCATCCTCTCTACTGCACTCCTTTATCAGTAGCATTTTCCAGTGTTTTTCTGTTGTTTACACTTCAGTATTGAAGACTGAGAAATGGCCATTTTATGTCAGTTTAACAATATCTATCAATATCTATCTATCTATCTATCTGTCTATTTATCTATCTGTCTGTCTGTCTGTCTGTCTGTCTGTCTGTCTGTCTCTCTCTCTCTCTCTCTCTTTATATATATATATATATATATATATATATATATATATATATATATATATATATATATATATATATATATATACAGTATATATATATATATATATATATATACATATATATATATATATATATATATATATATATATATATATATATATATATATATATCTATATATATATATATATATATATATATATATATATATATATACCCAATACCGTCTTAGTACATCATAACATAGAGTTCATCTGTTTTTAACACCTTGGCATTCAAGACTGAGAGAGGGCAAATTTAGGCCGGATTAGAAAAAAGAGTATACCCAACACCGTCTAAGCATCCACTTCCCTTTTGCTAAGTGCTGGAACAAGCGGACTGTCCTTCTGGCCTATCATTGACAGCATCGTGGGAAGGAACCGCTCCTCTGACGTGTAGAAGTCACATCTCCCTGGAGAACGATGACAATATTATTACTCTCTTCACTCTAACATGGGCCAGATTTTCCTCCGCTTTTAGCTTATTTCACGTAAATTCGTGAAAAAAAAAAAAAAAAACTACATTCTTTTCATGACACTTCTTTGTGATTAGCATCATATTCTATTGTTAATCTATTGTTATAATTCTGTATTCAAGATGAAATAATGGCATTTTTAGGATAAGTTAGAGAAAAAATAAATTAGTTCTTTTCATCTTAACTTGACCCAGATTCACGTTGCTCACTGGCAGAAAAAGGGAGTGCTCCGGCTCTACATCCTTTCCGTTGCACTTCTCGTGACCGTGGGTTTGTGTTTTACTGTAAATCAATTGCTACAACTCAACATTAAATATAGAGAGATGGCAGTTTGGGGTCAAATTAAAGTAAACAGAGTATTGGATCTCTCAAGAGATTTATTTTCCACATTAGTAACCCCACCCCCACACTCACATGACTCTCTCTCTCTCTCTCTCTCTCACACACACACACACACACACACACACACACACACACACACACACACACACCTGTATTGGTGTAGTCTTGCCCAATTATTATAAACAACACCAAATCGAGCTCCACAAGTACATGGTGTCCGGGTCGAACCACTGTGTTCAACACATTGAAGAATTCCATCAGTCTGTGATGTCTGACCCTCCCAGCCTCCTCTGCCTCCCTCACCTCTCGATATATCCCGGATTCCACTGACTGGTGGAGGAGGATGAGAGAGGTCATCATCATCATCATCATCATCATCATCATCATATGAATTTTAGTCAAGTAGAGGCAGAATTTCTGAGGAGTGAAGAAACAGTGTTAGAAAGATCTGGTTTAGTCTGTTCACCTGTAGTAGTGCAGTAAAGGTGTGTTCTGCCAGGCCACACTGGCGAGAAATTAACACTGGATATCTGACTCCTTAGCCTGGTTTTTCTTGTTTTTTTTCCAAAGCAAAATTTTGTCTTCCGTTTGGAAACGCCAATATCGCATCATGTTGATATTTCTTGAAGTTTTTAAATGATTTAAGATTTGACGCCACTTCTGTACCATCATACTTCTGAGTTGTTGTTACTGAGTAATCCCAGTTTGTCTGCCCGATCAGACCAATTAACAACACTCAACCAACCGCCCCCGCAGGTCCGTCCTGTGCCATACACCGATATACCTCTGTGGCAGACAGCGCCTTGCCACAGCAAGGAGCAGGTAAGAGAGTAGAGATATGGTCCTGGATGGATGCCGCACTTGCGTCTCTCAATTCTGGTAACAGGGGCACCATATTAGGCTCCACATCACCCTATTATTTGGTTATTTGCTTACCACCTAGCACTGTAAGAGGATAGTGGGTTATAGGAAATATTAGGCTTATCACTCAGGGTAGTGTCGCCTGAGGTGGAAAGATGAGTGCTAAAAAGTAACAGGAGGAAGGCAGACAGAGAAAAAGGATGATAAAGGTGAAGGATGGAGTAGGTAGCGCTGCTTCAGGTGAGTGGATGATGGTTGCCACCAGAGCCCCCCATACTTCTGACAGTTACCTTAAATCAAGATTAACTGGCAACATCAGTTTCTACCTCCAGATGCTGCAGGTGACAGTTCCCTTATATAATTACTGGTTGATCCAGACAGTGGCAGTAAAACTGAAAACTATGCAATGAAACTGTGCAGAAGGACCTGAAATAATTACCAGTGCAGAGAAAAGTGTGTTCAGAAGACTAGACCAGTGCAGAGGGGTCATGAAATAATTACCAGTAAAGAGAGAAATTTAGCAAGAACATAGTTCACACTTGCTTGCATGAACCCCGCTGAGAGAGGTCACCTTGACGTGGTGGCAGAGCTTGAAGCGTGACTGGCTGTGCCACATACTCAGGAGGCCTGCTTACCTTTGTAGGGCTTGGCATTTGTCGACCTCGTGGACCAAGCACCCCCCCACCCCACATCAGTGGTAGAGGAGACGGGCTGGTGATGTTGCTTGGCCCTGCCCACCCTCCGTCTTAGGTGGGTTTTCTTGTCCCCTAACGTGTTTACAGTGCGTAGCATTTTGTAACGCTGGGAAACGGGAGTCCTGGAGGTTGAGTGATACTGCACGATGCACCCTGCAGCTACCATCACACGTCTTTGGTCCCCCTGTTCTGGTAGATGGATGGCCTGGTTGGGCCCGATTAAGTCAATTGGCTGGTCACTTGTTGGCTGGGTAAAGTAGGCACTGCGGGGCCTAGTGACTCGTATTATCCTGCACTCATCCTTGTCCAGGTCCCACAGTGGTTACCTGCATTTTCTCTCTCACTACCTCTAGGTTTGCCAGCGATGTCGTCCCTGGCATATGACCTCCCCTTGTTGGGCTCCGTGGTGGATGGAAGGGTGGGGGAATGAAGTTTTTCAGTTGCTATACATGGTGTCTTCAAATAAAAATATTGTTGACGATGCTTGGACAATCTTTAGACGTTTCCTCCACTATTGCTACTCTTGACCCTTGCCAAGCCCGTGGGAGCTGTCCTCCTTTGACTGAACATTAAACTGGGACTGGGAGGCAGTCACGTCGGTCTGATGGAACTCAAAGGTTAGGTTAGGTTAGGTTAAGTTGGGTTAGGTTATTGACTCTGACCTCTGTTTCTGGTGATGATGTTACCTCTGTTCTGCATGCAACCTTTAACTGATGAGAGGGAGTCATTTTCCATAGGAATAGTTGTTGGAGGAACTGCAGGTGTGGTAAATGTTGAGCGCTTGCAGAAGAAAACAGATGGTGTTCTGACCCCAACTCTGACCTTGTTCCTAGCATTTGACAAATTAACCTTGCCTGCCTCTGTGAAACTCACTTAGTTGTAACTTCCAGTGAAGCCGTATATGCCAACTCCAAAGTGGTGTTTCCACTGTCAGGATTAGGAACATGTTAGCTGCATTTGCTGCCATGCACAGGCTAGCCTTCCTGGTACGAGTGTCCAGGACCCCTTAAATGCTATCACAGTGGGAGTCCTCAAGCTACATATTTTTGAAACTGTCCTTGATACTGCCTGGAGAAGGAAATTTTGTCCATTTGTATATGTGAGAGAGTTTCGTTTCCTGAAGCAAAGAAGAGAGCACAGACTCACTTCTTCAGCCCAGGGTTACTTATGCTTCTTCCTTTCTGGAGTGTTTGTGTGCTGTTCTGTGTCTCAGAAGCAGCCTAACCCATTCCATTGCCTACTTCTTCATCTGGTGATTTGCCAGATGTGTCCTATTTCAGTACTGCATGAAAATTGGTGTTCACCCACCCTCGACTTCGACTGTTTCTGCTCCCACTTCAGAGCCTGAGGGTTTGCTTACTTCCATGGTTGTGGCAGATGTCAATGCTGATGTGTCTTCTTGTCCTGCCGTGTCCAGCAAGCCTGAAGTCCCAGGAAAACGTCACCATGGTTCTTCAGACTCCAGTCAGCCTGAAGACCATATAACTAAGGTGTCTGTTGTGGAACCTTGTGTCGACCTCTCTGCTGTTCCCTCTGCCCTGGAGGTGATGGGGTCTAGCCAGGTGGAGGCTGATAACATTGGGTCTCCTAGAGTCCGGTACCGACCAGGGGATAGTGTAGCACAGACAGTTGGTGTTTCAGTTCTGCTGCATACCATTTCATGCTCACAGGGTTCTGGTCCTGCGGACCTAGTTTCTCCTTCTGTGGCTACTGGTGGTGGCACTGGCCATCCTGCATCATCCAAGGTGGCCTCCAAGCCACCTTCCAAGAAAACTGTTGTTCCCCTCGAGGAGGAGTATTATAAAACTTTCTTCTTCCTTGTTCCGATGTTTGCCGTGGGATGTTCGGCATAGGGTGCGGGTTGCTGGTGCTGGGCAGACTCTTCCTTAGGGCATTCCTAAGCATCACTTTAAACCTGCTTGTTTGTGAGTTGTAAAGTCCCGCAACTTAACCTGATCCACTCTCAACTATTGGTTCTATCATTCAGTCGAACTGTCGTGGTTTACATTCCAGCTATGAGGGTATCCAGGAGACCATGGTTGGCAATGCTGTTCCTTCCGGTCCATTTGGCTACCATGCCTTATATTCTGATCCTCTGCCAGGCCAAATTCGTCATGGAGGTGTTGCTATCTTTCTTAGTCAGGATATTCCATTCACTCGTCTGAGCATCTCCATTCCCCTTCAGGCTGTTGCTATCCAGATGTTTTTACGTCGTAATTACACAGTTCGTAGTCTTTATCTTACTCCTACTTCTGCTGTCGAAAAGGTGGATCTGGAACACCTTATTCACAGCCTTCCTTCTCCTTTTCTGTTACTACGAGATATGAATGGTCATAATCCACTATCGGGTGAAAGTGAGGCCAATCATCAGGGTGTTATGCTGGCTTTTTTAGGGGCAGATGAAGAGCTGAACATTTTAAATTTCAAAAAGATGAATCAGTTCCATAACAATAATGTAACTATTACTTTTATTTATTTGTCATTGTGCTCAGCTGATTATAATTTGGATGCATTGCAAGACCTGTATGACAGCGACCACTTCCCATTATTTTTAACTGTTGCTGCTGATGGACCTTACCCTCCTCTTCATCACTGGTGTCTGGATAAGGCTGACTGGGCACTTTTCATGGAATTATGTTCCAACATCTTTTCTGTTAAGGAGTTTGGCTGTCTTACAGAGGTGGTGTCTTATTACACTGACGTTTTGTATTTAGCAGCCCTGTTATCAATTTCTAGAATGAGGGGTCAGTTTCATATACATCCGGTTCCTTAGTGGAACCCTGAGAGCCAGTCAAGCAGGCCAGTACTGCCAAGGTAGATGGAAAGCTGATGACAGGGATAGCTGGAGCTCCCGTTTCATCATCCCGACCATCCCCCTTTGCTGAACTTTTTCAGTGTCTCAGTAACACAGAGAGTAGGTCAGCATGCTCTCCAATACAAGTTTCACTATCTATCAACAACAAACTACAGGCACAGTACACACTACACTTCCTTTTCCAAAATTTAAAGAAATCTTGGCAGCGCAACAGGTGGCCTCCAAGTCCCCGGGGGGGGGGGACATAAAATGCCCCCACCTTCTGCTCCTCTCTTGGTAATGACTCGAGCTGCCTGGAACCACTTTCTGACTCTCTTCTTCATATCTGCAACATTCGCGGCCTTTCCTCTAGCTTCTGCTCTGTTGAGCACCACCTCTCCTTCTCTAAACCTCACCTTCTTTTTCTAACAGGCTCAGCTGTCTGAGGCATCTGACAGCAGACCCTTTTCTGTATCCTCCTACTTTCTCTATACTCATTTCAAAGCCAAAGGTGGCTGTTGTGTATATATAAGCAACGACATATCTTGCTCTTGTGTTCCTGAACTCAATTCTTCTTAATTCTCTACATTCTGGCTTCGGCTTTCCTGTCATTGTCTGACTAAATATATATGTGCTGTTTACTTATCTCCTAATTCTACTGACTATCAAAAATTCGTTGACTATCTTACTTCCACGAAGGAACATATTCTACACATTTCTCCTTTCTATGAAATCTCCATACTAGGAGATTTCAATGTTCACCACCATCTTTGGCTCTCCTCTCCTTTCACTGATCCACCTGGTGAACAAGCTTACGCCTTTTCTATCCTTAATGACCTAGAGCAGCTTGTACAGCATCTTACCCGTATCCCTGACTGCCTTGGAGAGAGCCCCAAGATACTTCACCTTTTCCTTACAACTAATCCTTCTGCTTACACTGTTAATCATTTCTTTCTGTTGGGCTTCACCGATCACAACCTTATCACCTTAACCTGTCCTATCGCTCCGGTATGTCTTGTGGACCCTCCAAAGAAACGTCGTCTGTGGCATTTTGGAGCTGCAGATTGGGAGGCCCTCTGGCAGTACTTCTTTGATTTTCAATGGAATGATTATTGCTTCCATGGCCGGGAGCCATCTGGATGTGCCTTGTGCATTACGGAGGTTATTCTCTCGTGCATGGAAGCATACATTCCTTTCTCATATTCTCTAACTAATGCAAGAAAGTCTTGGTTTAATCACAGTTGCTGTAATGCTGCCCGCAACAAGGAGATGGCCTATAAAAAGTACCGGAGCCAACCCATCCCTGAATCACATCTTTATTATGTTTCTGCCCGGAATCGTGTTAAGTCTGTTCTTCGCTCTGCTAAAAATAATTTCATCCATACTCTATGCTCTCAAGTCTCCAACTCGAATTCTTCCCGCTCCTTCTGGCACCTTGCCAAATACCTTTCTAACAACTTTACCTCATCATCCTTCCCTCCTTTTTTCTACTCTGGTGGCTCTGTAGCTATTTCATCTATTGATAAAGCAGATCTCTTCGTTCAGACTTTCTCCTCCAACTCCACCTTTGACGATTCTGGTGTTGCTCCATCACTTCCCCCCTCTGACTTCCTCATGGCTGACATTAAAATTTCTTCAGCTGATGTATTTTCTGCCATCACAGGCCTCATTACTAATAAGGCATATGGGCCTGATGGAGTCTCTCCTGTTGTTCTCAAGAACTGTGCTTCTGTGCTTACACCCTGCCTAGGCAAACTCTTCCTCCTTTGTCTATCAGCTTGTACCTTTCCTTCAGCTGGAAGTTTGCCCTCATTCAGCCAGTCCCAAAGAAGGGTGACCATTCCCAGCCCTCTAACTATCGCCCAATTGCTTTAACATCCTGTATCTCAAAAGTTTTTGAGTCAATTCTTAATAGAAAATTTTAAAAGAATCTTTCCTATCACAACCTTCTTTCTGATCGTCAGTATGGGTTCCGTCAGGGACGCTCCACTGGCGATCTTCTCACCTACCTTTCAGACTCCTGGTCATCCTTTTTTCGGGACTTTGGCGAAAGCTTTACCATTGTACTTGACATCTCAAAAGCTTTTGATCGAGTCTGGCATAAATATTTAATTTCCAAACTGCCCTCTTACGGTTTCAATCCTTCTATCTGTGCCTTCATCTCTAGCTTCCTTTCTGGTCGTTCTATAGCCGCTGTTGTAGACGGCCATCGTTCTTCTCCTAGATCTATCAACAGTGGTGTTCCTCAGGGCTCTGTCCTATCACCAACTCCCTTTCTTTTATTCATCAATGACCTTCTAACCTGTACATCTAACCCTATCCACTCATACGCTGATGAGTCCACCCTTCACCTTTCCATTCGGTTCCTGCAACGTCCATGTCAGCAGTTACTTCAACAAACAATGGATTAGGCTATGGCACACCAAATGTCTGATTTGGCTCGTATGTGTGACTGGGGTAAAAATAATCTGGCTGTTTTTAATGCATCAAAGACTCAGTTTTTACACCTATCAACCCGACAAAGTCTTCCACAGGTATACCCACTAATGTTTAATTATATTCAGCTTAATCCTTCTTTATCCTTGAACATGTTTAGAGTTTCATTTATTCTGGACTTAAATTGGAAAGATCATATTACATCTCTTGTAAAATCTTCTTTCAAGAGATTAGGTGTGCTAAGCCAACTCCATTCCTTCTTTACCCCTGCACAATTGTTGACTCTATAACAGGGGTTTTATCTGCCCCTGTTTAGAGTACAACTCTCATATGAAGGGAAGCTCCCCACATACAGCTCTTAATAGGGTGGAGTCAAAGGCTTTCCGTCTCATTAACTCTCCTCCTCTTACTGACTCCCTTCAACCTCTCTTTTCAATCACTACTTCAATGGTCACTGCTCCCCTAAACTGTCTGCATGCACTCCTCCACCTCTACAATGGGCGCATAGCACCCGTCTAGCAGGAAACTCTCATCCCTTTTCTATCCAACTCTCTAATGCAAGAGTTAACCGTTACTCCGAGTCCTTCATTTATGCAACAGGTCAGCTCTGGAACTGTCTCCCTCTGTCTGTATTTCCTGCTTCCTATGATCTTCAGTCTTTCAAACGCAGTGTGTCCAGGTATCTCGAAATGATTGGATCTTGAATTTGGCTCTCTGTCGTATTTTGTTTTTCTCTTGGAAGGAACAATAATTGCGGGCTCGCGGCCTTTGGTTCCTTCTTCCTCGCATAAAAAAAGAAGTCGCTTTCTTTCGATATCATCGCCACCACCAGGATCATCAGTATTTTGTGGTATATCGGACGGTCCGAGCTCATATGAGACGGGTTTTAAACGAGGCCAGGCTTTCATCCTGGAAGGGTTATGTTTCCTCCTTCAATTCCAAGACTTCCCTCATTCAGGTGTGGAACTGAGTAAGTAAAATGTCTGGAAAAATTACTATTCCCTCCATTCCTATTTTGTCTGCAGCAGGTGGAACTGTGGCTGATCCTTTTGCTGTTGCAAAGTTGTTTGCTGATCATATTGCAATGTATCACAGAAGGATATGGTTTAGCTTTCGGGTTGCCAATGTCGGCGCCTAGAGTCTCATGGTCTCAGTTTTGCCTCTTCTGGAGGAGAGTCTTATAATGTTCCCTTTTCTGTTTCTGAAATATAGGTGGCTCTGTTGCAGTACCATGATTTCTCTCCAGGCCGTGATGATATTCCTTATGCCTTTTTATATCATGTATCTGATAAATCTATTGCATCTTTGCTGCCATAGTTAGATCTGTATACTGGTGATTTTCCAGCTTGTTGGGGTGTTGCTGAAGTTATCCCCATTCCCAGGCCAGGTAAAGACCTCCTACAGATGACGAATTATTGGCCTATTTCTCTGTTCTTAGAAAAGATGGTCAGTGTTAGGGCTCTGTGGATTGTGGAGAGAGGTGACTTTGTATCCTCAGTCCAGTATGGTTTTCGTAAAATGCAGTCTACCTTTGGTGCCCTGCTGTCTTTGGATTCTGTCTGTAAAGTTTTCTGCACTTATCAACACCGGGTAACGGTCTTCTTCGACCTCGAGAAGGCAAGCGACACTGCCTGCTGTCATGGCAATTCATTTTCTCTTCATGAATTTGCTCTTTGTGGGTGCTAGCCTACTTTTTATTCAGCAGCTCTTATCTAACTGTTTTTTAAGGGTTCGAGTGGGAAGAGTGCTTTTTTATGCCATTGCACTTGTAGATGGGGTACCACAGGAGAGTATCCTTAGCGTTACTCTCTTTGCAGTAGTCATTAATAGTGTAATCAGTGTACATCCTGTTGGTGTACGAGACTCACTACATGTAGATAACCTCTCAGTTTCTGTCACTGCATCTACAATGTATCTGATAGACAGGAACTTGCAGCTGGCTTTTGATAAAATTTCTGAGTGGACTGAGTTTCATGGCTTCCATTTTTCTTGAAGAATGACTGTGGCTATGCATTTATGTCGTCTACTGGGGATTCACCCAGACCCTGACTCATATCTCTATGGTCAACGAATATCCTGTGTGGAAGAGACTCGGTTTGTGGGTCATCTATTTGGTAGACAACTAACTTGGGTTCCTCATTTTCGTTCTGTTAAGGCAGCATGTATTAAAACTTTGAGTCCTCTGAGAGTTTTGGGTCATATTTCTTAGGGTTCTGACTGTCAGAAGCTGCTCGACTTGCATAGGTCCCTTATCCTTCCTAAACAAGAATATGGGTGTGAGATCTGCTCCTCTGCAACAGATGCCCGTCTCCAGATATTTGATTCTGTGCATCATGATGGTGTACGTCTGGCAATTGGGCCATTCATGTCATCCCCGATTTCGAGTTTTTTGGCTGATGCTGATTCATTGATGATGAGGTGTTGGTATCTTTTTCTGGACTCAGTTCCTTGTGCCATGGTTTCCTGGGATTCCTGATCTTCTGTTTATGACACACATTCTAGTTTCCTGAAGCCCTTTGGCTGCAGGGTTTGGTCTGTTATGTTAGCCCTCTCTTTTCCAAGACTAGCAGTTTGTCCATATCAGATCCTGAGAGTGGGTTTTTGGCAAGTCCCTCATGTGACATTTTGTAGGTCCGTTGTTGGTAAAAAGAGCTCACTTCCCTTCCAGGTCTTTCCCTCTCTCTCTCTCTCTCTCTCTCTCTTTAGAACATGTCTCAACTCATGATCTCTGCATCCCTGTCTATACTGACGGATCTAAGACTGATACTGGAGCAAGCTTTGCTGGCGTCTTCCCTTCCTTCAATCGGGGAGGAAGTTTTCCATGTATTGCTTAAGTATATTCGGCAGAATTGAATGAGATTTTATCTTTCTATCTATCTATTGCCAGACGCCTTAATCCCGTAATGGGTGGCCACAAACAGTTCGCCTCCATGTCACCCTGTCATCTCGCCATTTCGCTGCCCTGCTAGCAGCTCATCCCCCCCCCCCAACCTTCTATCATACCTCTCCACTCCATCCCTCCATCTCATCTTTGGCCTCCCCCTCCCTCTCCCCTCTCCACCTCACCCACACACACTCTTCTCGTCAGTCTTTCACTCTCCATCCTTTCCACATGGCCAAACCACATCAGTGTGTTTTTCCTAGCGCCTCCTATCACATCTACATCCACACCACAATGCTCCTTCACTTCCTCATTTGTCAGTCTGTCTCTCCATGTGACTTCACATGCTTCTCTCAAGAAACTTATATCCACTACTCTCACTCTTGACTTGTGTCCCTCTAACAAAGTCCAAGCTTCACTTCCATACGTTAGGGTTAGTATCACAATACTGTCATGCAGTAACTTTTTCTTTCTCATACTCACTTCCCTTTTTTTATCACTGCTTTCAAAGAACTAGCAACATTTCTTTCTTGTTGTACCCTTTCAAACATTTCACCCTCTAAACTTCCATCCTTACTCCCCACACCACCCAGGTACTTAAATGCACTCACATTTTCCATTTCCTCCTCAACCAACCTCACTGTACATTCAGTGGCTTCAGTTCTCTCGAAGACCATAACTTTACTATTCTCTCTATTCATCTTTAGATTCCGTTTCTTACACACTCTCTCAGACTCATTCACCAAGCCTTGCAGCTCCCCTTCGTCTTCACTTGACAACACAGTATCATCTGCAAACAACAGTACATGGAGTTTCCACACACTGCCCTCTCTCATTAGGGCCACTCCAACATCCACTGCCCTACCTTGTATCTCTTTTATAGCCCCATCCATATAGAGATTGAGCAACCATGGAGACATAACACATCTTTGTTTCAATCCAATCTTCAAATAGAAAAATCCACCCAGTTCAATATCCACATGCACAGCAGCCTTAGCACCCTCAGACACACTCTTCACGGCATTCAACAGCTTCCCATTTACTCCATATACTCTTAATACTTTCCACAATCCTTGTCTATCCACCCTAGCATATCTATCTATCTATAGCCCAGCGCCCTAATCCCGCAAAGGGTGGCTGCAGACAAAATGCTTCCAAGTCGCTCCGTCACCCACCATTTGACTGCCCTCCCCCCAACTCACTCCCCCCTTCCTCATATACCTCTCTACTCCATCCCTCCACCTCATGCTCGGTCTCCTCCTCCCACTCCCTTCCTCCATTTCACCTACATACACCCTCTTAGTCAGGCTTTCATTCTCTGGTCTCTCTACATGTCCAAACTACTTCAGCGTATTTCTCCTAATTCTCTCAATCACATCCACATCCACCCCACAGCACTGTTCCACTTCTTCATTCGTTAACCTGTCCCTCCATGTCTCTCCACAGGCTCCTCTTCGGTAATTCATTTTCGCTGCTCTCACCCTTGACTTGTTCCCCTCCGGCAAGGTCCACGCCTCGCTTCCACACGTCAGGGTAGGGATCACATTATTATCATGCAGTGACTTCTTAACTTCCCTCTCACCTCCCGGTTTCTCATCGCCGCTTTCGGTGAACCAACAACCTTCTTTCCTACTGTACCCTTTCAAGTACTTCATCCCCAAAGCTTCCATCCTTACTCATCATACTATTCAAGTACTTGAATTCACTCACATTCTCCATACCCTCACCATCCAACCTCACTGTGCACTCTGTGCACATTCCTCTCAAACACCATAACTTTACTCTTGTTTACATTAACTTTCAGATTCCTTTTCTTACACACTGTCCCGAATTCAATCACCAAACCTTGCAACTCCCATTCATTTTCACTTAACAATACCGTGCAGTATCATTAGCAAACAGCAACACCAGACTCTTCCACACCTCACCCTCATTCATTAGAGCCACCCCCACATCCAGTACACTATCATGCACATCCTTTACAACACCATCCATGAATATAGTAAACATCCATGGAGACATTACACATTTCTGGTTCAGTCCCACATTTCGATCAAAGAACTCACTCAGGTCACCATCCACCCGCACAATAGCCCTAACTCCCTCGTACATACTCCTCACAGCACTCAGCAATTTCCCATCCATTCCATATATTCTTAAAACCTTCCACATACCTTGCCTATCTACTCTGTCATATGTTTTCTTCAAATCCATGAAGGCCGCATACAACATCTTTCCCTTCTCTAGAAACTTTTCCACTAAAGACCCAGGAATGAGTGTATGATCTACACAACCTCTTCCCTTCCTAAAACCTCCTAGTTCTTCTCCACCGAATCCCTATTTTATTTCCTTAACTCTGTCAATAAGTATCCTGCCATATATATTTTCCCCTTTACTCTAAGAAGACAAAAGCCTCATTGATTACCACACACTTCTTCCCCTTTTCCTTTGACCAGGGGAATAAGTATACCTGACTTCCAATCCTCCGGGACGTTACATTCCTCCCAGGCCATTCTGCACATCTTCCACATCCGTTCTACTACTATCTCTCACCATGCTTCAGCTTTTCACTACAGACTGCATCAATGCCTGGGGCTTTCCCCATTTTGTCTTTCTTCATTGCTTGCACAATATCCATCCTACTGATTTCTTCCACTCTTGTCACAGCCCTCCTTCTTCCAGCCATTCCCCAGCCACTAATGTTTACATTACTTTCATTCTCTATGTTCAACATATCCTTAAATTGTTCTCTTCATCTCCTCACCTTTTCTCCCATCTCCACCAGTAATATACCATTTTTATCTTTCACCTCCCTGACTGGCTTCTTTAACCCCTAAACCGCGGGCTTGTTTTGCTTTGACTTGCATGTCCCGCGGGCATATTCGCGCTCCGACAAACTCTATAAAAATATTTTGCCAAAAATCAGTTATTAGACCTAGAATATTAGAATTATATATGCATATGGCACCTACCTTCAGCTTTCTCCTGGGATGTTTGCTGAGCCTTCGTCGAGTACCGTAGGACTTGTGGAGACCTCTGAAGTTGGGTAACGAAGTCTCCACTTTACACTTCCTGACAACCCGTAATATGATTACCACAGCCTGATATTATCACTAGAAACACTGTTCTATGATTCTCAAATAGTTTGGAATCCATACTCAAAAAAAAAAAAAAACTGAAAGCAATGAAAATTACAAGTGCGTATGACCTTCCCACTTGTGATCGTTTGCTGCTGGTGTTCTGTCATTTATTATTCATAAAACCCCTCTCACTTTATATTTCTATTATTATATAACACTTATATATATCTACAGTCTTTATCCATAAGTTTCCTTCAGTATTAGTAGTTTATTGTCACTGTAGGCATTCAATTTCTCTTTCAGTAAAATATGTAGCATTCACTTTCTTGTCCTGTATACTAGCGTTGAGAGTGAATGTCACTTTCACCTTCACTTTCATAACTCATAGTATTCATACATGCTAGAGTGAAACTTTCATTACTCCTAGTATATATACTCGTATTCTTATATTACTACTCATTTGCATTTCTATTTACATTCTCTATTTTATTTACATTATTTACATTTCTGTTTTATTTACACTGTGTTAGGCACTGTCACTTGCAGTAACTTATAAAACTATTTTCCACTGTTCACTTAATATTACATTCATTGCTTTCACTTGCTGTTTACACATTATTTACACATTATTTTCATTTCCACTTGCACTGTTTTACTCACCAGAAAGATCGTAGTCACTCTCTATCATTTTCATTGACAAATTAGCCAGTTCACGTTTCCCCGTCAGTCACTTAGCCCTTTACATCTTTCCACACGAGGTTTAGTAGGGGGTGGAGGTCACAGGGCCCTTTGCAAGGGGCTAAAATGCGGTGGAATTTGACAGGCGTGAATCCGATGTACTTTCACCTTGAAAGATGACAGTAAACTGATACTGGTGGCCTGCCTTAGCCTAGGGGAAGTGTATTGCAGCCTTGTGACAGCGCTCATATATACGCTATGAAATGATTGGCACAATAAATAATAAATTAGATAGTTCCAGGTGAATGTAAATATCACTTAGGCTTCTCCCTTCCCTCCTTATATATATTTTTATTATGAGAATAGATTATATGGCATATTTCAAGGGGAAATAAACAGTGAAAATTAGCGAACGAGTGCACGTGAGGTGTTGTCAGGTGATAATTAGCCAATTCCAGGTGAATGGCACTATCACTTACTTGATTTGCTTTTTGTATATATTATTTGGTACAAGAATAGGGCATAGGGCTTATTTCAATGGATGAAATCAGTGGAAAATTCCAGGGAAGATTTACTTAGCCTAGCACGGCCAGGCAGGCGAGAGGAGAGGGTAATGGAGGGGAGGTAGGGAGGGGAGTCAAGAACGGGGAGAAATGGCTAAATTGTCAACAATGGATGGGAGTACAGATGAGATTAGGAGTGCTGACTAGTGTTGGACATTGGCAGTACTGATAGATGATACAAGCCACCACTTGAAAGCCCGGGCGAATTCAAAATAACACAGAATCACAAAAGTGACGCCCTGCGGTATGATCCCTTGCTCCCAAGCATCACGAAAGTGACGCCCCGCGGTTAAGGGGTTAACGCCCTGTCTAACTCTATTTACCTCTTTCCAGAACATTTTCTTATATTCCCTCCACTTTACACTCAAATTCCTTATAAAATTTCTCATCCACTCTCTTCTTACTCCTTCTTACTAATTATTTCACCTCACTCTTCCTCTGTCTATATAACTCTTCCTTATGTTTCTCAACTTCCTTCACACTCCTGTTTTTCATCCACTCACTGTATGCTTTCTTCTTTTGTCTTACCTCTTCATTCCACAATGCTGTTCTTTGCAACCCCTTTCTCCTTCTCTTCACCCCACACACCACCTCACATCCAGTACAGATTTCTAGTGTGAATATCTTGCAAACACCTTCCACATCCCCCATCTCCTCCAAATCATTTTTACCTAATAACTCCTCCACTTGTATCTTCTATTCTGCCCTTTTTCCATCCTCTTGTAACCTTTCCATCCTCCTTGTGAGAACTACTTCCTCATTTCTTTCCCTTCTTCTATTCTTCCACTTCATTTCAACCTTGACTTTCACCACCATCAAATGGTGGCCAGAGAGTCCACTCCCTCAACCTCTACATGCTCTTGCATCCATTACACACCTCATTCTATCATCCACACACATAATCAGTCATTCTCTTCCATTCATTCTACTCACCATTCACTCTTCTTATCACTCGCCACGTATACTACCTGTGGATCATTTTGTGTATGATGACGGAATTGGCTATCATCCCCCCCCCCCGGCACAAATGTCCACTAGATCTCTGCCATTCTCAACCACTTCTGCAGGCATATCCCATTCACGTACTACTCCATCCACCTTCACATTCCTTACTTTTCCATTCATCTCTCCAATCAATAACACTCTCTTTCCTTTAAAACATTTCTATGCATGCTTTCACATTTGTCCAGAACTCTTCTTTCACTCTGCTTACTCGATCTTGCATTGGCGCATACACACACACACACAATTGTCCACATTTGTAGTCCAATTTTCAGTCATTCCCAGACAATTCTTGAGCCAACTGATCCCTACTCTTTTTTATTCTCCTGCAATCTCTTTCACACAACAATACACACTTCTTCTTTTGCCGTCTCATTCTCAATCACTCCTACATATATACCCCATCCATGCTCCCATTCTCTCATCCCCTCTCACCTTACCATTTAGTTTTAGGTAATCCACATACATCCACTTTTGCACCCTCAAGCACCTGGACAATCTCTCTCTTTCACCTCATCATTTGCACCCCTTACATTCCATGTCTCAATCCGTACCATGTCCTTTGTTTGGTCCATAGTCGTCATCTGTTGGTCAGTCCTGGTCCGAGGCTTCTTGTTCGTATTTTTAGTTACTTGTTTTCCGGGGAGGGGCACTAACCCTCCACCAAGCCACTTCCTGTCACGTAAGGAACAATTGTTGATTTGTTATAAGGTTACCACCCAGCGTTGTAAATGATTTCCTGATTTACAAAGAATCATTTGGCTTGCCACTGAATGCACAGCTACCTGAAAATAGGGTACTGCTACCCTAAGTGTTGGGATGATGGGTGCCCTGAGATATTATGTGCTCTCAAAGTCATTCTTAATCTCCCCTAGTCTAGTGTGATTTTTGCAACACTTTCAGTATTGTGTCTGCACTAGAGTCTTTTACTTCATTCTCTCCACTGGTTTTATCGTATTTAGGGTGGCTTTATCTCCTCGGCCGTCGTGGCCATCACGTGGACTTCTTTTGGGTTCCCATGCATGTTGGTGAGGAGGGCAACGAATGGGCAGATACATTAGCTAAAGCTGCATCTTCTCGATGTTCCCCTACCAGCTATTCACTTCCCACTTCCGATATGACACTTTCCCTGAAGTACACGATTCGTACTTGTTGGCAGAGACAGTGGGATGATGTTGCTCATAATAGGCTAAAAGAAAATTTTCAGAGAATGTTTGTGCTGAGAGTTCCCCCCTCCATGCCTCGCCTATGTGAGGTGGCTCTTGCCCTGATTTGCACTGGGCACTCACGGCTTGCGCATGGGTTCCTGATGTGTGGTGGTACTCAGCCATACTGTTATGATTGCCTTGTTCACCTTACTGTCCGTCACTTGCTGGTTCAGTGTCTAAGTCTGGGGGATCTTCGTCAGAGACTCCTCCATAGGCAAATGCGGGTGGATTGTGCATAACGTCAGTTCTTGATGACTGGAGGAGCCCACAGTGATTTTACTGATGTTTTTTAGTTTTCTGTAAGAGGCGGGATACATACCACTTTTATAGGTAACTGAAGAGAGAGTTATAAGGAGAGAGGAAGAGAGAGGTGAAAAGATTAGTAAGAGAGTAAGAAGAGAATGGATGAGGAATTCGGAAGAAATTTGAGTGTAAAGTGGAGGGAATATAAGAAAATGTTCTGGAAAGAGGTAAAGAGAGTTAGACAGGGTGTTAAAGAAGTTAGTAAGGGAGTAAAAGATAAATATGGTAGATTACTGGTAGAGAAGGGTGAAAAGATGAACAGATGAACACTTTAAGAAAGTGTCGAACATGAATGAAAGTAATGCGAGTATAGGTGGCTGAGGAATGGGTGGGAGAAAGAGGGATGTGAGAAGAAAGGAAGAAACCAGTAGGATGGATGTTGTGGAAGCAATGAAGAAAGTCATAATAGGGAAAGCCCCTGGAACTGATGCAGTGTGTGGTGAAATGCTGAAGCATGGGAGAGAGATAATAGTAGAATGGATGTGGAAGATGTGCAGACTGGCCTGGGGGAAAGGTAATGTCCCGGAGGATTGGAAGTCAGATATAATTATTCTCCTGGTCAAAGGAAAGGGGGAAATAGAAGTGTGTGGTAATCATAGGGACATTTGTCTTAATGGTGTAATAGGAACAAAATATATGTTAGGATACATATTGACAAAGATAAGGAAATAAAAGAGGAATTAGTTGGAGAAGAACAGAGAGATTTTAGGAAGGGAAGAGGTTGTGTAGATCATATATTCATTCTTAGGTCTTTAGAGAAAAAGTTTCTAGAGAAGGGGAAGAAGTTGTATGGAGTTTTCATGGATTTGGAGAAAGGATATGACGGGGTGGATAGACAAGGATTGTGGACAGTATTAAGAATGTATGGAGTAAATGGGAAGCTGCTGAATGCCGTGAAGAGTATGTATGAGGGTGCTAAGGCTATAGTGTATGTGGAGAGCGAACTCAGGGATTTTTTTTATTTGATGGTTGGATTGAAACAGGGAGGTGTCATGTTTCCATGATTGTTTAGTCTGTATATGGGTGGGGTTAAAAAAGAGATTCAAGGTAGGGTAGTGGATGTTGGAACGGCCTTAATGAGAGAGGTTAGTGTGTGGAAAATCCATGTACTGTTGTTTGGAGATGATACTGTGTTGTTAAGTGAAGACGAAAGGGAGCTACAAGTCTTGGTGAACGAGTTTGAGAGAATGTGTAGGAAACGGAATCTAATGGTGAATTTAGGGAAGAGTAAAGGTATGATCTTCGAGAGAAATGAAGTAGCTGAATGTACAGTGAGGTTGGATGAGGATGAAGTGGAAAACATGTGTGCATTTAAGTACTTGGGTACTGTGATGAGTAGGGATGGAAGTCTAGAGGGTGAAGTGCTTGAAAGAGTATAGCAAGAAAGAAAGGTTCCTGGTTCTTTGAAAGCAGTGATAAGAAACAGGGAAGTGAGCATTGAAGTGAAAAAGTTGCTGCATGAGAGTATTGTGATACCAACTTTAATGTATGGAAGTGAAGCTTGGATCTTGTTGGAGGGACACAAGTCAAGAGTAAGAGCAGTGGAAATGAGTTATTTGACAGGTGTATGTGAAGTCACATGGAGAGACAGACTGACAAATGAGTAAGTGAAGGAGCGTTGTGGTGTGGATGTGGATGTGATAGGAACCATTAGGAGAAAAACACTGAGATGGTTTGGCCATGTGGAAAGGATGGAGAGCGACAGGCTGACGAGGACAGTGTATGTGAGCGAAGTGGAGGAAGGGAGAGGGAGGGGGAGGCCAAGGATGAGATGGAGGGATGAAGTGGAAAGGTATATGAGAGAGGGGTTGTGAACTGGGAACAGGGCAGTGAAATGGAGGGCGACAGGTGACATGGAGTCGATTTGTTTGTAGCCACCCTTTACCGGATTAAGGCTTCTGGCAGTAGACAGGTAGATAGATAAAATTAATCAATCAATCAGTTACTCAATCAGCTGCTCACTTGAAGATAAAATATTAAACTAAACAAATGAGACAAGGTACAAGCTGCTCACCCTGTAGTACTGTACGTTAGAGGTGTTGGTTTGCCAGACCATAGTGACGTGAGGGTCGTCCAGCACGTGTCTGAGGCTCTGATACGGCTGCTGGATGTGCCGCACTGCCAACACCGACATCAGGTTCCCAGCGTAGCTCCTTACTACCACCACAGCCGCAAACATCCACCCAGCCAGTCCTACTCGTCTCCACCACCGCCAGCCACTTAACCAGGTGTCTAATTATACATCCATTATCAGTGCAGTAATAATTACTTCCACCATCATTACAGGAGTACTATTCACCACCATTACCATCACAGTATATATATATATATATATATATATATATATATATATATATATATATATATATATATATATATGGGATTATAAGAGAAGTAAAAACACGAGTGATGGAAAGGGGAATGACGTTGGTAATGAACGATGATGGATGGAATATCTCAGATTTATTGTATGCTAATGTTGCAGTACTGCATGCAATTACCGGGCAAGAACTTGGTAGACTCGTGCAGAGTTTTGCTAATGTCTGTGAGCGTCGTGCCTTGGGAGTAAATGTAGATTAGAGTAAAGTGATGGTAACTGAGAGAGAAAGTGACTCCCAGTGTGATGTTACTGTGAATGGAGAGAGACTGGAATTGGTGAGAGAGTTCAAAATCTGGGCACAGTGATAGAAAAGAGAGGAAAATGTGCAAAAGAAGTGGAAAGTAGAGTGACAAGGAAGAAAAGTAGGTGGTGCAATTTGGGCCTTGATAAGAAAGAGAGGCTTAAGTGTTGCAGCTGCACGAGGCTTACATGAGGGAGTGTTAGTGCCAACTTTAACATATGGATGTGAGACTATGGTGTGTCATGAAAATGTAAAGTCAAGAATAAGAGCAGTGGAGATGGGACTGTTGAGGATTGTATGTGGAGTACACATTGTGGATAGGACACGAAATAATGTGGTTCGTGAAAGACGTGGCGTGCGGAAGTCGGTGGACACCAGAATCTTAGAGACTGTACTGAGATGGTATGGTCATGTAGAGAGAATGGATAACAACACAGTGGTGAAAAAAGTACATCTGAGCGAATTTGAAGGAGGGAGGAGGCGAGGTAGGCCAGGGAGAAGGTGCAGGGATATGGTGGATGAATGTGTGAGGAAGAGAGGTTTGGAAGTCTGTGAGGCTAGGGAGCTGACAAGAGATCGAGCTGGCTGGATGAATGTTGTGAGGAGAAGTGCATGATCAGGGATTTGGCACCCCTTTTTAACGTGGCAGTGTTTGAACTGACTCTATCGGATACGTGTATGTGGAGCTACAGAACGCAGTGAATGTTTTTGGCGTATCCGATAGAGCCAGGATTGATGAGTGAATGGAAGCGTGGCCCATTGGACTGGGCAAATTTGGGCTGTCTGGACATTGCTACCCCTCACCCTGCCCTAGGGTGGGAAAGAAGGTCCGGATGATGATGATGATGATGATGATGATGATGATTTATTATTATTATTATTATTAGTAGTAGTAGTAGTAGTAGTAGTAGTAGTTTACTATTAGTCTTATTATTATTAATATTGATGCCATCGTCACCATCATTATAAAAATCTGTGACCTCAAAATGCTTATACCAAAACAAATGGTATAACAAGTCACTACAACAATAATGTACTGAGGTATTGACACATCTGTCTTCTGATTTGTACAGTATACCATTGGACTGGTTAAACACTTCTATGTGCGAGATCTTACCTGTCTCATTGTAGGAACTATTAAAAAAAAAAAAAAAAAAAAAAAAAACAGGAGGGGGTCCCTAGTCCCCTCACCCCGCCTCTTTTAGTCGCCTTTCACGACACGCAGAGAATACAGCGGCAGAATTCTTCCTAAACAACCTGGACGCAGAGTAGTAGTACCACCCCATAGTGCAGCCAGACTGTGTTCCCTCCGCCACAGGGAAAGGGGTGGGGGATTGAGTTATCCCCGTATCCTGAAGACTGGGTTCATGAATGTGTGTGGATGTAGTACGATTGAGGCTAAAAGGGAGGAGACTGGGAGAATGTTTGTGAGAAGAAAGTTGAATGTGTTAGCTATGAGTGAATCAAAGACGAAAGGGAAAGGTGAGTCTAAGTTTGGTAGTGTGAATGGATGATTGTCAGGTGTTGATAGAGGAAGGGCGAAAGGTGTGGCCTTGTTAGTGAGCCCGGAAGTACAGCAGTGTGTGACTGAATGGAAGGAGTTGTCATCAAGACTGATGTGGGTGAAAGCGAAATTTGAATGTGAGTTGTGGGTGTTTGTGGGTGCATATGGGCCTGGTAGTGAAAGGGATGAACAAGAGAGGGAGTCATTCTGGAATGATGATGAGTGTCTGCAGAGTTTTGGAGCGAATGTGAATGTGGTAATGATGGGAGATCTGAATGCTAGAGAGGGAAATGCAGCAGTTGAAGGTGTAGTTGGTATGCATGGTGTGCCTGGAAGAAATGAAAATGGGGAACGAATGGTAGGGATGTGTGCCGAACGAGAGATGGTGATTGGAAATACCTTGTATGAGAATAAAAATATAAGGATACATGAGTGAGACAAGAGGGTGGAAGGGTTGTTGATGGAGCATTGATGAACCATGTGGTTTATGTCCAGGAATGTAATTGGAGGATTGTTGGATGTGAGAGTTTTGAGAGGGGAGGGTGGACGTATGTCTGACCACTACCTGGTGGAGGGAAAATTGAGAGTAGGTAAGACATGGGTGAAGGCTAGGAGAGTTATGTGTGGCAGGGAAGTTTTCCAAGTGAGTGAGTTCGATAAAAAAGAGAGCATCAGGAGAAATTGAAAGATGAATGGAGCACAGTGAAAGATCAGGAGAATGGCAGTTTGGAGAAAGAATGGCAGTTGTTAAAGAATGCAGTGGTGTGGATGTGGAAGAGGTGTGTGGTGAGTGGGTTGTGGTGTAAGAAAGGGAAGTGAATGGTGGTGCGAGAAAGTTTGGCTGTGGTTGAGAAGAGACGTGCATATGAAGTGTGGCTGCGGGGGAAGGGTGAGTCGTCATATGAGAGGTATAAGGAAAAGAGGAATAGGGCAAGAAGGGCTGTGCGTGATGCTAATGTGGCAGCAGATGAAAGCTGGGGTAGGTTGTTGACTGAAAATTTTCAACAGAATAAGAAAATGTTTTGGAAGGAGGTTAAAAGGGTCCGAAAGGGAGAGTCTGGGAAGGAAAAACGAGTAAAAGCAGAGGATGGAGGGATGTCTCATGAGATGGATGCAGTAAGGAAGAGATGGGCAGAGTATTTCAGAGACTGTTTAATGCAGAGGAGGAATGGGAGGCTGAGATTGTGGCAGATGGCAGGGTGCAAGGAACAAATGTGTTGGAAGAGTTGAGTGATTCTTTGATCACGATGGAGGAAATGCAGGAGGCAGTAAAGGAGATAAACAGGGAATGCCGTGGGTATGGATGGGTGTGTTGTACAATCCCTGAAAGGTGGTGGAACTACCACGAGTACTGTTGAGTGGTTAGTAAGATTGCTGAATGTGTGTTTTGTGAGAGTTATGGTTCCAACTGACTGGGCAAGTGCTTGTGTGGTTCCGTTTTATAAAGGTAAGGGTGATAAGTATGAATGTACCAGCTTTAGGAGTATAAATCTGTTGAGTGCTGTAGGGAATGTGGATGGTAGAATGTAAATTAAGAGAGTTAGAGAGGGAACAGAGGGAGTGATTGGCGATGAGCAGTGTGGCTTTAGAAGAAGGAGGTGATGCGTGGATCAGGTGTTTGCTGTGAGAAGTGTGTGAAAAATATTTAGCAAAATTTAAGAATGTGCTTTGGGCGTTCATGGATTTAGAGAAAGTGTATGATAGAACTGACAGAGAGGCTTTGTGGACTGTTTTAAGGTTGTATGGACTTGATGGTAGGTTGCTAAAAGGAGTGAAAATTTTTATGTAAATAGTACAGCGTGTGTAAGAGTGGGAAATACTATGAGTGATTGGTTTCCCGCGAGTGTGAAGCTGCGGCAGGGATGTGTGATGTCGCCTTGGTTGTCTGATATTTGTATGGATGGTGTTGTAAGGGAGGTGAATCAAGAGTGTTAGGTGGAGGTTTGAGCTAATGGTAGAGAGTGGAATCTGAATCAGCTGCTGTTTGTGGATGATACTGCACTGGTGGCTAATTTAGAGGAGAGACTGAGACAGTTGGTAGAGGAGTGTGGAAGGGTTTGTGAAAGGAGGAAATTGAAAGTAAAGAGTAAAGTGATGATGTGTACGAGGTTCGTAGATGGTAAAAGAATGAAAATAGTTTTGAACAGTGAGTTACTTGAGGAGGTAGAGTGTTTTAAGTATTTAGGGTCACATGTTGCTGTGGATGGAAGAATAGATGCAGAAGTGAAGTTTAGAATGAATGAAGTGGGAAAGGTGCTGGGAGGAAGGAAAAATGCGTTTAGATGTCGTTCGCTTAGAGTGGATGTAAAGAGAAGGCTGTATGAGGGTGTTGTGGTACCGATTTCGTTATATGGGGCTGGAACGTGGAGTATGGGTGTAGCAGAGAGGAAAAGTTTGAATGTAGTGCGGATGAGATGTCTGAGGAGTATGTGTGGAGTGATATGTATGGATCGAGTGAGAAATGATGAAGTGTGAAGGAGACCTGGAGTTGTGCGGGAGATTGCTGGTAGAGTTGAGCAGAGGGTGTTGCGATGGTTTGGGCGTATGGAGACAATGGATGATGAGCGATTGGTGAAAAGATAACTGGACTGCATATGAGAGGTGTAAGGCTGAAAGGAAGACCACGAATAGGGTGGATGGACAGTGTGAAGAGAATGCTGGATGTGAGAGGGATGTCTTTTGACCAAGGAAGATTGGCTGCGCATGATAGGGATGATTGGAGAGAAATTGCCAATGAATAAATGATGTTGCAGCCTTGAAGGGATATTCTCCCGCATTTGGTCTGATCAGCTGATCATGTTAGGTGCGGGTAAGGGGATGGGTCCTTTATGATGTGGCAGGGGTAAACTAGCTCTGCTGTAGGGCCCTGTTGCATATGTCGCTGACTGCACTGTGCAGTTGACCCTCGTATGGTTTGGTGCGGTAAGGATCTGCCCCTTCTCCCCTTGGGACTAAGATGCGAATGAATTTGTGTGTGGATGAGTCAGTTGGGAGTGTGTCGTCCTGTCTCGGTTAAGTCCTCTTCTCTGGGGGAAGCAGTCTAGGTATATAGATAGAAGTGTGAGCTCTCGATGTAGACTAAAGATGTAAGGCAGCAACTGATATATCCTTTTGGATTCTGACATACTGACATACTGTACGGGCTGAAGACGTGAATATTAACAAACGTGGTCAAATGTGCTGAGAAATAGACCCAAAATCGCATTTCGCAGTATATCATTAGGTCAGTTAAATACACCTGAGAGCAAGTCCACGAGGCCACCTTGCCACTGCCTCTCCAATAGGTCAGGATGTGAGAACACAAAAGGAAGCGTTAAAATATATGATGATGTCATATATTTAAGACCTGCAGTGGCAAGGGGACATCGAGGCCTCTCTCCTGTGGATATTACCGACTCGATGGTGAATTCCTGTTTTTCATTCGGATATACAGTGCTTCTGGTTTGTCTCTTATTTCTTATCAGGGCAGAAGGAACCCGGTTAGTTTTAATACCTCAAAAATTCTTTTTCCTCATCTCTCGACTTTGCAATTATCTTACACACGACAGTCCCATACCTTCAACAACATGCTTATCTTCATCTTCTCTTACTATTCTTCGTCTCATCTTCTCTTCTGACCTATCTTAGAAGGATCATATATCTTAATAATGACAGCAGCTTCGCAAAAAGAACAGCAGTGCCAACTCCATGCACTATTTTCCCCTATTCAGTTGCTGTTTTTGTACAAGGCATTATTCGCAAATATATGGAGTAATGTTTTAGCATTGTGTGTGTGTGTGTGTGTGTGTGTGTGTGTGTGTGTGTGTGTGTGTGTGTGTGTGTGTGTGTGTGTGTGTGTGTGTGTGTGTGTGTGTGTGTTTTGGTTGGAGGCCTGACTGCATGAATATTCTAGTCCTTCTTATTTTGAACTTCCTGCTTGTATTCCTCTCCCATCCAACCCTCTAATGCAAGAGTCCAATCGTACTCTCTGTCCTTCATATACGCAATGCAATGTGTCCACTTGTCGTGAAATGAAGCACCCTTGAATTTGGCTTTCTTAGCTAGCTTTGCAGGCTATAAGCCTTTGAATCTTTATTTTTTTTAATCCAACTCATTTCTTTGACAGTAATAGGGAAGTTGTAGCCTGCAACAGCTTGTCCAGAAAGTACTGGCCTGTATATTGCAAGCACTGTTGCTTTTCAAATGCATTATTCTCAAGCACAGCTTCTCTTGCTCAAGATTAACTGACAAAACGAATTTATTGTCATCTTACTTAAAAAAAAACCTGAGATATGGCATACAGGGAACATAAAGGTCCTGCCTTAGTTCAAGGTCCCAGGATTTGTGGCAGTGTCATGGCCAGTTTGGATTTCTCCTACCAGTTTTCTCCTCCCCTTTGCTTGGTACACTGAGAACGTAGGTAAAGCGCATGACCAAGGGAAAAAGTAGAAAAGAAATATGGTAGTCACTCGACAACTCGTAGGACTATCTTGTGATAGAACTCGAACCGTAATAAAGGTATCCTTTTGCAAGCTTTCCCTACCCCGTTGTTGCTGTGTTAGCAGCAGGAAACGAGATTAAGGACGTAGGAATAGCCAGGAAAAAGATAACAATGGCTATTCTATCTATAACTACGTTTTTACTGCTGTTTTGTTCACTTACGATGTTGAAGTAGTACTCGGGCGATAGTAAAGGTATCTTCTGGTCAGCTTTCTCCACCCCTATTCTCGGTGTTTAGGTAGCAGGAAAGAAGTTAAAAGACCGTAGAAATAGCCAGACAGGAGTTTACAACAATACAAAAAACAAGCTATAGAGTAGCCACTGTTTAATCACTTACCCTGTTGAAGCAGCACGCGGACCACAGTAAAAGTATCCTCTGGCCAGCTTTCGCCACCCCGGTTCTCGGTGTGTTGGCAGTAGGAGAGGAGGCAGGTAAGAGTAGGAAGAGCCAAGAGGGAGATGGCGATAGCGAGCCACACCATAGGCTGAAGAGGGAGGAAAAATCCCCAGGGATTGACTTCAGGACTGCCTCTTGCCCCAAGGATCATGGCGTATTGCACCAGCACGGGGTAGGTGCAGTCTATTACCTCGGAACGACTATCTGACAGGCTGAATTGCCCCAACGAGAAGTCGGCCTCCTAGACGTCACCAATGGAAAAATAAGAATGGTTTATATATATATATATATATATATATATATATATATATATAGATAGATAGATAGATAGATAGATAGATATATATATATATATAGATAGATATATATATATATATATATATATATATATATATATATATATATACAGATAGATAGATATAGATATAGATATATATACGTATAAATGTATATTAGGTGTGGGTGTCCATCATCCACCCACTTCGTGTAGCGATCCTTTGTTTGAGAGTAGCTCATCATTAAGTGACAAGCCAAATGATTTCCTGTAAACCAGGAAATCATTTACAACGCTGGATGGTAACCTTATAACCAACGAACATGTGTTCCCTAAATGACAACATGTGGGTTGGCAGAGATACATTGCCCCTAACCGGAAAACAACAAACTAAAAATACAAACAGGAAGCCTCGGACCAGGACTGACCAACAGGTGACAACTAAAAACCGAACAAAGGACATGGTACGGATTGTGACATGGAATGTAAGGGATGCGAACTACGAGGTGAAAGGGAGAGAGAGAGAGATCAGGTGCCTGAGGATGTAAAAGTGGACATACGTGGAATAACTGAGACTAAATGGTAAGGTGAGAGTGTGAGAGAGTGGGAAGATGGATGGGGTGTATGTGCAGGAGTTTTGAGAATGATAGGGGAAGTGAAGGAGTATGAACTGTTGTGTGCAGGAGATGGAAGGTGAATATAAGAGAGTACAGATCTGTTGGCTCAAGGTTTGTGTGGGTAAGATTGATAGTAAGACTACATATGTGGGTGATTGTGTGTGTGTGTGTGTGTGTGTGTGTGCACCAACATAAGTTCATACAAGCAGAGTGAAAGAAGAATTCTGGGCAAATGTGGAATGGGACATGGAAAAGTTTGAAAGGAATGAAAGAGTGTTTTTGATTGGAGATATGAATGGAAATGTAGGGAATGTGATGGTTAATGGAGTAGTTGGTGAGTGGGGTGTGTCTGCAGAAGTGAATGAGAATGGCAGTGTTCTAGTAGACATTTATGCAGGGAGGGGGTTGTTAACAGCCAATACAATCTTCAGACACAAAATGATACACAGGTATATGTGGCGAATGATGAGGAGGATAGGTGGAGAAATAAATGAATGGAAGGCAGTGATTGATCATGAGTATGTGGCTGACAGAATGAGATGACGTGTAATGGATGGAAGAGCGTACAGAGGTTGGGGGTGATAGTAAAAGTCAAGGTTAAAATGCAAAGGAGGGATAAAAGGAGGGAAGGACAGGAGAAAGTAGTTCATACAAGGAGGGTTGAAAGGTAGCAAGAGGATGAAAAAAAAGGCAGAATATAAGGGAGAAGTGGAGGAGTGATCGGGTAAATCTGCATTGGAGTACATGGGCGAAAGGTGTGTGCAAGATATTCACAAAAGAAATCTGTGCAGCATGAGAGGTGGTGTGTAAGGTGAAGAATAGACGAAAGGGGGTGCAAGGAACAGCATGGTGGAATGAAGAGGTGAGAGAGGCTGTGGTGCAAAAGAAGAAAGGATAGAGTGAGTCGATGGAAAACAAGGGCATGGAGGAGGTTGAGAGATGAAAGAGAGAGTTATATGTAGAGAGGAAGAAAGAGGTGAAGAGATTAGTAAGAGAGAATAAGAAGAGAGTGGATGAGACATTCGGAAGGGGTCTGATTGCAGAGTGGAGGGAATGTAAGAGAATGTTTTGGGAGAGTTAGACAATGTGATAAAGAAGTTAGTCAGGGAGTGATAGATAAAAATGGTAATTTGCTAATGGAGAAGGAAGAAAAGGTGACCAGATGGAGAGAATACTTTCAGGAACTGTTAAACATAGAGAAGGAAAGTAATGCGGGTAAAAGTGGTTTGGGAATGGTTGGGAGAAGGAGGGAAGTGGGAAAAGAAGAAATCAGTAGGATGAAAGTAGTGGAGGGAATGAAGACAGTCAGAATGGGGAAAGCCCCAGGAATTCATGAAGTGTGTGGTGAAATGCTGAAACATGGGGGAGAGATACCCGGTAGTAGTAGAATGGATATGGAAGAAGTGCATATTGGCCTGGGAGGAAGGTAGAGTCCCAGAGGATTGGAAGTCAGGTATAATTATTCCCCTGAACAAAGGAAATGGGAAAAAGAAGTGAGTAGTCATCATATGGGCATTTGTCTTAATGTAATAGAAAAGTATATCGTAGGATACTTAGATAGGGAAATAACAGAGGAATTAGCAGAGGAAGAAGAGGGAGGTTTTAGGAAAGGAAGAGGTTGCATACATCAGATATTCCTTCTTAAGATTTTTAGTGGAAACGTTTTTAGAGAAGGGAAAGAAGTTGTACACGACCTTCATGGATTTGGAGGAAGTATATGACAGGGTGGATTGACAAAGAATGTGGAAATTAATAAGAATATATTGAGTAAATGGGAAACTGTTGAATGCCGTGAAGTGTATGTATGAGAGGGCTAAGACTGCAGTATGTGTGGATGGTGAACTAAGTGAATATTTCTATTTGAATGTTGGAATGAAACAGGGATGTGTTATATCTCCATGGTTGTTCAGTCTGTATATGGATGAGGTTATAAAAAGATACAAGGCTGGGCGGTGGATGTTGGAACGGCTCCAATGAGAATGAGAGAGGGCAGCATATGGAAATTTCCTGTACTGTTGTTTGCAGATGATACTGTATTGATAAGAGAAGACGAAGGGGAACTGCAAGGCTCGGTGGATGAGGTTGGAAGAGTGTGTAGGAAACGGAATTTAAAGGTAAATGTAGGGAAAAGTAAAGTATTGATATTTGAGAGAAATAAAGTCACTGGATTTAAAGTGAGGTTGGATGGGGAGGAAATGGGAAAAGGTGAGTGCATTTAAGTACTTGAGTAAAGTGATGACTAAGGACGGAAGTTTGGAAGATGAAGTACTTGGAAGAGTACAACAAGGAAAAAGCTTGCTGGTTATTTCAAAGCAGTGATAGGAAGCTGGGAAGTGGGCATGGAAGTAAAAAAGTCCCTGCATGGCAGTATTGTAATACCAACTCTAACGTATGGAAGTGAAACTTGGACCTTGTTGGAAGGACACAATTTAAGTGTGAGAGCAGTGAAACTGAGTTATCTGAGATGAACATGTGGAATCACATGGAGAGAGAGAAACTGACAAGTGAGGAAGGAGAAGGAGCGTTGTGATGTAGATGTGACTGAAAGCATTAGGAGAAATACATTTAGGTGGTTTGGACATGTGGAGAGGATGGAGAGCGAGAGAATAAAGAGGAGAATGTATGTGAGTGAAGCGGAGTGGGGGAGGTAAAGGGAGAGGGAGGCCAAGGATGATATCGAGTGATGGAGTGGAGTGGCATATGGGAGAGCGGTACGTGGGCTAGAAGCAGGGCAGTGATATGGCGGGGAATAAGGCAACATTTGCACGATTTGTTTGTGGCTACCCCTTAAGGGATTAAGGCGTCTGGGAATAGATGGATAGATAGATAGATATTTATAGATATTTATAAATATGCATTTATATATATATATATATATATATATATATATATATATATATATATAGATATATATACAGTACACACACACACATAAACATATATATATATATATATATATATATATATATATATATATATATGTAATTCTCTCTATCACCATTAGCCTTGCGCAGTGTTTCTTAAACTTTTCCACTTCATTCCCCACTTGTGGGGATCTTGACAACCTTGCGGCCCTCCTTATCAAGCCCCTCACAAATAATGGTCAAGAAAACTATTTAAATGCTCTGCATTTATTGTAATGCATATTATGTTACATATCAGTGTGGTGGATGACACTGTTTGCTTTCAGCCAGTCGACTGATTCGAGGTTGAGTCACTGATAACGCACGTCACATATCTGCGCACACATTCAACTGGTTTCGGCTTTTACATTTTATGCGTCGAAGGGTGGAGACACTAGATTCTCATAAATATGTTATGGAAAATGGAAGAGGACTCTATTGCGATTTCACTACCTTTTGAATATGACTGATACAAGGAGCACCTGAACACAGAGATTCTTCTTCATAAAGGTCTCTGACAGCAGAATCATTCTTGAGGTCAAAGAATTCGTCCTGAACATATCGGGAATGGCAGCAGTATCAAGAGTGTCAGAAATTATTCTTCGCCAATTTCCCTAATATGAATTCCGGGAAGTATCTTATGAGCTCACTTTCCAAGTATTTCATGTGCTGAATTATTTAACTTTTGAATGATGGGTCAAGTAGGAGATCCTCTTCAATCTCAAGAAGGGTTGAAAGATTCCCGAACATGGCAACATTTTCTGCATTCACTTTCCATTGCCAGTGCTGGAGATTAGCAAGAAATGCACGCATACAGTCCATAAGGTGAAATATTTTTCTTTCTGTGCCGTAGCTTGGGTTTTAGAAAATTTAGCTGCTCAGAAATGTCGTCCAGGTATGCAAAATGTGATTCCCTCAACACCTGGTTGAAGACTTAATAGATCATCCTTCCCTTTCATATCCATTAGAAATTTAAATTCTCTCTGAATCTCAAATACTCTGTTCACAACGCTGTCCTTGGAAAGCCATCACATTTTTTTAGTAAAAGAGGAGGGATTCATGCTCTGAATCCATGTCTTCACAGAGTTTCTGGAGAAGGCGAGAGTTCAGATCTGTTTTCACAAAGTTAGCACATTTTACCAATGCCTCCAGGATCCTGCAAGTGGCATTAGGGAGGATTTTTTACGCCAATGCAAAACGATGAATCATACAGTGAACCACTTGCACATTCGGAGACACTTCCTTGATATTCTTCTGCAGCCTCAATTTTGATCCCGGCTTCGCCGAGGCCACATCAGTACAGACTCCACAACAATTTTTCCAGGCTATTAGTTAGCTGAGAAGAAATCGTCAACTTTTCCGTCACATCTAAAAACTTTGTGGTAGTGTTAAACTGTGTACAGAACGAATATTCATGTGTGCTGTCATGTATGAATATATATCTAACAAACACGAGGAGCTGTGCACATAACTCATCTCTTGCCTTATACAACTGTACTGTGAACATACCAACAGGAGACAATTTAATTTCCCGTATCACTTGTTCCATGACAGCAGAAAACATTTCACTGATTCTCCAATTTACTGTGTAGTTTAAGGAAGGAATCTGTTGAATTAAATGTGAGGGAAGCGGTGGTTCAATCGGTAGAGAGTTGGCCTGCAGTCATAACGGACCCCGGTTCAAATCCCGCTGGGGCAGGGAACAGTTTAAGGCTTTGAATTTCATAAATATCAGACTTTACTGATCTACCAGAAGAACCGCCGACATGTAAAATTACCCCCGCTAATACCAATACACCAGTCCAGACAGCCCTAGCATGTATTCAATATGGACGGTGGGTGTTAGTGCCGAAGTGGTGACATGTAGGGGTGTATGGTACGTCGGAGGACTACTGGGCCTAGAAAACAGGCTGTGAAGCCTATGCCCAGAATCGGTCATATGGTCATATAAAAGAGAGAGAGAGAGAGAGAGAGAGAGAGAGAGAGAGAGAGAGAGAGAGAGAAAAAGAAATTTGGCTCTCCAAGAACTCACTTGACCATAATTACAGCACAGCTTAATGAAAGTTTCACCAATTAGGTGGGCCTTTTTCTTCCTTACCATTTCACAGGAAACCTCACATGATCCCCCTGCTGCACTTAAGTTCTGTTGTTGGAAAGTATCGCTCCCATCAAGTCTCTGTTTTCCAACTCTCTGGTCATGGCGCTTGAAGAAACTGGGGTCTTTCTCTGAATACTGAGGGTGGATTGTCGTCAGACGATGCTTCAGCTTACTCGGCTTCACAGAATCGTTCCCCAGCTTTTTAAGACACAGCACACACTGAGCTTTCTTGATGCCATCATCGAGGATTGATGTAAATCCGTTATTAATGCGTACATCATTGTATTTCTACTCAGCAACACAGGCAGCCATAGCAAATCTATCTATCTATCTATCTGTCTATCTATCTATCTATCTAGATATAAACAGATAGAAACAGGCGATAGGTAAAGGTTAAAATGATGTGGCCATTTGCACCAAAATGAATTTAATTCACAACACTGATTTAAAATCAGTGTCAAAATGAAATCACCAGCATCAAATGACTTTCACCAAAGTAGCTTGACGAACTAGTGAATTGAACTGTATCCAGTATCAAGTCACTGGTTTTCTGTATTTTATTTTATTTTATTTTATTTTTTGCAAACAATACTGCATGCATTTTCCATAATATCTTTCTTTCTAATATGTTAGAATAAGTTTCACTGAAGAAACTTTCGAGCAAATGATGCAGATGTTACGAAAGGCGCAATTTAAGCAAAATTCACTCGGCATTGTACCATCTATTAAATTCTCCAAAATCTTTACGTGTGGTAGCCGGGCTCCGTCATCGTCTCTACTGATGCAAACACAATGTAAAATCATGGTTACACTGTAAGAAAACAATGTGAAATATCGTGTGAAAATGCTAAATGCAGTATTACACTTTGAATTATCATATTTAATCATTACCAAATAAGTTGCACACTGTCACACATTTTGACAATAAACAGCAGATGTTGATGAAAAAATAAAAGGCAAAGAGGTGTCAAATGCAACAAAAGAAACATAAGGCAATAGGCTACATATGAATGTTTAATCATCCAAAAACATCGATAATTATAAGAAAGTAGCACCAAAAAAAAAAAAAAATACTGTTATAAATTTGTATCCAACTGCACCTAACATTAAAATTTCACATTGTTTGTCATAAAGTTCAAGTCAGTGCTGCTAAATCTGCATTGAAACTGGGTTTGGTGAAAGCCATTTAAGTTCAACGTAACACGGCGATTCATTTACTCCATTGATTTTAATTCAGATCATTTAGTGCAGTAAAATAGTCGAAATTCGTCATATATTTCAAGTCAATGTTGTATTTTTGTGCAAATGGCCAGTGCTAATTTTTAAAAAATTTGTGAATGAGATAATGAAAAAAAAATGAGATTACAAAGAGAATAAGTGAGAACAATATCAAAGTAGAGATGCGATAGGGAGACCAACAGTCAGCTAGGAAGGCACAGTGGAGGAATATATATCTAAATATGTCAAGAGGTGGATGGATAGATAGATAGAAAAAGAACACAAATATAAGTATATTTCGCAGTACTAATATCAAATTAAATATCTCACAAGCAACATTAGAGTACCATCCAGAAAGCAGTAGTTATTTCTCACAAGCTTACATCTGCAGGTGCCAACTGATGTCATGGTCAAGAGGAAGGTTACAACAGGGAGGGAGAGAGAGACATTTGCACCCTGTACACAGTCCTAAGCCTGTTGGAAAAATCCCTTCTAATATAGGCAAATAGGAATTTATACATGGTTTGTTCAACAACAAGTTTATTCCTGCATATTGCATAACACATGTTGTCACTTAGCCATATTTTTTCTTGTCTGTTCATTGTTCCAGTGTTGAAACATTGCAAGCATATGCTGGAGCAAGAGGGTGTAAGGAATCAAGCTTAACTCTCAAACGATGGGCTACTTGTAACGCAGTCATTACCTCACTATGGGCAATTTCCCAGAAACTGCTGAAAATTGCTTGTTTTCAAACCTTAATATATCGGAAACTATAGCACTTGGGGGAACGAATTAATGACTCTTTTAACCAACAACTCTTCCTCTTGCGAATGAATGTATTCTCAGGTCTCTTGGTCTTTGGAATCATGAGTAATGACGTGAGGAAGAGAACTAATTTTTGCCGCGAGAGCAGGATGTGTTTGTACGCGTGCCCATGGCACCGACATTGGCTTTGCTCTCAACGTGATAACTTTTCCATTACTAGATAAAACTAGACACTGTTGCATCCAAAGCATTTCTAGTATCCTTTGGAAAGAGGCTTGGCAGTGGTAGATGATGCAATTGGCTACAGGCAGTGCGGATGGAATCAGACGACTAGGAACCTGAAAATATCGTTTTACACTTGGTAAAAGTATGCGACAGACTGACTCTCGCCTGTGTGCTATGGAGAGACTCCCTCCCTACCCTTTTTTGGCAAGATCATATGGCAACCAGTTCAAACGGTGGCGGGAAGACACTTGCATGTATAGACATCACCCAGCGGCTCCATAGTAGCCAGATTCGACATGTATAGACTTTATCCAGTGGATGGGGGTAAAACACGTGGTCCCCTCACCACAGTGTAAGTCGGACACACTCTGTATACTACTTACACCTAGAGCACGCAAGGAAATGGTAGACATAATTTTACACACAAACACAGAAAAGAGAAACTTATCACACACACACACACACACACACACACACACACACACACAGATAACTGTTATAAATAGACTTCCACACAAACACAGATACACTATATCTGGTATATGTAGAATGACTTACCCTCCTGGCCACCAATCCAGTCATACCGGACCATGAGCCATCTTGTTGCTTGGAGCCGAAGGTGCCATCTGAGGTGTGCACGTACCGGTACCTGACACACACAAGAACATCAGCCAAAAATTATACCAACAAAACACACAACAGATAGGTACAGATTAATGGATATCCGGGGAGAATGAATTTATATATTTATTAATTTATTATATAAGTACATAAATTTATGTGTGTGTCTGTGTGTGTGTGTGTGTGTATGTGTGTGTGTGTGTGTGTGTGTGTGTGTGTGTGTGTGTGTGAGGGAAGATCCATATGGCCGGTGGCTGTATGGGGGCAGCACATCTCTTGAATACCTAGAAACCATTAGCCAAGGCCATTTTTTTTTTTTTTTAATCTGGGAACACGAATATTCCCACAACTTTAGAGTTTTACTAGTGTCAGGTCATAGGCATGGTGGTACCCCCCAGTGCCGCCCCACAGAGGGGGAGTGGCTCCAGTGGTCCTGGCCAAAGACTATGCACGGTTATGGTTTTGAACCTGAGAACGCACACTTTTACATAATGGTAGACGCTCATACCTGCCACGGTTTAGGAAGGGTGTGACCCCAGATGCCCCCCTCCAAGGAGGGTACTGTCCCTAGAGATGACGACGCCATAGTTGTTATGTAGGTACACGAAATTTGGGACAGTATAGATCATCACCCAGATCAGTGTTTGTAGAGGGTGCGAATCTGGGATTCACCCCTTCAGCTCTCCTGTAAAGAATTATTGCTTTTTCCTTACAATATTCCAGGGGCAGGCCCTACTGTCAGAGATGTCATTTGACTTCTTGCAACTTTCCCCGAAAAGGAATAGCTGCTGAATGTTGTTAGAGTCGAATGCTGGTATGAAAGTAAATAGCTAAGTGAGTGTCAGAGTTGGGATACGATAAGGAAGTGTGATGTCACATCAGCTGTTCTATGCTTTGATCATGTGGATGGGATTATTTGTGATTAAAAACTCGAGTGACAGAGACAAGAATGAAAATAGAATTGAATCTTGAAGGGTGGAGTATTTTTGACGTTTGCAGATGATGCTGTGCTGCTGGATATTAGTTAACAAGAAGGAGATTGATACAGTGTCTTAAAAAATGTTGGAAGTGTAAAATTATGCTTGTAGAGAGAGAAGGTGACTTGTCGTATAATGTTCTGGTGAATGGAAGAGACTCGAATCAGTGAAAGAGTTAGGCACGGACACAGACACTACTATCTTCCCAAAGTCTTATGATTATATAGCAGAAAATTTATCTATCTGAATCATGTACAAGTAGAGCTAGGGTTTTCATTGTATTTCGCCACTTGTAAATTTTCTGCAGCAAGAACAGGGAAGTTAGTTGTTTCTTTGACTGTACTAAGGTAATAAAGTCGTGAATAAAGTGAACAAACTGCTCCTACGAGAAATTCATGCCTTGAGCCAAGTACTCTGCTAAGTGGTCCTTTCTGCTGTCTCTTGGATCGGCCCCCTGAACCTCACTGGAATGGAAGGCCTCAGTTGCCAAGGCCAGGGTGGGCCGCTGCAGGAACCTGAAAAAATGGCCCCCTAAGAATTAAGTCTCGCAGGGTAAATCCTCTTTACAAGCCATTTTCTTACAAGTTTTGCTGCTAACAATTTTCACTCGATGACATAGTTTGAGTTTTTCACAACCGTAGAAGACTGTATTCAGTTTTGTGCAGACTTTTCAAAACAGACCACAATACATTCCTCCCTCAGCATTCTCAGACTCTTCCAAATCTTCACACACCCTCATCATTACCAGCATCATAAACTCGTCTCAGGTTACACTTCTTAAGGATCAACCCCCTCAAAGAGAACTGACCCCCACAGGGATTGAAATAACCCCTGGAAAGCCATCTCTTCCAGAGCAACCTCTACCCCATTATGGAGGGGGTCCACCCTCTTTGATACTTGAACTATGACAGCTCAACATTTGAAGACTGAAAGTTTAAAAAGCTTTTTCCTCCAGGAACCCACTCATCCAGTGAAGTGTGTTTCTAACACTGTTGTCTCTCATTAAGCTCCTAACCACAGGAGGAGCCGAAGTTCCTTCATTGAGTTTTGCCCATTATCCCACCCAACCAATGGGATATGAAAATGCCCATGATATTAAATCCCCTGGTTCCTCTCTCTCGATGGTCAACCAAAGGCATACACCCCATCACTCCCCTAAGCTCCACCAGTAGGATGACTCATCAAGTTTCTAAACACACACACACACACACACACACACACACACACACACACACACACACACACACACACACACACACACACACACACACACAGATCCTATGGGTGAAGATATAATCAACATCATCATCATCATCAGCCATTACATGTCCACTGCTGAACAAAGGCCTCCTCCAGCCTTCTCCAGGAATTCCATGACTAAGCCAATCTTTGCCACGTTTTTCCTACAAATTTCTGTATCTCATCCCTAAAACCTCCTGTTTGGTCTTTTTCTGCTACGCTTACAATCTCTTGGTGTCTAGTCAGTCAACCTCTTGCTCCATCTATTATCCCTTATTCTTGCTACATGGCCTGCCCACCTCCATTTCTGTTCATTTATAACTTCTATAATGTCTTTGACTTTAGTCTGCTTTCTCACCCAAGTTGATCTTTTCCTGTCTCTTAAAGATATTCCCAACATTGACCTTTCCACTGCTCTCTGAGAACGAACTAGTTTATTTTCCATCGATTTTGTCAGTTTCCAAGTTTCACAACCATACGTCATAGCTGGAATTATACATTCGTTATATACTTTTCGTTCCATACAAACTGGCATGCTACTTTTCATAATGTCCCTATGTTTACCGAAAGCTTTCCATCCAATTGTAATGCGTCTTTTTACGAGTATTTCGGCATCATTATTTTTCGTTAATTTTATTATTTGTCCCAGGTAATTGTATTCCTCGATTTCTTCAAGAATTTCTCCACTTATTCTGATGACGCTCTTTGGTGTTTGAGGATTAAACATTACTTTAGTTTTACTCCGGTTCATCTTTAGCCCTACTTTGAGACTTTCTATTTTCAGGTCATTTAACATTTCTTGCAACGTCTCTGCTGTTTCTGAGATAAGGACAACGTCATCTGCAAATCTTAAATGGTTTGGCTTTTCTCCATCTATGTTCACTCCTTTGTTTTCCCAGTCTAGCTTTCTGAAAATACTTTCTAGGCAAGCTGTAATGAACTTTGGTGGAACTGTATCTCCCTGACGAACGCCCTTCTCAATCTTAATTTTCTCAGAGTCCTTATGTAATTTAACTGTAGCAGTTCCCTCTTTATATTATTATGTTTTCGAGCAGTACAATGTTCTCATTCATTCCTTGTTCTCATAATGAATTTATAATTGCTATGTGCTCCACTGAGTTGAAATCCTTTTCGTAATCACAAGAGGTTCTGTTTGTAAGGACTTTGGTGAAGAGTTTGTAAATGACTGATAGCAAGCCTTTGGGTCGATAGTTACTAAGGTCTTTTGAGTCACCTTTTTTGTAAAAAGGTGAAGTAGTTACATTTATAACAGTTAAAAGTTGAATCACTTGGTAATTGGTGCTAGAGAGCCTTCACCTGGTGGCACTGATATAACTGGATGTTGGAGCTGCTTGGTTACATAAACGTCCCTCACTAACTTCCCTGTCTCCCGAAAGAAAGATGTCCTGCAGGATGAGAGCAACTTAAGTCTGCAGTCCACTGGGTTTATATGATTTGGATGAACCTGGGGCTACATATACAACAATAATAATTACTACTACTACTACTATTACTACTACTACTACGACTACGACTAATACTATTACTACTACTACTACGACTACGACTACGACTACTACTAGTACTACTATTACTACTACTAATAATACTAATACTACTACCTGGTGTACTTATCAGGAAAGAGCGGCAGGAGTGTAGAAAAAACGAGGGATCTTCCAGGCGTCCATTTTGCCAGAAGAAGGGGCTTTTGTTGAGGCGAAGTGTATGGCAGGTGGATGAAGATCCTGCAGCTGTTTTAATTATGGTTTTAATACCAATGTGAGAATGCTTTCTTTTAATTACCTGCTTAAAATGTTGTCTTACTTTATTTATCTGTCTGTTGCTAAACGCCTTAACCCCATAAGGTGTGGCCACAAACAAATCACCTCCACGTCGCCCTGTCCTCTGCTATTCATCTGTCCTCCCTCCAACTCACATACCCCTCTCTTATACATATCTCCACTCCATTCTTCCACCTTAATATTGGTCTCCTCCCCTTCCTCCTCCTCTCTCTTCTAATAAGATTTTTATTCTCCATTTTCTCCACATGGCCAAACCGTCTCATAGTATTCTCTTAACACTTTCAGCCACATCCATATCAACACCACATCACTCTTTAACTTCCTCATTTGCCTGTCTGTCTCTCCATGATATTCCATACCTTTCAGATAGCTCATTTCCACTGCTCGCACTCTTCACTTATAACCTTTATTTACCTACCATTTTTTCGTCAGAGCAGTAATATATTTTAATAATAATAATGAGAAATACTTCATTTAATTATCTGTTGGAGATGTTGTCTTTATTTAACTCTCATAAAATTTCTTAATCTATGTATCTATATACCTAGGCTGCTTCCTCCATGGAAAGGGAGGTAGCTGAGACAGGACGACACATTCCCCATTTACTCATCCATTCAAACACATTCATTCGCATCTTAACCCCAAAGGGGAGAACGGACAGATCCTCACCGCACCACACCGCACAAGGGTCAACTGCGCAATGCAATCAGTGACATCCGCAGCAGGGCCCGACAGCAGAACTGGTTTACCCCTGCCACATCATAACAGACCCATCCCCTTACCCGCACCTGACCTGACTAGCTGATCAAACCAAATGCGGGAGAATATCCCCTCACGGCTGCGTCATCACTTATTCATTCACAATTTCTCTCCATTTATTTCTGTCACGCACAGCCACTCTTCCTTGCTCAACAGACATCCCTCTCGCATCCAACGCTCTCTTCACACTGTCCATCCATCCTATTCGTGGTCTTCCTCTCAGCCTTACACCTCTCACATCAGATCTAGTTATCTTTTTCACCAATCACTCATTATCCATTCTCTCCATATGCCCAAACCATCGCAACACCCTCTGCTCAACTCTACCAGCCATCTCCCGAACAACTCCAGTTCTCCTTCGCACTTCATCATTTCGCACCCGATCCATACGCGTCACTCCACACATACTCCTCAGGCACCTCATCTCCATTACATTCAAACTTTTCCTCTCTGCTACACCCATATTCCATGTTTCAGCCTCATATAACGCAGTCGGTACCACAACACCCTCATGCAGCCTTCTCTTTACATCCATTCTAAGCGAACGACATTTAACCCGCCCCGTCCCGACCACTTTTTGACCACTGGTACCCCCCAATCCCGACCATTTTTCGACCCTTTTTTTTTTTTGCTAAAACTTTCGCTTTTGGTGAGAAACATCGAAAATTCATAGAGAAATCGCTCACCTGAGGTTTAAAATACTCATTACAGGTAGGAGAGCCTCCTTACCTTACTGGGTTTTCTATCAGGCTGGCAGCAAAGAAAACGAGTTCTATGGGAGGATAACTATTTCACACCACTCATAAACGGTATTTATTTATTTATTGTTAAGAATTTATATGTAGTACAAGAGTATATTGGTTTTCAAGCAGTAATATAGGCATTATAAGCATTGTTTCACTCACTAATACCTGACCTTTTTTTGCCACATTACCTGATCATCATTTCTAACTGTTTCTTCCTCTAATGCTATGTAAAGTTTGTCCTCCACATTGTCATTGATTGGGGAATCACTCTGGCCCTGAATTTCGTACCGTGGCATGACATGGCTATACTGGCCAGGTCACTGATAACAGGTGAATTGCTGAGAAAAGGGCTTGCAGAGGGGGGGGAGGAGGTCATGCTGGGAAAGGCATTGTCTCTGCCTGGCATCTTGTTGAGGAAGGTGTCCCGTGTATACGTACCAAAAATGACTCGCGAAAATTGAAAATTGTGGAAATTATGAACCTTGCAATTGCAGGACGTTGAAGTACGTCCTCGGGATTAGCTGTGACAAAACGTGAGGACGTGGAAGTACGTCCTCGGGACGGCGCGGGTTAAACACTTTTTCATTCCTCCCAGCACCTTTCCTACTTCATTTATTCTAAACTTCACTTCTGCATCTATTCTTCCATCCACAGCAACATGTGACCCTAGATATTTAAAACAATCTACCTCTTCAAGCAACTCACCATTCAAAATTATATTTATCCCCCTACCATCTATCAACCTCGTACACTTCATCACTTTACTCTTATTCTCATTTACTTTCAATTTCCTCCTTTCACACACCCTTCCAAACTCCTCTACCAACTGTCTCAATCTCTCCTCCGAATCAGTCACCAGTGCAGTATCATCTGCAAACAGCAGCTGCTTCAGATTCCACTCTCCACCATCAACATTCACCAGACTCAGACCTCCACCTAAAACTCTTGCATTCACCTCCCTTACAACACCATCCATGTAAATATTAAACAACCAAGGCGACATCACACATCCCTGTCGCAGCCCCACTCTCACGGGAAGCCAATCACTCTCAGCATTTCCCACTCTAACAAACGCTCTACTATTTACATAAAAACTTTTCACCCCTTTTAGTAACCTACCATCAAGTCCATACAATCTTAAAACATTCCACAAAGCCTACCTATCAATTCTATCATACGCTTTCTCTAAATCCATAAATGCCCAAAACACATCCTTGCCTTTCGCTAAATACTTTTCACACACTTGTCTCACAGCAAACACCTGATCAACGCATCCCCTCCCTCTCCTAAAGCCACACTGCTCATCACCAATCACTCCCTCTGTACCCTCTCTAACTCTCATAATTAACACTCTACCATACACCTTACCTACAACACTCAACAAACTTATACCCCTAAAGCTAGTACATTCATACTTATCACCCTTGCCTTTACACAACGGGACCACACAAGCACTTGCCCAGTCAGTTGGCACCATACCTTTCTCAAAGCACACTTTCAACAATCTTACTAACCAGTCAACAATAGTCACTCCACCACCCTTCAGGCATTCCACAGAACACCCATCCATACCTGCAGCTTTCCCTGTTTTCATCTCCTTTACTGCCTCCTCCACTTCCTCCTTCGTGATCAAAGAATCATTTAACTCTCCCAACACATTTATTCCTTGCACCCTTCCATCTGCCACAATCTCAGCCACCCTTTCCTCCTCTTCATTTAACAATCTTTCAAAATACTCTGCCCATCCCTTCCTTACTGCATCCATCTCAATTAACATCCTTCCATCCTCTGATTTTACCCGTTCTTCCTTCCCAGACTCTCCCTTTCGCACCCTTTTCACCTCCTTCCAAAACATTTTCTTATTCTGTTGAAAATTCTCTGTCAGCCACCTACCCCACCTCTCATCTGCTGCCACTTTAGCATCACGCAGAGCCCTTCTCGCTCTATTCCTCTTTTCCTTATACCTTTCATATGACATCTCATCCTTCCTCTGCAGCCACACTTCATATGCACGTCTCTTCTCAGTCACAGCCATACTTACTTCCTCGCACCACCATTCACTTCCGTTTCTTACACCACCACCCACACGTCTCACACCACACACCTCTTCTGTATGCCCCACCACAGCACTCTTAAACAACTGCCATTCCTCCTCCACGCTGCCATTTTCCCGATCTTTCACTGCGTTCCACTCATCTTTCAATTTCTCCTGATACTCTATCTTTTTCTCTCTTTTATCCAACTCACTCACTTTCAAAACCTCCCTGCCACACCTAACCCTCCTAGCTCTCACTCATCTCTTACCTACTCTCAACTTTCTCTCCACCAGGTAATGGTCAGACATACCTCCACCCTCCCCTCTCAGAACTCTCACATCCAACAATCTTCCTATTACATTCCTAGACACAACCACATAGTCCATCAATGCTCTATCAACAACCCTTCCACCCTCCTGTCTCACCCATGTATACTTATAAATATCTTTCTTCTCAAACAGCGTATTCCCAATCACCATCTCTCGCTCAACACACATCGCTATCATTTGTTCCCCATTTTCAGTTCTTCCAGGCACACCATGCATACCAACTACACCTTCAACTGCTACATTTCCCACTCTAGCATTCAGATCTCCCATCATTACCACATTCACATTTGCTCTTAATACAATAGTTGTATTCATATAATACTGAGAAATATTGACCTTAGCTTGTAGAAATTTTGTTTTTCGCCGCCATATATTTCGTCAGCGCTCTAGTTATGTTTTAATAATATAATACTGAGAAATAGTTCATTTAATTAACTGTTAAATACTTGCTATAGATTTCGCCACTGAGGCAGTACAAAGTATTCTATAATCCTTTCAGTTCGGTGACATATTCTGTTATATTCCTGCTAACATTTGATGATATTAACCTCAAGCGAGCCCCTTTTTTTGCAATGAAAGGATTAACGAAAGCTATCTCTAGCTCCTCTAGTTGAAAATTTCTCATAAACTTAGAATAAAATTGTTTGGAGGAAGCAAAAACAAAATAAACACAAGAAGGAGCACACCCGCATCCACCAACTGGCTTAAGATGCAAACATCTGACTTTGTCCCATGCCACTGACCCTCGACCAGCTACTTTCAGCATCGAAGTAGTTCATTCTTGTCTCTCTCTTAACCCTGCGTAAGTCACCTGGGTTGTTTGGGAACCCCTCAAAATTTTAATCCTTCGTTAGTCCTGCGGGGTATGCAAACGTGGTTAGTCCGGTGGGGTGTTACCACACCCCAATCCAAAAACACATGTAGTGGTACTAACATGTAAAATATAATCATACTGCCACTTCAGCATATCTCTGCAATCACTAATGAAAAGACTGAATGCTTTGTAGGTGGTGTTTATTAATTCATAATAATAAAATACAGTAAGTTATAATATCAGTAAAAAAAATAACAAATGGACTCATATCTCATTTGCCAGGTAAACACACACAGGAAAATACATTTTGCGATTGTTAAAATCAGTATAATGATAAATAATATGCAAAAATAAGATACAAAACCAATCTATATCACAATATGATCTAAATAGTTAGTTTGATGGGGTGACTGGACAGCCCACGGGGGGGGGGGTGCCCCTCTCTCGCACTAGAGTAGAGGCAGGCCTAAACCAATCCACAAGCGCCCTCCCCAAACTGAATCAGGAGAGTACTGGAACGGAGAGAAATATTCGAATTACCGGCTACGAAACATGAGCTTTAAAAAAAAGATTGGAGTGCCAAAATACCCCACCTGACTAACGAAGGGTTAAAAGCTATATTTCATAATTGGTAGCTTGACCGTTCCAATCCTTTCAAGTACTTTCCTGAGTTGGTGAGGGAAGGGGGTACCAAGAGCCGTGCATATCTGACCCTGCCTTTGTGAGGAGCAGACATCCTTTTGTCCTCTTGGGGTGTGTTGTAATGGTGAGGATGTTTGGGAAAAACACATTTCTCTTTCATGGTTTTCTCAAATTACTCCACATAAATATCCATATCATTTCATTTTTACTGGAACAGTCTGAGATAACTTTCATGTGTCATACATATTCTAATATTTCCTTGGTGTGCTTTAGCAAGAATAAACAACATATTTTTATAGTAACAGAAATATTTTTGTCACGACTGTGACATATCTTTAGTTAGAATTGTTAAGAATGTTTTGTATCTAGTTTTTGTAGTTTGTTTGTAATGATGTTGATTAAAAAAATCAAATCATGTATAATCCCATGTGACTACCTAATAAATCAATGTTAGAATCAAAATTTGATTTTTTTCCATTTTTTAAATACAAAAACACTTAAGCTATTATCAGCAATAATGACATCGGTCTGCTCATTAGTGAGTGGAGGAATATGCTGAAAGAGCTATATGAACATATTTTGAAAGTACCTTCGAGACGTTTCTGGTACCGTAAGTTTCGGTACGAGTCGTCAGAGTTGCCAGTTTACCTGGTGTTTGTAAGCGTAGTTATTTCGTAAGTTAAACATTCATTTATTTTTATGCTCTTTTTCTTTATAATGTTTTACGTAAGTGATTGCTTGTTGAATTATGTAATTTAAGTTCGTATGGTAAATTATTTAGAGTGTTAAGTAATGTAAGACAACTCTAGCATATTTTCATGTCTCTGAGTTGGCAACTGTTGCTCTCGTAGAATGTAGACGTTTCTGGAACAATGCAAGTTTATATAAGATGGGGTAGAGATTATTACAACTTTAGTCGGGTGTCAAGTTAATCCGATTGAAGTGCAGTCAGTTTAGTGTAGTGCATTGTCAGTGAAGGTTGTATACTTTCGGTACTTGTGAAAACAGTGGCAAACAGTGACGAGTTATTGAAGTTTAAATATCATTGGTTCTTAAGTAGACAGTGAAGTGTATTAAGTGTAATTACTGACAGTGAAGATAATTTTAGGTACTTGTGTAATACGTGAAGCGTTGGCAAGCATTAAGTGTACTAACAGTGAAGTGTTGTTAAGCATTAAGTGTAATAGCAGTTAGTAAAGTGTGTATAGCTCCAGTGCTTGTGAGAACAGTGAAATTGAAAAGCATTAAGTGGAATTACTTGGAATATAAAGACATTGAACTTTAAGGAGCCAGTGTTTATTTTCGCCTCAGCTAATCTTATGTACTGTACACCTAAGGCTGACCATAGGAAGAACAACTCACTGGGCAACGTCCTTCCTGTACTGTACTGCTGCTGTTGGAGCCTGTGGCAGTGTGGGGACTGGGACGTAACAATATTTTGAAAATTAGTAACAATACATGCATTTTTCCTACTGGGATGTCAAAACACTCCAGAGTATGAACGGTGTGACGGCACTCCAGGCGACAAAGGAAAGGTTAACCTTTCCAATATCCTTGATCCATACAGAAAAAAAAAAAGAATAAATTACATTTGTTTACGTCCTAGGCCTTTAGCCTCTTCTTCTCCAAATGAAATTTCTCCGTTATCAGGCTGTCCCTGAACCCCTATCTGCCGGTTGAAGTGTATGCAAGACATGATTCAGGGTGCGGAGGGCCGTCAGTTGACTTGTTATACCGCACTCACCTTCCCACCACTGTTTGAGCATGGGACCATTTTCTGGGATACCTACAGGGTAGGTGGGACCCGCAGGTAACTCGCAGTTGTGCGGTTCAGTTTGTACTCTGCAGTGGTAGCGAGAGGAGCCATGTCATCTTCCTCGACGTCATCTGATTCCGTCCCACCTTGTGAAGGACTGATCGCCTCATTGACCCTCACTAAAGTTCAGCTCTTTGTGCCAGGGAAAGGGCTAAGTGACAGTTCCATAAGACGTGCCCTAGATGAAACTGTCTCCTCTAGAACACTTAGTGAGATTACGTTGTCAGAGGGTAAACAAAGCTACCATGTGGTTAGCAAGCTCTCTCGCCCTCCAACCCCCACTCGCTCTCCAACGCCAATGAGGGCTTTCCGACTTCTTCAGGAGGAAGGAACAGCCTAGGAGAGCGATGATTTGATGATCAGGAGGAGAAAAATGACCCAGGAGATCGGAAAAGTGGCCCTGGACCTGGCGGACATCTGCGGAAAAAACGTCACAAAGCCGTTTCCCCCACACTCTCCCCGCTTGCTCGCCGATGTATCTTCCTCCACCACTCCCCCACACCTCAGCCTACCACTTCAAGGGCAGAATCTCTTCAACCAGGCCCTTCGGGAGTGGTATTTCCAAGACGGGCACCACGTGGTGATATGCAGCGCTGAGCACCTTTTGTGGAAAGTTCCGCATCAGATGAGTCATCACCCGCTTACTCACCTGCCTCCCCCACCTCGCCCTCTCCCTCTCCCTCTCCTTCCCCTCCCCCCGCCCGTGGCCGTGCACGTTGTCGTGCACGAGTGATGGAAAAGTGCAGTGCAACTGCCAGACGGCCTGCTCTACCAGGTGTAGGTAGAGTAGACACATTGTGTGGGAGAATGGTGCCGGCTTTGAGCCGTCTGTTCCGGCATTTGATTAGAAGGGTGCAGGTGTTCAGGAGGATGAGCTTCCCCCCAGGCCCTGGACAATTAGCAGACTGTTCAAAGCCATTTTCACGACTGCAAAATGCAGTACCTGGTGGATGAAATCAATTTCCACCAGGCCATGTGAGTGCGTTGGCTGGGCATGCCTGCCAGCAAGAGCATGCACATGCATGAATGGATACCTGTTGAGGTGGGGGAGATGTTTGTGTGGCTCGCCCTGACCATGCTGATGGCGCACGTAAAAAAACTTGTGCTCCACGACTATTGGTCAATGGATGAACTCGTTGGCACACCTGTCTTCGGCAAGTACATGGCCTATGATAGGTACCTGGGAATTCTGAGGTTCATACACTTCAATCGAAATTACGGGCCTGCACTGAACGACATGTTATGGAAAATAAGACCAATCCTTACAATGCTGAAAGAGTCATTCTCCAGGGTTTTCCGTCAGTTCCAGAAAGTGGTTATTGACGAATCGCTGGTGTTATTCAGAGGCAGGCTTGCATTCATTCAGTATGTGCTATCAAAGCGTCACAGATTTGGCCTCAATTTCTTTGTCCTTTGTGACTTTAAAACTGGATATGTGCTGGATGTAATAGTTTACTCGGCAACAGCTGTTGATATACCTAGTGATGATCCTTATGGATTCTCTGCATCAGTAGTGAAAGTGCTGATGGAAAGGTATTTCAACATGCACCACATTCTGCATACTGACAATTATTACAGAGCCCCGGCGTTGACAAAGTATTTGCTTGACCATGGTACTGGGTCCTGTGGAACTTTTAGGGCCAACATAAAGAATTTCCTAGTATTTCCGGCAAATACTGAGAAACGAGCCCTTCTGACAATGAAATATGGGAACATGTTAGCCCTTCTCTGCCATGACAAGAGACTGGTTAACATGTTGTCTATAGTTCATAAGGGTGTGCTGGAGGAAACTGGTAAAACAGACTATCAGGAACAGGGAACCCGTGGTAAAGCCATATGCAGGCGATCAATTATTTCCTGTGGCACCCCACGGGATGCGTAGGGCCTCAATGAACTCACTTCACCAATATTTGTCTCTTGCCATCTCTTTCAGGTCCCACCAACACTCCTCTCCGGCTTCTCTTTTCATTGTCCTCAACCAGGTTTCCCTCGGCCTACCTCTTCCTCTTCTTCCTTTAGCAGTCCACTCTGGCACATCCTGGATTAAACTGCCTTCTTTTCTATATACGTGCCCCAGCCATTTCCAGCGAGACAATCTTACATATTATTAAACTTTTCCCCTCTCGTAATATCCCTTACTCTTTCATTTGTAACTCTGTCTTGCCACTTTACCCTAATAATCCTTCTTAGTATTTTATTCTCATATCCTAATACTTTCTGATCTGTTGCAATTGTACTGTACCACGACTCATGCCCATTAATCAAAATTAGTCTAACCATGGACTTGTAAATTTTTACTTAAGTATGCACCGAAAGCATACAATTATTCCAAATAGATTTCAACATTCCAAAAGCTCGACAAGCCTGTCTAATCCTCTCCTCAATTTCATTGTTTAATAATTCATTAGATGATACAATCGTTCCCAGATATTTAAAATTTTCTACATTCTTCACCACAGTATTTCCAATTACACGATCAATTTTGTTCTCCATATTCCTATTAATAATTTCAGTCTTTCCACAATTTATTATCAATCCAACTTTTTGTTCTTCCTCCACCAGACAATCAAGCACGCTCTGCATCTCGTAAACACTTCCGCAGATCAGGACAATATCATCAGCATAGTCCAAATCCATCAGCCTCCTATTTTCTTTCCAGTTAATTTCTGCACCTGTTCTCCTTACAACCTTTCTCATAACATAATCCATAACCAAAACAAACAGCAAAGGTGAAAAAACTCCTTGAATCACTCCTGACCTGACTTCAAATGGATCACTCAAAGAACCACCCACCATTACCTTACAGAATGTACACTCGTGATCACTAATCTCTGACCAGAGAGTTAGCCAAAGTCGTGGCCAGGCGTAGGCTACACAGACAGACACACTCCACCGTCGTTTCAGAAAGGTTTAGTACTTCAATGAACAATTTTCTAAGCGTCACTGAAACACTTTTGTCTAATATATTCTATTACTTTCTCAAGTAATTTATTCATGGTAAGAAATTGACAAACTTGGTCATAGCTGTTATTTTTAGTCTACAATGAGTGTGTGATATTTGAATTTCATACACTGTTATATTAATCTGTTTATTATTTCACTGACCTATTTCTTGTGACGAGCCTTTAACCGAGCTGTTGGTAGGTGATAGCAGAGAAATATCTATGATTGCCACAGCAGCCGGCATTCACGCGACATGTTCTAAGTAAGAATGCTTTATAATGCATATCATTGACACAAATTTACTATTAATACTACTTTGAACTGAATGTTTTTCTCTAGTAATAACAGGACCCGTTGCCCATAGATATAAATAAGCCTAGATGGCACATGACACTGCTCTCGATGCGTCTGCGCGGCCGCCATCTTGGAACGGTGGAGGCAGACGATGTCGTGTTCCTGACGATGGTCAAAGCTGACCGCTATTTACTTAGAAATGCAACAGCACTGTGCTGCTTTTGGATGTAGAAAGCGTCGGAATATATCTATGGTGACACCGATAGCATGGGTGACTCAACTGTCTGGTTATGCAAACGTCCCTCAGCTGCTTCTCTATCCTCCGAAAGAAGGATGGTGGGTTGCAGAAGGGAAATTTAAGCCTGCAGTCCACCAAGTTCACGTTTCAGATGAACCAGGAACCACAACCACTACCACCACAACAACCACCACCACCACAGCCGCCACCACCACCACAGCCGCCACCACCACCACCACAATAACAACAACAACAACCACTACCACAGCACCACATCCACCACCACAACCACCACCACCACAACAACAACAACAACAAACAACCACTACCACAGCACCACATCCACCACCACAACCACCACCACCACAACCACCACCACCACAACAACAGCAACAACATCCACATCCACCACCATAACAACAATCACCACCACAACAACAACCACCACCATCACAAAAACAACCACCACCATTACAACAACAACCTTCACCATCACCACAACCACCAGCACATCAACCACCACCATCACAACAAAAACCACCATCACAACAGAAACCACCACCACAACAACAACCACCACCACAACAACAACCACCATCACTAGAACAACCACCACCAAAGCAACCACCACAACAACAAAAACCACCACCACAACAACAACCATCACAAAAACAAACACCACAACGCTAACCACAACCACAACACTAACCACAACCACAACAATAACCACCACCACAACAACAACCACAAAACCTACACCACCACACAACAACCACCATCACTACAACACGCACCACCACAACAACCACCAACACAACAACAACCACAACAATAGCTACCACAGCAACAACCACAACAACAATCACCACAACAATAACCACCACCACCACAACAACAACCATCACAACAACAACAATCACAACAACAACAATCACAACAACAACAATCACAACAACAACAACCATCACAACAACAACAACCACAATAACAACCACAACAATAATCACCGCAGCAATAACCACCACAGTAACAACAACAACCAACACAACCACAACCAGCACCACCACAAGAACAACCACCACCATCACAACAACAGCAACAACGACAACAACCACCACAACAACCACCACCACCACCTCCACCACCAATGCAACCACCACCAACACAACAACATCCACCACCATAACAAACAACAAGAACAACAACCAACACAACCACAACCATCACCACTACAAGAACAACCACCATCACCACCACCACAACAGCAACAACGATAACAACCATAAAACCACCACCACCACCACTACAACCATCACCACAACCACGACCACCACAACAAGAACAGCAGCAACAACTATAACCACCATCACAACAATGACCACCACAACAACAACCACCACAACAACCACCACAACAACAACAACCACAACAACAACCACCACAACAACCACCACAACAACCATCACAACAACCACCACCATAACAACTACAACATCCACCGCAACCACCACCACAGCACTAACAACAACCACAATCACCACCACAACAGCCACCATTATAACCACCATCACAACCACCACCACCACCACAACAACCACCACCACCACAACCACCACCACCACAACAACAACAACCGCAACAACAACAACCACAACAACCACCACTAACAACAACCACCACTAACAACAACCACAACTAACAACAACAACCACAATTAACACAACAACCACCACCAACAACAACACAATAACCACCACCACAACAACAACAACAAAAATCACCATCACCACCACCACCACCACAGCAACAACCACCACTACCAGTACAATAACCACCATCACCACCACCACAACAGTAACCACCATCACCACCTCCACCACTACAACATTCATTTTCATAGTCTGAATTCGCTCTAAAAAAAAGCCCCACTATTACATGCTTGACCGCTCCAACATGGCGGCCACAAAGACGCATAGCCGCTGTACTGAGGAATGGGAGATTTTTTTTTTTTTTTTTTTCCCTATCGACCATTGAGGCCGGAGCCTCTGGTCATTAAGGCAAATATATATATATATATATATATATATATATATATATATATATATATATATATATATATATATACATACATACATACATACACTTATCCATGCATATGAACATACACACTTTCATGCACACGTACATATATATATAATAATTTTTATTTTATTATTTTTTTTGTAGCTTTATTTTTATTATTTTTATTTATTTTTTATATTTTTAACCTTATATTACTTATAATCATAAATACCTAATCTAAATACCCTAAGACTAATCACCTAACAGACAAATCGCTAACCTATACTAAATCCTAAGAGACAAATAACTAGACCTACACTAATGTTAAAAAAGCCTTGACCAAGAGAACTCCATCGACTGCAGATATGTAATGCCTTTCTACAATACATACCTGCATTCATCACCTGGTGACTGTCAGTCGAGGCACAACCTAATATAGGGGACATCAATATATGAAAGGGAACCAGACGAGTCAGGAACATTTCCATATACGTCAGCTGTCGTCCCTAATTAGAATAACTTAACCCGTCATGTCCTGAGGTTTTCCGCACCTCCAACATCCCCCAGTCCCGAGGTATTTTCGATTTTTTTTTTTTTGGCTAAAACCTTCGCTTTTGGTGAGAAACATCGAAAATCCATAGAGAAATCGCTCACCTGAGGTTTAAAACACTCAATCCAGGTAGGAGTTCCTTCTTACCTGACTGGGTTTTCTAACATGCTGGCACCAAAGAAAACGAGTTCTATGGGAGGGTAACGATTTTATCCACTCATAAACGGTATTTATTTATTTACTTGGTACGAATGTATATGTAGTATGAGTGTATATTGGTTTTCAAGCAGTAATAAAGGCATTATAAGCACTGTTTCACTCACTAACTAATCACCATACCTGACCTTTTTTTGCCACATTACCTGATCATTATTTCTGGCTGTTTCTTCTTCTAATGCTATGTAAACATTGTCCTCCATATTGTCATCGATTGGGGAATCACTCTGGCCCTGAATATCTTTACTAGCCAGGTCACTGGTAACAGGTGAATTGCCGAGACAATGGTGTGAGGGGGGGAGGGGGGAGGTTATGCGGTGTAAGGCATTGTCCCTGCTTGGCATCTTGTAGAGGAATAGAGGAAGCTGTCCCGTGTATACCTACGAAAAATCACGCGCGAAAATTGAAAATTGTGCAAATTAGGGACCTTGCAATTGCACGACGTACCGGTACGTCACCGGGACTGGCAAATGCAAATCGTTGCAATGTACCCATACGTCGACGGGACGGGGCGGGTTAAGCAAGATAGTATAATGTACAGTATTTACATAATTTGTACAAAAAGTGAAGAACCTCGCCCAGCAAACCACCATCAACTGCAAGTGCCCAATACCTTCCTATATTGCACACTTGCACTCATCAGCTGGTGGCTGTCAGGCAAGGAACTTGGCTTAATGTAGGGGACATCTATATTAGAAATAGATCGGTGGGAGGAGGAAGTATTTAAAATATGTCAACTGTCAACCCTAATTAATATTACAATACATACATATTTACCGTTGATAAAAGCCATAACCACACAGTAAAAAAGTCACATCACTCTGATCAGTCCGGTCTCTCTCAAGAAAGCCATCAATTTATCAGTCATAACAATGTCCCCATCACCCAGGATGGTGGAAAGGGTGAAGGGGACGTCTACTGTGCCGCAGTAATTTATAAGTGAAGCACGTTCATGAATAAATCGCCGACAGTGCAGGATGATATGACTGATAGATAACACTGCATTACAGATGTCATAGTGCAGTGGGAAGCGTCTTTCCATATATGGTTTCATGTGGGTTAAAATGGTGGCATTGAGCCGTAACTGCGCCAACACTTTTTCTTCTAGGCGACTGGGATGGTTGGCAGTGTCCCAGTTGCCCAGGTACGGCTTACAAGTTGGAATATTTAGTCTGGTCCACTGACCTTGCCACAGTAGATTTATTGATTTCTTTCCGAGAGATAGAGTCAATTGTATTTCACGAGGAACGTCCCAAGTCTCTTCAAGCTCTACAGCCGACTTTGCAAGTAAGTCAGCCTGCTCATTGCCGTAGATACGACAATGACCAGGCACCCAGATCAGCGTGAATGACTTGTTGCATGAATGCAACTTATTAATGAAAAAAGTTCTGAAGTAAACACAGATGTATGAGTCGGCAACCGAAACCTGAGGGCACATTCAGTCGACCACACACTTGCACCCACACATTCACTCGACTTGGAGCCGTCGGTGTACAGTTGATGGGACCCCAAGTGACGAACAATGATGTTACGAAACAAGTGGTGGACCTCCGCCTCCAGCGCCTTGGCCTTTGGTGCTGGGAGCCATGTAACATCCACTGTAAAGCCGAGTGGCTCCCAAGGCACCAACTTGTCACAGTCACTGGGGTCCACACCAAGCTCCTGAGTCAGTAAGTGGAGGCGAGTGGCAAGTGGCTGATGCACCTTCCGCAGAAGGTGGTGGTATTGACGCAGGGGGGTACAGGCCACATTGCCGATATTACTTTTCCAAAATGTCCTTACGCCATAGGACAAGGCCATACGAGCCACACGGGTACACCGGACGGCTCCAAGACACATTCACAAACATTTATTCTGTAACACATCCAATCCTTTCAGCGTGGCATCGGATGCCGAGCCATACACCTGTGCGCCATAGTCTAGCTTCGATCAAATAAGGGACTTATACACCATTAATAAAGATTTTCTTTCAGCACCCCAGGTAGTACCCACTAGGTACTTGAGGACATTTAATGGTTTATCACAACGAGCAAGCAAAGTATTAACGTGAAGTTTAAAATTCATTCTATGATCAAAATGCATTCCTAAAAATTTTACAGAATTTTGAAAAGGTACCACCTGATTATCCAAAGTTAAGCACAAATTAGGTACGTTATGATTAATGAAGACTACAGCGGCACATTTACGGACGGAAAACTTAAATCCCCACTGCAAGGCCCATTGATGGACGAAGTCAAGGGCTGCTTGAATTCGCCAAGCCGAAAATTGTGCATTACGGGAGGAGTGCCATATTGCACAATCGTCAGCGTAAAGCGAGTATTTAAGATTCCTCGGGATGGGAGCTGATGACAGAATATCATTGATCATAATACTAAATAAAGTAGGACTAAGCACACTTCCCTGTGGCACCCCGTTTTCCTGGATAAATATATCCGATGTTACGATACAGGGCAATTTGACAGAAAAAGTTCTGTCCCTTAAGAAATTTTAAATAAAAATAGGCAAATTTCCTCTTAAACCATAAGCATAGAGCTTCATTAGTATACCGTGTCGCCATGTCTTGTCATAGGCTTTATGGATGTCCAAGAACACCTCTTTCATGAATTCTTTATTGGCAAACGCCTCTGCAATACAATGCTCCAAATTCATTAAATGACCTAGTGAACTTCTGTATTTACGGAAGTCACATTGTTGATCATTTAACAAATTCTTCGACTCTAAAACAAAAAGAAGCCTATTGTTTACCATACGTTCCATGACCTTACATAGACAAGAAGTCAACACAATAGGACGAAATGAAGTGGGATTCATAAGACGACCAGCCTCTTTGGGTATCGATATGACGTGCGCAAAGTGCCATGAGTTTGGGAACGTTCAAGATGCCCAAATCTCATTGTACAATGCTAACATCTTAATCAGGTTGTCCTGATTAAGATACTGGATCATACCATACGTCATGGTGTCTGGTCCAGGGCTGGTGTCTTTACAGGATTTAAGGGCAAGGAGCAGTTCCTCTAGCATAAACTCTTGGTTGTATGGGGAGTCTACGTCTTCTGTGGCAAAGTCTAATATCTGTAGCTCAGCCATGCGTTTATGATGTTGAAAACGCAGATCATAATTGGCTGAGCTACTTACGTGAGAAAAACTCCTGGCGAGGATGTTAGCAACGTCCACGGGCTCGTCATAGATGTTATTATTTACCTGACGGGTGGTGATCGGGAAATATGGGCCTTTATTATTTAATATTCTTATAGTGGACCAGACTTTACGTAATGGTGTTGTACGAGTCACCGTGGACACAAAGGACCGCCAGGAGTCACGTTTGACCCTTCTTATTATTCTCCTTGCCTCAGCCCGTGCCTGTTTGTATGCAATAAAATTTTTCTCAGTGGGCTGACTATCAAAAATTCTGTATCTCCTATTGCATTTTCTTAATGCTTGTCGGCAATCCGGCGTCCACCAATGTGCTCTATGCTTCGCATGAACTGTAGAAGTCTTGGGAATAGCAGCCTCAGCTGCGTGTAATATGGATTGGGTTATATTTTCGATCTTAACATCCATGATCTCCCCAGATATATCTAAATTGGTGATCCTTGAGAAGGATCCCCAATCTGCTTTCTTATAGTTAAAATTTGGAGGTGGAGGGTCCGAAACAATGTCGCGTGTGTAAGAAAGACAGATGGGTAAGTGATCACTTCCCAAGGAGTCGTCATAAGGATTCCATAAATAATCTTGATGTATAGCAGGAGGCCAAAGATAAGTCAATGGCCGAAAAGTTACCAGTACGATCATTTACATGAGTCGCTCTACCATCGTTCAGAAGACAGAGGTTGGACTGTAGTATTAGGTCAGCTACTTGCTCCCCACGACCATCGATCCTCAAGCTACCCCATTGATAGTGATGGGCGTTAAAATCGCCCAACACTAACTTATTCCCAGGGAGATGTTCAACTAGTGAATTTATAACATCACTATCAATGGGGCCATGTGGAGGACAGTACAGAGAGCAAATAGACAGATACGTGTTATTAAATTTTACTCTGTACGCGACCGCTTCCAGAGTAGAATTTAGAATCACTTCCGTTTGTGGGTGTGATTTGTGTGTGTACAGTATATGGCGACTCCATGACCTTCATATCTTCTATATGAGTGGTAGTGTTTTAACTGTGGAGGATCAGAGTGATCCTCCAGGCACGTCTCCTGTAAACAAATAACGTCTGGCCTGTGTATTGACAGGAAAATTGCTATATTTGGTATCTTATTCCCGACACCTTTACAATTCCACTGTAATAGAGTGAATGCTGCGGTTTAAGATTTTCGTTGGGGGCCAATGTGCTTCGTCTTTTTTGGTCGCCCGTCAGAAGGCGAGCGACTACAGGAGGACCTATCTCAGTGCTTGTTGACGGAAACCTCCATATTTTCATCAATAACTAGGTTCCCAGCCTCCCCCGAGGAAGAGCTAACCTTTCTCTCCCTCACTGGAGTAGGAACCGGAAGGACATGAGGACGTGACTGTTTCGTGAGGGTGGTCGTGTTATTCTTAGTAGGCTTGTCAGGCTTCGCTTTAGGTCGTACTGATGGAGAGGCAGCAGCAGCCTGAGAATAAGTTGAAGCCTTAGGGATGTCAGTGAGAGAGTTGGAGCGGACAGGAGGTCGAGATGGAGATGTACTGTGAGTGGCAGAAGGGAGAAGGACAGGATCAGTCTGCGTCTCTACAGAGCACATCACAGGACGGGACATTACTGCCGAAGCATAGGACCTATTCGGTGTGGAGTTGCATGCAACTCCTTCACCATTTTCCTAGCTTCGTAATAGGAAATGCCCTCAGTTTGCCTTCACTGTGCAGACCTCCTTCTCCTCCTTCCACTTGGGACAGTCCCTAGAGGAAGTGCAGTGATTCCCCTTGCAGTGAAAGCAACATACCGTCTCAGATGTACAATGTTCTGCATCATGACCTTGGCTTGCACACTTGCCACACACTGGCTGGGAAGCCCGACAAGTCTTTACACCATGCCCATGTAACTGGCATTTCATACAACGGAAAGGGTTGGGGATGTATGGCCGGACATGAACAATTTCGTAGCCGATTTTTACTTGGCTAGGCAGTGACACTTTACCAAAAGTTAGAATGACGGTTGCAGTCTATGTCCTGACACATTCCGAAAATCTGGTGATAAATCTAGCATCGATCACATCTTGCTGAGCGAGTTCCTTTATGATCTCTTCCTCACTCATCACCATGAGATCCCTGTAAGTGATAACACCCTTGCAGGAATACATGGAAGTTGGGATCTTGGCTTCGACATCATAGATATGAAACTTGCGCAGCTTCAACAAGTCCTTAACCTGGGAAGAATTGCAAGTCTTTATGAGGAGGTCTCTGTTTGCAAGTTTTTTTACTTGTTCCACCTCCCCAGCACAGCCATCAATAACCTTCTTAATCATGAAGGGATTGAGACTGCTCAAGGGAGTGGAACCTAGAGCATGGACGAGAACGAATTCAACATTATTTACATTTATGTCACGGGGCAGACGAGTCTGGGGCCGTTCTGTCTGGAGGCTGTCAGTCCATGGTTCAGTCGGGGATCGGTCAGGACCACCTCCCCCCCTTAAGGGGGGGGAGGCAGTAGGGGCGTCCGCCATAGTACCACTCCCCCCTAACGGGGGAAGTGGGAAGGAGGAGAGAAAACAAGCAAGGGCCAATCAACCTGGGACCAAACACCTATGTCTGAGGTTGCCCTCTCAAACCACTCCAGGGAGGCCCGACCGTGTCAATTCACGCCCCAGAGAGATCAGTGGGGGAAACCCTCCATGGGCAATAAGCAAAGGTAAACTCAGTATAGTAGAACAGACACCTACTGTTCTAACTAACAGGGAGAGGAGGAAAGTGAGTACTAACTATCCTATCGACCACCAGAAGGGTGAAAAAAAAGAACTAAAGCCGGTGAGGCAAACCTACAAGCTAAAGAAGAGCTCAGCACACGTCCGCTCTCTTCACAACCATGCATCAAAGTCCCGTGGGAGATGCGGCATCTAGTCTTATTTATATCTATGCTGTTGCCATCCAGTGGGAATGGTTGCCCTATCCCTACGCGACGTCTTAGCTGCATGCCCTCTCTGGTCAAAATTTTTGCCAGTTAATGCCTCTAATTCATAAATAATTATTAAGGTATATATGATGCCAATACCTACATATAGTGGCACATGTTTTTTTACTTCTTGGAAACTGCTAAATTGCTGACTGATTGAAGAAATGTCAGCCCCTGTCAATAAACGCAGATTATTATATTATGGAGGAGAAACCATAAGAATATGGTAATATCAATGCTATGAGGAGTAATACGCTTCAGATCACCTGGTTACAGTTCATTGCCCCGCCCACTAGTGCGGAGGCTGTGTTCGAATGCGTGGCTCGTGTGTGGTCATAACACTGCCCGCCTCGTGTCCCTGGTCAGAGATTAGTAATCATGAGTGTACCTTCATGCAGGCTTCTAACAATATTTACAAACTTTTCTGGTACACCATAGCTCCATGTGAAACACTATCAAACGCCTTTTCAGATCAACAAAACACATATTAAGTGGCATTTTCATCTCATTAGCTTGTTGCATTAGATGCCTTACAATAAAAATTTGATCATTACAACCTCGACCCTTTCTAAATCCCGCTTGTTCTTCTCTTATAGTTTATCAGTTTCTGGCTTTATTCTGTTCAACAAGATTTTGGAAAAGACTTTTGCAACTACAGGTGTTAAAGTTATCCCCCTCCAATTTCCACACACACTTAAATCTTCTATTTTTGGTATTTTTATAATCACTCCATTTTTCCACTCTTCTGGAATTCCACCATTATCCCAAGCCATACTAAAAAGTTTCAAATGCGCATTCATTTACTCATCGTTTTCCACCTTAAGCATTTCAGGAAATATTCCATCCTCTCCTGGGGCCTTAAAATTCTTTAATTCCTTTACAGATTTTGCTACCTCCTCCAAGGTTATATCCCCTGTTTCTATCTGCAAATCTCTCTTAGCTGGCAAAATGTCCTCTTCAGCTAGAATTGGACTGTTTAGAATGATTACAATATCAACATGTGGCTGGTAGATAAATTGGACATGCTGGGATTGGACTGTTTAGAATGATTACAATAACAACATGCAGCTGGTAGATAAATCTACCAGGTGAGGTTGATTGCCTACGTAAGTCTTGCAGGTGGTACAAAAGGTGTTCTGACACCTTGATATCGCCGTCCTGAACAGTTTCATACTGTTCAAGGAGTTTGTCGGGAAACCTCTCTCTCTACGAGAGTTTAAGAGAGAGCTTGCACGCGAACTCCTTGAGCAATATTCAACTGCTCAGGTGACATGTCTAGGCGGGGGACAATGGCTCCAGTGGACAGGCTCAGCTGTGCTGAGTATTTCCGTCGGCACTAGATTGTGGTGATCGGGAGAACCGCAGCAGGTCGTCTGGCATACAGGCGGTGCCACGTCTGCCGCACAACCAAACGCCGTCCCCCAGCACGAATAGAGACCTTGTACCAATGTGCAGAATGGAAGGTTCCCCTATGCCCCAAATGCTTCTCAGAGTATCACTCCGAGCGTGAGTATCGAGCAGGTGTGTGGGGAAGTGTAAATAGTGTAGAGCAATGCACAAGTTGTGTATTTTCATAAATGAGTGAAAAGTGTGATATTATAAATGAATTATAGTAAGTACTAAGATATGTCTTTTATAAGTTCTACAAGTCCATATAAGCGATTTATGGTAAGTGCAATACAGAAATTTATACTGTGTATTGGATATTGGTTAGAAAATTATTGGTAATACTTTGAGTCTGCCTACCCGTTACGTGAAAGAAAACAACTTGTGAGCGGGCCACAAAGAACAATACCTGCTTCGCTATACCTAAATTATTTCACTCAGTACTCAGGGGGATTGTGCCAAATATGAGCATCATTGTATCTGTGACGTGAAGTACAATAATGTTACGTGTGTAAAACATTTGTATGATTTTCACTATAACCTTGATTACTACAAAGCAATCTGACTTTAGGTACAAATCATTACCTCATGCTCTTTAATAATGTGTGAAAGAGCAACAGCATTTACTTGTCGAAGTGTAATTACCCTTAATCGTGCAGTTCTAAGTGTCTTAGTAAATGAGAAATATGATTATTTACGGAAGAAGTGAGTACAGAAAAACGAAGTTAAGGAGAAATACTCTACGGAAGAAGTGAGTACAGAAAAACGACGAGATATTTCCTTTCCCACACACCTACATGGTATAGCCTTGAGGCATAATGAAGCATGCTGTAAATCCTTGGGTGACCCACATGAACCGGGTGATGACTCATTTTCATGGCGGTGAGTAAGGAGGAGTAGAAAAAACGAGTGGAATCTTCCGCAGTCCATCCAAGGACGCACGGTCGGTGGCTCAATCGGTAGAGAGGTGGCCTGCAGTCCTAACGGACCCAGGTTCGAATCCCGGCTGGGGCAGGGAACAGTTTAAGGATTTGAATTTCATTAAATCAGGCTTTACTGATCTACCAGATGACCCGCCGACATGTCGTAAAAATACCCCCGCTAATACCAGTACACCAGTCCTGTACAAGACAGCCCTAGCATGTATTCAGTATGGACGGTGGGTGTTAACGCCGAAGTGGTGACATGTAGTGATGTATGGTATGTAGGAGGATTGCTGGGCCTTGATAGCAGGCTGTGAAGCCTATGCACAGAGTTGGACACATAAAAAAAAAAAAAAAAAAAAAAACTCCAGGCAGTGCTGCCAACGCTAGCCGGCTGGGCCAAGGCCATGGCCAGTGGCGCGTGATCAGAGCCGCCCGCCAAAACATGAAAAAACACTCGTCTTCAACTCATCCTTACTCATCGAAGGGACCACCTAGAGACCTCGGGATACCTTCATTGGAAAGAGGAAGAGTTGATGAGTCTTATGAACTTCATTTGATTCTCTAGCTACTATAATTTCTCAGATTTAAGAGTTCAAAGTAAGGGTATTTTTCCCAAAATCTCAGAAATCACACGTAGGGAGGAATGTCCAGCGGCCAGGAACCCCCCCGGCGGCTAAGGATTAAACATTCCGCCAACTTTGATCCAAATCATATCTTTGTGGCATAGAACCATTGACATTCCCCTGTTACCTATCATTTTAAAAAGCCCTGTATGACGCCATTATACTCTCCACCAGACAACTTGTCTCGTAAGTTTCCCCTTGCCCCCGTGCCCACTGCACTAGGAATGGATGAGGAGGGGTGGGGCTACGACTTCAGGAAGGGGCAGGGCTAAGTGACAAGTTGCCTGACATCAGGTGTACTCAAAGGTGATAATTATATAACCAGGAGGTGGTCGTACCTATAATATTTTGAAGAGTCATTAATAGTCATGATTATGGCATTCATTGATTTAAATGTCTTATGTATGATTCGATGACGAGTAACAGGGATACGGGTGACAGCGAGGAGCCTTGTTGACCACACCAGGAGGCGGCCCTTAACAGACCACTCGGCAAAAGCGGAGAGGAAGGCTGGGTCGTCACTCACCACCACCACCATCACAGACCACGACGCCAGCCGCAGCTGGTGGATTAATTGACTGATATCATTAAAAAGAATATGGCGGGTTAAATTAACTGTAAAGGTCATTGCCGCCATACAAGCCTAGTAAAGGCAGAACATGGATAAAATATACACATATCTATATGTTTATACATAAGTATATAATACAGAAAACGAGTACATATAGATGTAAAAAAATCAAGGACACACCATAAAAAGTATGCAAACAGCAGCTACAGTTAAAACTTCACATAAATATTAAAGTTTCCTCAGCAAAGGATGTGGCTACTCTCTTCATGCACGCGTCCTCTTCGAGCGCTGAGAAGAGAGTAATATGATGAAAGTACTCTAAGAAATCAGTACGATTGTCTACACTTATAACTTCTACAGAGGCTGGTATGTTAAGGGTCGTGTGTGGCACCAATGTATTTGTTTACATGTCATGTCCTCTGGTGTGCTGAAGGTCGCATGTGGCACCGGTGTATACGTGTCATGTCTCCTGGTGTGTTGTGGGTCGTATGTGGCACCAGTGTATTTGTTTACAGGTCATGTCTACTGGTGTGTTGAGGGTCGTATGTTGCACTAGTGTAAATGTTTACGTGTCATGCCTCCTGGTGTGTTGTGGGTCGTATGTGGCACCAGTGTATTTGTTTACATGTCATGTCTACTGGTGTGTTGTGGGTCGTATGTGGCATCAGTGTATTTGTTTACGTGTCATATCTACTGGTGTGTTGTGGGTCGTATGTGGCACCAGTGTATTTGTTTACGTGTCATATCTACTGGTGTGTTGTGGGTCGTATGTGGCATCAATGAATTGGTGTTGGGAGTCTTGTATGACATCGGTGTATCTGTTTATGTTCCGTATCTAAAGATAAGAGACATGACACATATGTAGCACTCTGTATTGTGTCACCAAAGATCTCCAACGCATGACATCCTGTACTTATATTTGGTGGAGATTGTACACATCCATGAGCAAAAGTTTACAGACAATTTCCTGACCACATCATGTCCAGCCTTCCATATTTCTTATTCGTCTCATAGTGTTAGTAATCATCCTTAATCCCCTCTAAATACTGAAAAGCTTTATCACACCTCCCTTAATGTAAAAAATATTCCTCTTTCATCCCTTAATATTAAAAATTATCTTCATTCCTCCCTAAAATTTAGAAAACATCCTCATTTCTCCCTTAACGTTAAAAAGCATCCTCATTCCTCCCTTAACATTCTAAAGCATCCCCATTCTCTTAACGTTCAACAGCATCCTTCCCTCTCATATCCTTTCGTTGTGTGCTTCGTATTGCAGTCACAAACAACCATTTCATATAACGCTTTCCATCACTTCAGTCGTCAGGGAAGTGTCGCTGAACTTATGCCCACAGGTGAACAGTATGCCAGTACTATAATAAATATTTATCATATAGAACTGAGTTATGCACAAATGCGTGGATTACATTCACCGAGCTGTATAATAATGAACTGTTTTATTTGTTTGTACATTATGTCTTGCTACATATTTAACTATTAAAACTTTTACCCAGTATCCCATTTCTAGATGTATACTATAAAGGAGAGTTGCAGTGCTGATGTGGATGCGGTGGAAGACGTTAAGGGAAATACATATGGTTTTGTCATGTGGGGAGAATGGAGAGCATTTTGAAACAGGCAGGGCAATGTGGGCGGTGGGTCATGCCTACTTGAGTCTTACCAGCGCGTGTCCCTAATGAGAGAGAAACTTACCTGGCGAGCTTGGGAGACGAGCCGAGAGAGTTGTGCCTGTGTCGTGTTATCGTCCTGGCCATCTGACACCTCAAACGCACTTACCCCTATGTGAGGACGACTGTTCAAAAATGCCTGCAGCGAGAAAATAGTATCCTTAAACCTTTTAACTCCAGAGGCGTGATCATAATTGTAGTCATGCCGCTTCTGCGCAATTTTACGCCAAATAGTGAAGTCAGTTTTAAGACTCGTTTTACTGAAGGGGTTTATGAAACTATCCCTAACCTCGCCACTTACAAAAGCGTCTCGTAAGTTGAACGAAATCGCCTTAAGTTGCCAAGAATAAATGAGAGAGAGAGAGAGAGAGAGAGAGAGAGAGAGTCACCTGATGGAAGTTAGCAACATGATATTCCAGCATCTGACGCATGTATGCATTTTTATTTATTAATCTTTTGCGCACAAAATTACGTAATGCGCATAGATCTAAATGCTATTATTGATGTTGTCGTGGTCCCAGGCTCATATCAAGGTGAACCAATGGACTGCAGGCTGATAGTGGCATTTTCCTGCTGTCCACCATCTCTGGTTCCAAGGATAGATTGATAGATAGATGGACAAATAGATAGATAGGTAGACAGGTAGATATCCAAGTAATATTTTTAATATTTTTACTACTAATAATCACAAACTACCGAAGTGTTAGTAAACACAGTAGGCTCTTTTCATTTGTTCTTACATATTATTTTGTTCAGGTTTTCTAGTTACACTGAGACTCTCCAACAACAAACTTTCCACATGAACTTCTCTCCCAACACACCAGAAGCCTTCCACACGTATATCCATGTGTGAAGCTGTGGATGAGGTGAACTACTTCTCCTTTGACAATAAAGTGTTCTATTTTGGCCATATGGATTATACCCTTTTTATCTTAACTTGGCTTATATTTTCGTTCTCTTGCACTTTATTGCACGCAGATCATTGAGGGAAAAAGAGAACACTACGTCCCTACATCCTTTCCATAACATTTTTCGTGATTAACATCGTATTTTATTGTTAATGTATCGTTATAGCTGAGTACTGGAAATGGAGAGAGAACAATTTTAGGCCAGGTTAAAGTAAAAACAGTATAGCGGTTCGGCAGGAGCCACAAAATACGACTTAAACGAATATAACAGAGACACTTATATGGGTGATTACTGCGGTGCACTAAAGTACTATAACTGAGGACTCACATTAAGAAGGGAGGTGGTAGTGTTGGTGCCATCAATGACAAACACCAGTGAGCTGCGCGCGTCACTCAGTGTTGTCAGAACTGACTCCAGGGCGTTGATGTTCAGAGTGTTGTCCATTGGCAATCCTGAAATGACACAAAGAAATGCTAGAAGTGATGACGAAGAGATATCATATTTTTCAAAGTTCAGCTCAGGCGATGCCCGCCACGTTTTTGTTCACAGGGAATCCTGAAATGACACAAATAGTTATAATAAATAAATAAGAAATGAAATCAAACTACGGAATGAAATATGATCGATTCATATGATGCCTTCCCAAACTTTTATGTATGCCAGCCGTATTAACCTATTTGCTGGTCGTAGCCTGATTTATTTATTTACTTATTTTCCGTTTTTATGGTTTGTATTTTATATTGTTCTAAGGCCATTTGCAACAAATAACTTAGCTGATATTGCTTCAAGTGTAGGTGAATTTCCCATCCACACCATCCCCTCCCACATAATCACTCTCTGTGGCACGCAGTGAATATGTGCGCATAGCTGTGCCTTGCCAGTGCCATAGTGACATCTGCTACCGTCGATAAGAAAGAAGTTAGAAAGCTCTAGAAAGAAGTGTGTTGTATATACTGTATGTGTGACTCTCAGCTTGGACCTTAATTCAGTATACTTGTGGCTAGCTCTCTGCCTTGGTGTAATATATTTGCATGGCTTGTTATCGACGCTGTAGTAACCTTCATCCTCTTTTAATGGTGCTCCAGAGGGACGCCTTCACGTGGTGGCACGGATATGACCGGATGGCTCTGCTGCCTGATCATATAAACGTCCCACAGTTCCCTCCCTCTCTCTCATCCCTCCCTCTCCCTCAAAAGGAGGAGGATGGTTCACAGCCAGTTGATTCTGGGGCTGCAGCTATAACACCTACTGCTACTACTACTACGACCACTGCTGCTGCTGCTGCTGCTACCACTCACTCTTCATACTTCTACTGAAGGAGCTAAGAAGGTACTCTTGGTCATATGCAGTGAATCTGGTGACATCCTGTTCTGCTGTGTCTTATTATCTCAGCGCTGCGACTTGAGGACCTGGCAGAATTGTAAATACATAAGAGTATGTTTTTTTTTTTTTTTTTTTTTTTGGGGGGAAAGCAATCAGATTTGAAATTAGCGGTCGTCCGTTCGTCCAGTAGTATTACCTGTTCACTTTTACTTGACCTGAAATTGTCATCGTTCCATCTCGAATGATGAGCTATGACAAGAGATTAATACAAGAGTAAGGAGCTGGTCATGAAAAAATGCTGTGGAGAGAATGTAGAGCCTTAGTATTGCCTTATTCTGCCACAGATTACGATAACTATGACGCACAAGGATAAAATCTAGGCCCAGTTTAAGTGAATGAACTGTACCAGAATTTATGACGGACTACAAAATTTCCAGCACTGCTAGTCCGATGCACTAACAAAACACTACAAGATCTGACCTGTTGAAAAAATAACATAAAAAAAAAATAAAATAAAATAAAATGTTGTAGTAGTTATGGTTTATGGTTGATTATATCCCGTCTTTAAATCCGAATAAACACTTTATGTCGTATTCATTTAAAAAAATTCTGGAGGCGATTTGTTTGTGGCCACCTCAAACGGGATTGAGGCGTCTGGCAATAGATAGATCTATCTATCTATCTATCTATCTATCTATCTATATATATATATATATATATATATATATATATATGGCTGTATCGTCCCGACTTCGGTCGGGATAGGCCGGTCCTGCAGTGGATACTCAAACGGCTGACGATGATGATGATATATATATATATATATATATATATATATATATATATATATATATATATATATATAGCCCGACACCCTAATCCCGCAAAGGGTGGCCGCAGACAAAACGCCTCCAAGTCGCTCTGTCACCCACCATTTGACTACCCTCCCCCCAACTCACCCTCCCTCCCTCATATATATATATATATATATATATATATATATATATAGATAGATAGATAGATAGATATACCTTTGCAAGAAACTCTACTATAGATGATACCAGCCAGAATGTTTCAGTACTGGAACTTGATTCTCCCGAAATTGCCCCACTTAAAATACAGACAAGATTCGTAAAATCCATCCTAGACAATTTACCTACCAACAAAGCTCCAGGCCCAGATGGAATTCCTCCAATTGTTTTGAAAAAGTGTTCCCCTGAACTTGCCTCTGTCCTAGCCAAATTATTCAGACTATGCATACGTACTTCTTTATTCCCAAATTCATGGAAAGAAGCCAATATCCACCCAGTTCCGAAGAAAGGAAGATCGTCTGACCCCTCCAATTACAGACCAATAGCTGTCACATCTTCTCTTGGTAAGGTATTTGAAACTTTAATTAATAAGCATATTGTTAAACATCTTGAATCCAACAACTTAATTAGTGACAGACGATACGGTTTTCGCCACGAAAGATCCACCATTGACATACTCAATTTCTTAACTCGTACCATTCATCAATCAATTGATCTTTTTGGAGAAACTCATGCAGTAGCTCTTGATATCTCTAAAGCTTTCGACAGAGTATGGCACCGTTCCCTGCTGTCCAAACTCCCTTGCTATGGACTAACGTCTTTTGTTCCTTTGATTTCTTCTTATCATAGTGACAGGAAAATAAGAGTAAAAGTAGATGATGTGTATTCGAATTTCCACTCAATTAACGCCGGCGTGCCACAGGGATCAGTTCTGGCGCCAACCCTATTTCTGGTTCATATTAATGATCTCTTATCTGTCACTCACAATCCCGTTCACTCATATGCAGATGACTCAACACTACATAGTTCATTCACACTCAGACATCCATTTACAAAGTCTAATATCTCTACCTCTCAACTCAGTACAGCCATCTCCATAAATCAAGATCTATCTACAATCAGTGAATGGGGACAAAACAACCTTGTCTCTTTTAATGCTAGTAAAACTAAATATATACAGTTTACTAATAGACAGATATTGCCAGATTCGTACATTACCTTCAGTGCTACTAATATTCCCATCTCCAAAAGTATTGAAATTCTTGGTGTCTCACTTAACAGTGCCCTCAGCTGGACCTCTCATGTCAGATCACTTGCTAAGGCCGCCTCAAAGAAACTTGGATTATTGTACAGAGTCCGTAACTTCTTCGCCGATGAGCAGTTAGCTATAATTTATAAGAGTCATCTGCGCTCTCAGCTTGAATATTGCTCACCCTTGTGGAATGGTTGTGGAGAGGTTGCATTGAGACAACTGGACAAAATTAAGAATAAAGCTGTTAGAATCATTAACAACCCTGCCATTACATATAAACTACCTCCCCTGCAAGTAAGAAGGAATGTTGCCTCCCTTGCATTATTTTACTGATATTTTTTTGGCAAGTGCTCAGACGAGGTTGCGTCCATGGTGCCGCCTCTCCATGCCTTCCCTCGTGCTACACGGGCATCTGGTAGCGCTCATGACTGGAATGTCACTCAACCATATTGCAGAACTTCTGCCTATCAGAATTCTTTCATTTCCCGAACTGCACCTCTCTGGAACTCGCTTCCCCAGAGTTGTTTTCCTCCAAATTTCAACCCACAACTGTTCAAGTCTAACTGTTACAGATATTTTATGAATGGAGGACACCAGTAGTCTGGTGTATGGATTATTTTTTTTTACTCATTTGTTTTTCCTTCCTCCGTTCTGTTATTTAAAATATATATATATATATATATATATATATATATATATATATATATATATATATATATATATATGTGTGTGTGTGTGTGTGTGTGTGTGTGTGTGTGTGTGTGTGTGTGAGAACTAACTTACATCTCAGCGGACCGCCCATTTGTCAAGTCTGGCACTCCAGAGTACAATTTGTCTAATTTTACTCATTACACAACCTGGATTCAAGAGTATCGTCTGGACAGTCTTCCTGTATTGATGAGAAGGAAACAAACCTGCTCACATTCCCTTCCTAGCAATACATAACGACGGTCCGTGTTTCTGAAGCTGCTATATCACCTCAGAACAACTTTCTAAATGAGGAAATGCCTTCTAATATACAATAGCAGTAACTGTGTGTGTAATTCACTGGGTCGGTCAGGATCACTTGATGGTCGTGATCGTCAGCTTTTACCCTCCCGGAAGGGAGCTGAAAGCTCATATAGTCCGATCTAAGGGCAAGGCTGTGACCTTCACACACGCACACACCCGTCCCCTTGCTCAAGGGGGACAGTAACCACCCACTTCGTCAGTGAAACTTTTCGCAACCTGAGCGAGGCGCGAACTGCCGTCCACCAGTTGGGAAGCGGTGTGTGTGTGTGTGTGTGTGTGTGTGTGTGTGTGTGTGTGTGTGTGTGTTTTGGTCAGCCGAAACTACACATTCAAATCGCACCAACATTGGCGTAAAAATTGCAATAAATTAGCTGATGTGAAAAAACTTGGTCCCATCACGATTGGAAAACTTTTACTATCTGACCAAAAAACGCCGCTCCCAGCGTGAGTGCATGAAATTAGGGTTGCGTTCACCGTACAGTTTTTGATGGCTTTATATCGATGTCGCCTTGACGGCCGATTGTGACAACGTTAGACTAGAACAGCACATAAACGTGACTCGGATTACGTGAAATAATCGCAACGAACGCGCGATGTGTGAGAAAATGAATGCGAAGCACGAGAAAGCGAGCACGCAGCGCGAAAGCCCTCCACAGGAGGAAGTGCAAGAGGGCCCGAAGGGCCCACGAACACTTGGCTTCTACTATGAAACTGTTTCTTATCTTATTCAAGCTAAGAAAGCCCTCTCAAATTCACAGGGTTCTCTATGGATTCATCTACCAGGACCAGTCTGAAAACTCTTTCTCAGTCTGAATAAATTAGTCTGTAGCTGGCATGAATAAAATGTAAAAGACATCCTCGGGTTGAAAAGGTGAATGAATTGCTGGAGAACTGACCAGCTTGATGCAGGAGGGGCGTAGGCGACACCAGAGCGGCAGCCAGTGTCCCTATTAAGAGGGGAGCGACTTTCATATTCACCCCACCAGGATCTGAAAGGGATAAAATGAGAGAGAGAGAGAGAGAGAGAGAGAGAGAGAGAGAGAGAGAGAGAGAGAGGTTAATTCGGGAACGATAGAGACTATAGTCTAGATGAACTGTTCATGCTTTATTCCTTACAGAACTTGGTCCTCAGTTACAAAAAATTGGGAGATATAATATATTCATATAAACAATTTATGCATACAAATACTTTAATAAATAATATATTCATATAATTTCCCATTTTCAACACCAGATATCCACAGTTATCATCAGGACCAGCAACTTTTAAACGTTTTTCCGGCAACCGTGTTTACAATCAAATTAGTTGAATGCACTTACTCATATTCTTTTACATACAACAATAGAGTTAAGGAGTTATATTTAATACTGTTCACTACGTTTCAATGCATTTCAAGAAAAGCGCTGGAAGTACCTGCGTGTTTGTAGCAAATGCCATGATTTACAGTACAATAGGGCTGTCTGTAAAAACAAAAAAAAGGAAAACATGATAAATGCTTCTCATATATTTCATCTGTAAAAGGAAGCTGAATACCAGGTATCCTGAATACTAATGGACTTAAATATTATTCTTTGCGGCACCAATGAACTTAGATTCTTTCGTTAGACAATAATTATTCTCCCTGTTAGGAGTGGTAGGCAAGAGAGAGAGAGGAATCATGTACTGAAGCCCATGAACTATTGGAAATCATATAAAACAATTGGTAGCCTTATTATTTATTAAACTGTTCAATTATATATACATAAGGGGTAAAATTATCTTTACAGTAAATATACTTTGTTCTGCTGCATCACAGTACAAGGAAACTTGTCGGTTGGACTCGATACTTTGAGCCTTAACACATCTATACTCTTCTCACCTTAACTTGGTCCAGATTTCCGTCCTTGTGCATCTATTTTTACGTAGTTCAGTGACAGAAATAGACAATAATACAGCTTACCATCCTTTCCATAGTAGAGTATTACTTCCTGACTAGCATAATTTTCTTAGATTAGTCTATCGTTACAACTCAGTATTCATGAGAGAGAGATAGTAGATTTAGGCCAAGTTAGACTAAAAAGCGTATATTTAAGTTGTTAGGGGTTTGTGTAACGAAAGCAACAGCTGCAACCCTGGGCTGAAGGGATTAATAATGGGAAGATGGCAAGAGATGACTATCTTTAGCACAGATAGATAGATAGATAGGTGGATAGATAGACAGATAAACAGGTAGACAGACAGATGAATAAGTTTGGATAGACAAATAGACAGATATGGATAGACAGATAGATGTGAACTTCATTCCTTGTGTATCAAGAGTATTAGATAAGTGGGGTTGGTGGAGGATTAGTGCCCCTCTCTGTAAAACAATTAACTCTAAGTCCTTGGCCACCCCGTTTGGGATACATGGCGTCTGGCAATGAATGAATGAATGATTTAGGGTGTAATATTCAACACACATTAACACTTTTTGTAGTGAAGAGTTTGGGGGCAATCTGTCAACCCCTTCAGTACAATGACGTCTTATTCATCTTATGGGAGATTTCTTGTAATCATGATCTTATAAACTATCTTACAGTAAACCCTTCTTTACAGTTTTTACACTACATTCTTGCTATCGTAACACATTTTAATTCAACTTAGGAAACAGCATTCCTACAAAACATTAAAGCAAGAGAAAATGACATATCTTTCCTCAGCAGCTTTGGTATTATAGGGAATTTTGTAGACTGGTCCTTTCACGAAGTGGTCATAATTTATAACAAACCCCATATATTGTTGCAGCGTTTATTTTATTAGTCTTCATAGATGTACTGTACAAACATACACAGAGGGCCTCGGTTAATTTCTGTAATTCCTCTGCCTAGTAATTCCGCCTGAGAGTGATATTTTATATATATTTTATTTTGGTTACTGCCAAGAATTAGAATCAGTGAGGCAGTCTGATAAGGCAAATACTACATTAAGTATGCCTACTGCTCATTCTGAAAATACTGTGACCTGATTGTAAATGTATATTTCATTTGACTAATGTAAACATTGATGAAAAAGAAATGTTTGATTTTAGTGTTAATTACCTTTCATTTATTAATGGGCTCATTCTCTGGACAGTTTCTTGCATAAATACATTGATGATGTTAATTACACTGCATATTTATGGGATCCGGTGCTGTAAGTTAGGTTCAAGGTAGTTGAACATCTCATCAAAATTTGCCAGTAATGGATGTATTCATCCTATCATTGGAACCAGAAACAAGTAATCAATGTAGGAAGCCATGTGGTTCGTGTAATTACTCTCAGCTGAATTACTAGCACATGCCAAATCCAATCTCTGGCCAAGGAGATAGAGAGAGTCGGTCGGCATAGGGTAGTTTAAGGACATAAGGAGATTTGAATGTAATATGTCTGCTCTGGGATATTTCGAATGGAAAACGTCTAAGTTTGGTGTTTTGGTGATGTGTTTGTGTGGTAGCTTTGTTTTCGAGGTACAGGAGAATCACTCACTCTGTGTAGCAGGGTATGTGAATGAACTTTCGCTTATACTCCTGAAAAAATGTGCTTCCATTATTCAGGGGAATGATGCACGCAAATTAGAGCTCTAGTTATTTCGTTTCTTAGAGAGATCATGTACTAAAGACATTGAAGGAAGTGATATGTGTAAGATTGAATTTTCAATAATTTGTTTCCCAGGAGGATCGTATGCTTGAGCCATTCAGGGTTGTGGTACATGGATATCAGAGTTCTCGTTTTGTTTTCTAGGGCGATGTTGCATATTAACATCTAAAAGGTAGTGATGCATTTAAGTCTGAATTCTCACCCATTTGATTCCCAGGTGGATCTTGTGTTGGAGCCACCAAGGGAAGAGATAAGTGAAAGTCTGAAGTTGTATTAATTCATTTCTCAGGTGGATCAAGTACTGGAGCCATAAGGGGAAGAGACAGTGGTGCTTTGAGGTTTCAGTGAATTCTTTTAGATGGATTGTCTGTCTCGGTCGATAAGAAAGTGATACATGGAGGTGGGAGGCATTATGTTTTCAAGGTAAATCTTCCCCAGTGTATCTTCGAAGACTGTTATGTTGCTGACGTAGATTAAGCATTGGGTGTGTCAACAGAAGTGATACAGTTCACCGGCGATTTCACCGAGCTGCATTCTAAATTGATCTTCCCCTGCATAATTAGGAAGGCTGTTATGGTTTTGCCACAGATTATGCAATCTAGAAAATGAAGGAAGAGATTTGTTTGAGATTTCACTAAACTGCTTTCGACACTGATCTTCACCAGTGTATGTAAATGGGTTATTAAGGTGGTGATGTTGCCGGGCTTGCGGCTTGCGTCCAGATAATCTGGTGTTGACATGTCCTTCTCTCTGCCAGCGATGTATCCACCTGTACACAGTTGTGACGCTTGCCCCTGTGTGTCTAGCGATGGTGTGCAGTGACATCCCCCCCACCCACAGCAACACAAACCTCACTCTTTCCTTCAGGTCGGTCGGTTTAGCTCCTCTGTGCCGCTCCATTGACTGCTGTGTGGGGAAATGACCTCACTTGTAGTGTATGAGGGACATGAATCTAAACGAAGTATTTCATCTTCTTCAGATCTGATTGTTATCATCACATTATATTACCGAGTTTCGGTTGATGTTGCTTTATCACAAATTAAACAGATCTGTCAGTACCATTACACTTATCCTAATCAAGATTCTCCAACATATCTCAACAAACACGATTCATTGCTACTGTTCAATGAGATGTGTGAGGGTGTATGTTTAGATTACTTGATCTCACGCAACAAGCTTCCTAGCCGTTGTCCTGAGTCGAATATATGAGTTTAAGAAGGTAAAAAATTTTCATGCACAGATGGCAATGTTTATGTGGATTAAAGGGATTAATCAAACCACTTTTTGCCCGAGAGGCTTCTAAGCTGACTTATATTGCCTGACGTTAATCAAAATGAAATTCAAAAGACGACCTCCTTATGAAAGGATTAAAGTCCATGGGTTTTCCTTAGTATGTTGTTTCTCGAGGATTTCAAGAACTAGTTAACTTACATTAAAGAACCTCATTCTAAGGGGGCAAGATCGACATTAAGGAAGTTTTGCCATGCATTCTTAAACCACTTCATTAACGAGGATAGTTTTTAATGCTCTACTATAACTACTAAGGCTATTGAGACTATACTAGAATGTTTTCTGAGCTTTAGGAAAGGAATGTAGGAGACTGAAATGGCTGTAATTTTGCTTTACTAGTTAGGAACATCAAACTTGCAAAAGGATCCGTCGTCAGAACTGTATGCAGTATACCCTGAAACATATGTGGCCATCGAACAGAGTAAGAACCACTTTTAAGTCGGCAAATACCAGAAGTGAGCGCAGGATCACCCCAGAAGATACATATATTACCTTCAGTAATCCACTGATAAACACTGATCTATATATATATATATATATATATATATATATATATATATATATATATATATATGTGTGTGTGTGTGTGTGTGTGTGTGTGTGTGTGTGTGTTATTTGTGCTGTGTAGTGTTCCATTATGTGTGTAATAATGTGCGGTCTTATTATACAAGCGGGTGCTGTGTAGTACTCGTACTCCATTATGCTTCTTGGACTATGTATAAGGCTTTGGGAAGACTAAGTGCAATTTATGGATCATCCTGTATTTCTCATACTTTCATACTATCTTATTCAACTTGGGGAAAACTTTGCTACCCACATCCTCATTAGAAGATTGAGCTGTCTCTGCAACACATAAAATACTACCAAGTGACTTTCCAATGAGGCCTTATTTAATGACCACCTTTTATTTTTGCTGATGCATTTATTCAGCTTAGGAAAAAACTTAGGTATCCATACCCACACCAGTAGACTGAGCAGTCTTTAAAACATACAACGTACCTCCAGGTGATTTTCTAGTGGAGCGTTATTTACAGAGTACCCAATATTTTTGCGACTTCCTCTCTCATTCAACTTCGAGAAAACATTGGTTGTAAAACAGTCCCCCATTCCAGAATTAAGGCGTCTGGCCATAGATGCATAGATAAGTAAAGATTTAATTACAAACAAATAAAAATTAATGAAGTTTCCTGACACCTTTTCTGAAGCCATTTATTATGCCCATTACACCTTTCTGTCCTATCCTGTGGTATGTAAATCCTTCTAAATTTGCCATACTCTGCATAAATATTAACCAACCCTGTTCAAAATCAATCACTAAGAAAGAGGTGTTACAGAACTACTTTACCCAACGATAATACTGGTCTTAATGATAAGCAAACATTCTGTTTCTGAAGTTCGACGTTGTTAGACTGTGAGGTATTTGGTAACTAGGACTGAAGCTACTAGCATAAACAGGTAATAGTACAAGTAACTGATTACTAAGGGAATCTACTGATATACTACCTGCATTTGCTTCACGGATCCTTGTTGGTGGAGAAGAGAAAATGTCGTGGATGGAATCACGTTCCTACACAGGAGACAGTATCATAAATGGCAAATGCCACAATAGTGAGAGACGTGTTCGCCTTCATTACCATTAGCTCTTTTTGTGGTCTGAGTGATAAGTGTCTGATCAGTAGCTTCACACACAGACGAAAGTTCTCTGGGATGGGCAAATGAAAAACACTCACTGGGTCGGGAACACACACTGGCAGATGAAAATTCTCCAGGATGGGAATCCGCTGCCAAAAGCTCTCTGGTACGGGGACACAGCCTGGACGAAAGCTATCTGGGATAGGATGACACAGACGATAGCTTTCTGGTATGGTTAGACACACTGATGGAAAGATCTCTAGGACAGGGAGACACACATACAGACAAAAGCTCACTGGGACTGTAGGCAAACTGTGACTCTTGTGGACAAAACAGCAATACTCTGATAAGAGAGGAGCAGAGTCTATCACTCGACTTTCCTCCACCGCTGCACCCATCTGCACACTGTGGATGTGCTAGTGCCTGTTTGCTCGGCTATGGCGCGTAGGGAGAGGCCTGGTGCGCAGTCTTATTAAGTTCACGCACTGCTCTATTACAGTTTCTTGAATGATCTTCGAGGTTTCATTATTTCGCTCTGCGTGAGAGACTGACTGGAATAAGAAATGGAATAGTAGGGGACAAACTCATGTTCTTTAACCCCTTCACTGCGAGAGGCCCTCCGTTAGCTAAAAAAAAAAAAAAAAAAAAAAAATCAACAAAGTACTGATGGAAAAAAACTGTACATAGCAGTACTGAAAAAAAAAAAAAGTTGACTGAGCCTAAAAAGGAAAAAAACAAATCTTAAAGAAAAGAAATGAAAATTTCAACCAAACAGAATTTCTCTCCTCGCCCTTTTCCGTGTCATTTCTTCTTTTTGTTCTAGGAGACATAGGAGGCTTTTTAGCACCTGTTCCTTAGCGATTAATTTTCAGTCCTGCACTAAAAAAAGCACATGCAGAATGACAGTTTGCAGGATACTGTCAGGATGATTAAATGCCTCTGAGAGTGAGGCCTTGTAGCCGCCTCACCACTGTGGGTCTAAAGGTGTGAGAGCACCACACAAGGTGATGTTTCCTTTCAGATTCCCACACGTCGACCCATTGCAGAGGGGGCGACAGTGAATACTCACAGCAGCGAGGTGACTACGAGGCCTTGCTCTTAGAGGTGTTTATTCGATCTGATGGTATATTGCATATTGTCATCCTGCATCTATTCATCAACCATTGTTGCCACATTAACTTAAATCACTGTTTTCCCTACGCAATGGGTCGGGGTGTGGGAGTCTGAAAGGACACATCAACATGTATGGTGCTCTCACACCTTTTAGTCCTGCTGCAGCAAGGTGGATATGAGGTCCCACTCTTAGAGATGTTCAATCGACCTGATTGTATATTGCAAAAGAATGTACGACTGAGAGTATTTAACCCCATTTGCATTAAAAAGAAATTATTTCATAGGTAAAGTATTCTGATCGAAATCAGAAAAGAGTATCCAGATCTTGTTAATGTCGACATTTTTGCGTGAATATTCCAGACACTCTCTTATGAAAAAGAAAGAAAGCTGGAGAACGTAAGGCAATGTGTTGAAAAATGGATTATAATAATGTTACTCTACCTTGACCCAGATTTCGTCCAGTTGCAGCTTTGTACCAGAAAAAGACAATACTACAGCACTACATGCTTTTATCCATAGCATCTCTTCGTTACCGGCATCGTCTTCTAAAGTCAATCTGTTGTCACAACATTCAAGGTGGCGATGTGGAAATTTAAGGCAAAGTTGGTGTAAAAATTGACTCCTGGGTAATGAAGGGATCTAAAACGAGTATATGTAGTTTTAGAAGACCATGAATATTATTACTGTCTCACAAGGGAACGACTAGCTTAGACGGAAATAAATACATTTTTGTTTTTACTGGGAAACTTTATAAAGTAGATAAACGAAGCTTCTGGTTTTTGTTGACTTGCGTGACACAGGTGTCCTTGTAGTGATATAAGGAATTCAGTACTAAGAGAGAGAGAGAGAGGAGAGGAGAGAGAGAGAGGGAGAGAGAGAGACTTGGAATGAAGAATACAGCAATACAGCAGCTGCTGGTACTGTAGAGGGCACCGTGTCACTCTTCGTATTTTTTATTACCAACGCCGTAATGGAGTCCATTTCTATGTATTTATATGTATCTGTATATTTACTGTATACTGCATTGCTTAATCAGGTTCGGATCCGCCTTGACACATAAATCTTGTATGGAGATGGAAAGAAGTTATTTGAATATATCGAAGACTTATCAATGTTCAGGTCATGGTTCAAATTCAAACTTCGGGTGAGGCGTTGCTGAGCTGTTCAAGCAGTTTTAATCTGCTGTATATATAATTGCTTCTCGAGGCACTCCTGTGGTGTTATACTCATTAAGTTGCTTTTAATTTAACTTGGCCTAAATTTACCATCTCCCCGTCTTGAATGCTATGTTGTAACCCCAAATTAACACTAGAAAATAATGGAAGTTACGAAGAGTGCAATGGAAAGTGTGTAGTGTCACGAATCAAATTCGCGACATTTCCCATTTGTGAAAAACACGAACTATTAATGGAAAACTCACTGTGTATCGCTCAGTTAACCGTTTCTCTCTCCACTTCAGTGGTATACTTTTCAAAACATTCGTCACTGTTTCAAAAGTGACCGATCTAATGCACGTCACTAAGTGCTCTACTGAACGATACTATTGTTTCTTTATTGTTCGCCCCTGCTTGCCTCAACCGTTAGCCACGCCTTCTTCCGGTGGCCTGTGTGTTCTACCACATGCATCGTTTGAATAAAGAGTCAAGTGTTTGCTGTGACGGAGAGAGGTCCTGTGCTCCAGCAGTGTGAGAGGTCGCTAGTACCCAGACTCCACTTGACTACAGTTCTCCAAGCTCCCACCCTTAGTTCTCCAGCTTTGGGTGATACACCGCATTCATTGACCAGTATTTCTTTTCGTTTTCCTAGTTTAACAGTTTAGTTAAGGTGTTTTTCCTAGGCGTAAGAATTTAGCTCGAGTGAGTGAGTGAGTGCGATCTCATTAATTTGATTTTGAAATGTAACGTTAAATTTTGTAATCAATAAATTTAACAGTTCTTTTTCTTGAGCTTAATGAAATGTAAACTCTTGTTTCATTTCTCCGCAGTTAAGCTTATTTCCCATATAGCTCCTAGCTTGCATAAACGTTTTGCCATTCATAACTGGTACTTAGGCCAGTCTTGTGTATTAAGCTTAAAATCCGTTGTGCCTCCTAGGAGTTAAGCATTAGCAAGAACCTGATACTATTATTAGTATTAGTTATTTATTGTCAGGGGTGAAGAAACTTTCTCCAGAGGCTACAGTACTAATAAACAGCAATTGAGTGATTAGTCTCTGCTGTGTACTGTCGAGAAAGTTTATAAATTCTCGTTTTCAGAGAATCGTGCGAGGCAAGCCAGCGTAAAGTAATCGTTGCTTGATTTAGTAAGACAATCATTGTCCCTGCTCTTCAATATTATTTAACATTTATCAAATAATATTTTCATTATTTTAAAAACCCCATGACAATTGGCGACCTCATTCCAGGATATTAGCTCCTAGCTCTAAGGCTATTCACGAGATAATACTCACTCGTTCATATTTATGTATTTATCATTAAAGTTTATAGGCACAAGTTTACAGGTGTTTACCGTTAATTTAGCAAGTGAATTTTTGCTTTATTAATTCATAGAGTACTTAACTTTATTTAGTACTTTATTTTTGGTAACGCTAGATGATTTTATTCGTTCCTGGCTAGCCGCCGTACCCATTGTGTTAATTATCGAGTCTTCTCAGTTATTTGCATTTTTGCTTTATTCTTTTCCAGTTAACTAGATAAGACTGGTCACCACTAGCTTGTGTCTGTACTCTTTACTTGTGTTTATTAGCATTCGTTTGTGAAGTAGCAGTCAGTACTGAGTCGCTAGTTATTTAAATTGAGCTAGCATCATGGCAGCCAGTGCTTATGTACAGGAAGCCAAAGATATGGGTCTCACAGACCCAGAGAAAATACAGAGTTACGTTCTCTCACGGTTTAATTACGAGGAAGAACGTGAGAAAGATGCTCGTGAAGAGCGTAGAATCCAATGCGAACATGAGCGAGAACAGCGTGAGGAACGCGAAAAGGAGCACGAACACGAGCAGAAACAACGCGAGCTCGAGTTAGAAAAAGAGCGACAACAGCTCGAACACGAGCAAAAACAACGCGAACTCGAGCTAGTGCAAGAGTGAGAACAGCGCGAATACGAGCGTGAACAACGCGAGAGAGAACGAGAACACGAACGTGCCGAGCGAGAAGCACGTGAAAAACACGAATATGAAATGATGAAGCTCAAGCGAGATTCCTTGGCTTCAGACACATCCGGTGCAGTTGGTCCAAGCTCCACTAGCGCTCTTCCTACACATGTCCTGGCCACCCCACGCATCAAGCTTCCTTCATACAAGGAAGGCGAGCGAATCGAGCCGTACATAGCTCGTTTTGAGGACATGGCAGACATGTATCAACTGGATGAGGCAGCTAAGCGGCTCCAATTTCTTAGTTTATTTGAGGGCCCTGCCCTCGATATTCTCCACAGAATTCGTGGAGACAATCTCACATATGAGATGATGAAATCTGCACTCATTAAGGCGTATGGTCTCACAGTAGACGACGCCAAAGTTCAGTTCATGCGAGCTCGTCTCCAAGACAAGGAGACAGCTGTTCAGTTCCTCGACTGTCTCACTGCTTACTTAAATGAGTGGATGGAGAAAGATGAAACTCCTTCCACGCATGAGGGGATAATTGACCTTATGCTGCGTACACAGCTAGAGAGGTCGTGGCCTGCTGAGCTCATAGCACAGCTTAAGATCTGCCAGGTGAAAGATGCCAGCCAAATGGCGGAGAAGGCTGACGCATTCTTTACTGCATACGGGTATCAAACTCGTAAGCAAAACACCTGGAACAGAAAACCTGATAAATCTGGGAAATCGTCTCAGACTCAACCCCAGCAACAAGGCCATTCTCAGAATAATGGCCAAGGTCCAAAACCGCAGTGGAAGGACCAGGGGCAAAACACTCAGAAACCTGAGTGGAAGAGGTACAACAAGTACCCTAACCAGCAGCAGTATCAGCCACGCAACCGACCGTCGGGACAAACTTTTTCACCACCAGCTCAAAAGAGGCAGGAAGCGAATGCAGCCTTCATTCCTCAGCAGCAGCACGGTGGTCGCATCCCTACCAGTATGGGTACTTCCCCACAGTTCACTAGTCCCACAGTGACAGTGAACCCCCCTCCACAGATGGCCAATGTTCCATCTTCCCAGTATAATTCTCAAGGCACAATGTTTGCCGCATCAATTCAGCAGCCTCATGGGTGGCTAGCTGCTTCCTCCACAGACCCTCCCACAGGTGACAGTACCTTCCTTGTTCAGCCAGGGTTTGTGGGAGGCATTCCTGTGAAGGTCCTGAGAGATAATGGTTCCTCAGGTTGCTCTGTCAAGCAGAGTCTAGTTCGGCCTGAGCAGTATACAGGTCGACAGATCCATGCAAACCTTATTGATGGATCAGTGAGATTGTTCCCTGAGGCATGTATCCAGGTGGCATCTCCATTTTATACTGGTACGACACTTGCAGTTGTCATGCCAGAACTTTTATTTGACCTCATAGTAGGAAACATTTATGGTGTCAAGGATAGTTGCACCGAACATGACGCTACTCAGACTTCGGCTGCAGCGGTAACACGAGCCATGGCTGAGGCTCCAGACTGTGTCACCCCAGTGATCATTGAATCGCCGCAAGATCTGATGTGTAGTCAACTTGTTGTACAAGAACAACATTCTGACCCGACACTTGCTGCCGTGCGGAACAAACAAAAGGGTCGAGTGATTAAGCATTCACGGGGAGGTCGAGCCAAGTTCCTTCGCAAACAAGGACTGCTCTACCATGAGTCATAAACACCCGAAGGCGAGGTTCGACTGCAGTTTGTCGTTCCCACCAGGTACCGCCTAGCAGTGTTACAATGGGGTCATTGTTCAGCCTCAGGAGGTCACATGGGCAAAAGGAAGACCCAGGGCCGTATCCGAGCTGACTTTTTCTGGCCAGGGATGGGACAAGACATAGATAGTTTTGTCCGTTCCTGCAGTGTGTGTCAAAGTAACACCACTAATCAGGGACATATCCTTCCTGTGCTGTTTGTAACCACACCTGTAATCTCTGAGTCAGTTGAGAGACAGGGTAGTGGTGAAGTGGGTGCAGACCTGATGTCTCGCCCATTGGCCCCACAGGACACATTATGTCCAGGGCCTGAACATACATATTATGTACTGTAGGTTAAGGGGGAAGTTCGAGAGAGAACTCCGCAGAGGCGACTCGAGGCTGTGGAAGACCCGAGTTTGCACAAGGATTCTCAGCTCCCCGATACTAATATATGTACTGTAGGTTAAAGGGGAAGTTCGAGAGAGAACTCCGCAGAGGCGACTCGAGGCTATGGAAGACCCGAGTTTGCACAAGGATTCTCAGCTCCCTGATACTAATAAAAGTACTGTAGGTTAAGGGGGAAGTTCGAGAGAGAACTCCGCAGAGGCGACTCGAGGCTATGGAAGACCCGAGTTTGCACAAGGATTCTCAGCTTCCCGATACTAATATAAGTACTGTAGGTTAAGGGGGAAGTTCGAGAGAGAACTCCGCAGAGGCGACTCGAGGCTATGGAAGACCCGAGTTTGCACAAGGATTCTCAGCTCCTCGATTTTAATATAAGTACTGTAGGTTAAGGGGGATAACGGCGACCTCGTATGTACGTCGTAGCACTGACTGCTAGGCAGAGAGAGTAATTGTAGCATAATAAAATTTTTGTCTCATTGACATTTTTGATGCTCCACCTCAGTTGGTTTTGCAGGTACAGCAATGGGTGTAGCAGTTTTGCTGTGCGGGCCAGCTGATCGTCTGCCGCACGCTGCCGCCTCTTCTCCTCTGCCTTCGTCGTCGCCATATTATTAATATTTACTGTGTCATTTTACACGTAGGTACAGTTACACCACAACTGTTACACCTATACCATGTATTACATACATCACGCTACACAACAATTAGTTGTCAGTGTAAATGTAGCGACTTTTCGCTCGGTTTGAAATGAGTACAGGATTTTCACCGTCATCACGGAGTTTTTCCCTCAAGCTTGCTTCTATTAACGTAAATACAAGGTTTTTTCGCTCACTGGTGACTGCGACTTTCTCCTGTAGCAGGATAGCACACACACCACAGTGTGAATCTTGTGTGACTGAGTTAGGATGTGTACATATATATATATATATATATATATATATATATATATCCACCAATTTTTTTCCCATAAGGAAAAAAGTCATTTTATAGGGGCGTAATGTCACGAATCAAATTCGCAACATTTTCCTTTTGTGAAAAACACAAACTATTAGTGGGAAACTCACTGTGTATCACTCAGTTAACCGTTTCTCTCTCCACATCGGTGGTATACTTTTCAAAACATTCATCACTGTTTCAAAAGTGACCAATCTAATGCACGTCACTAAGTGCTCTACTGAGCGATACTATTGTTTGTTTATTGTTCGCCCCTGCTTGCCTCAACCATTAGCCACGCCTTCTTCCGGTGGCCTGTGTGTTCTACCACACGCATCGTTTGAATAAAGAGTCAAGTGTTTGCTGTGACGGAGAGAGGTCCTGTGCTCCAGCAGTGTGAGAGGTCGCTAGTACCCAGACTCCACTTGACTACAGTTCTCCAAGCTCCCACCCTTAGTTCTCCAGCTTTGGGTGATACACCGCATTCATTGACCAGTATTTCTTTTCGTTTTCCTAGTTTAAGAGTTTAGTTAAGGTGTTTTTCCTAGGCGTAAGAATTTAGCTCGGGTGAGTGAGTGAGTGCGATCTCATTAATTTGATTTTGAGATGTAACGTTAAATTTTGTAATCAATAAATTTAACAGTTCTTTTTCTTGAGCTTAATGTAATGTAAACTCTTGTTTCATTTCTCCGCAATTAAGCTTATTTCCCATATAGCTCCTAGCTTGCATAAACGTTTTGCCATTCATAACTGGTACTTAGGCCAGTCTTGTGTATTAAGCTTAAAATCCGTTGTGCCTCCTAGGAGTTAAGCATCATCAAGAACCTGATACTATTATTAGTATTAGTTATTTATTGTCAGGGGTGAAGAAACTTTCTCCAGAGGCTACAGTACTAATAAACAGCAATTGAGTGATTAGTCTCTGCTGTGTACTGTCGAGAAAGTTTATAAATTCTCGTTTTTAGAGAATCGTGCAAGGCAAGCCAGCATAAAGTAATCGTTGCTTGATTTAGTAAGACAATCATTGTCCCTGCTCTTCAATATTATTTAACATTTATCAAATAATATTTTCATTATTTTAAAAACCCCGTGACATGTAGTGCCAGAGAAATTTTCTATAACTGAGGAACGTGAAATATGGCACAAATCTGGGACAGGTTAAGGTGAAAGGAAAATACTCATTTATCATATAAACGTTTCACTACGGAAGATATCCCCCTGTGAACAGCATCTCATTATCAGGTCTTACACGTACCCAGTAATAATGTAACACAGTCTTTTAAAGCGTCCAATCTTGGCATTTCGAAGCTAAAGGTTTACACAGGTATAACATTTATTGATTTATTTTATTATTATTATTATTATTATTATTATTATTATTTCATGTGGTTTTTATATAGTTTTGGGTGATGGACTCAAAAATGAAAACCACTTTTCTCCATCACGTAACATTATTTTTCACAAAACACTTTCTTTTTAGTTTTCAATTATATATTTTTTTATCATTTCACATAATATAAATATTTCCTTACATAATGATTGTGTGTCTGAATTTATTATGTTCTAAAATTAACATCTATGTTAAACAACACAGTTATTTTATTTGATAATAAGCCAGAATATAGCTGGAACACAACAGAGTTATGAGTCATACCAATATTGGAGTGCAGCAAACATATCTCAGCGTGACTCAGTTGACTAGTGCGTTTCTAAATTACTTTCAGTGGAGTGTTCATTTTTACCTTTTTTTTTTTTTTTTTGCTAGAAGGAACCAAAAAGCCACGAGCCCACAATAACTGTTCCTTCCAAGAGAAAAACAAAATACAACAGAGAGCCAAATTCAAGATCCGATCATTTCGAGATGCCTGGACACACTGGGTTTGAAAGATTGGAGATCATAGCTAGCAAGAAACAGACAGAGGGAGACAGTTCCAGAGTTGATCTGTTGCATACATGAAGGACTTGGAGTAACGGTTAACTCTTGCATTAGAGAGCTGGACAGGAAAGGGATGAGAGTTTGCTGCTAGACGGGTGCTACGTGCCCTTCGTAGAGGTGGAGGAATGCAAGGAGATAGTTCAGAGAAGCAGTGAGCATTGTAGCAGCGATAGAAAAGAGATAAAGTGCGTTGAAGAGACAGAGGTTAAAGGGAGCCAGTAAGAGGAGGAGAGTTAATGAGACGAAAAGCCTTTGACTCATCCCTATTGAGAAGAGCTGTATGTAGGGAGCCTCCCCACACATGAGAGTTGGACTCCACACAGGGGCGGAAAAAACCCGTGTATAGAGTCAACAGTTGTGCAGGCGTAAAGAAGGAACGGAGTCGGCTTATCACACCTAATCTCGGGGAAGCAGATTTTACAAGAAATGTAATAAGTATGATTGTTCGAAGATAAGTCCCTGTTGAATGAAACCCCAAGCATGTTCAAGGATGATGCAGGATTAAGCTGAATATTATTAAATATTAGTGTCCAGTGTTATTTATTGTTTTTCCTTTCTTTACAGATAACTTAGAACTTTGTTATACTGTTAATGATCATATTCTGATGTATAGAGGTTCTGTGAACAGTGTTAATCATTTATGCTACAGTTGTGGAAAATTTTTACTGAACAAACAGAGACAGAACGTAACAGATTTTGTTAAAAAAGCTTATTTCGCCATCTTTGGAATAAAACTTGGTGACCAGGACAAAAAGTGGGTCCCTCGCAACGTCTACTCTGTTGTGCTGAGGAACTAAGACAACGGACGAAAGGTAAAAAGAAGGCTCTAGCTTTTGATATTCTGATGACATGGAGGGAACTCAAGAATCATTACAATGATTGTTATTTTTGTTCCTGCAAAAATCAGAGATACAACAGTAAGAACGAGAAAGAAATATTTTATCCTAATCATCCATCAGCTGTAAGACCTGTACCACATGGACCTGATCTGTCAATCCCTACTCCCCATAATAGCCTTGATTATGTTGAAACTCTCTCAGAGGAAGGGAGAGCTGCGGTAGACAATGAAGTATTTGTCCCAGCGTGTTCAAACAATGAGCCACAGCCATTCTCTCAGGATGAACTTAATGATATAGTAGGAGATCTCTTTCTCCCTAAAGGTAAAGCAGAGCTGTTTGGGTCCCAATTAAAAGATAAAATCTTATTACATTCAGACAACTTTCTTTTGGTAAGGAAATAGAGAAATTTTGAGTTTGCACCACATGTCAAGCAAGAGATATCCTTGGTTCATTGCACTAACGTAAGTGGCGTAGTGCAGAAACCTGGCAGAGATTATACTCGTAATGCAGAAGAATGAAGACTGTTTATAGATTCATTTACAAGAAGCCTGAAAAGGGTACTTTTTCATAATGGTAATAAATATGCATCAATACCTGTTCCTCATTATGAGCATTTAAAAGAAACGTACTAGAATTTAGCAAATCTCATCGCGAAAATCAACTACAGCGAACTCCGTTTGTTCATATGTGGGGTCCTGAAAGGCCTGTGTATCTTACTAGGTCAGCAGTCAGGGTATACAACATTCCCATAATCTCTCTGTGAGTAGGACAGCAGAGCCAGGGATATACAGTGTGTTTAGAAGGAATGGCCAAATAGAAAAAAAATCTACAGCTTGTTGGCAACAACATCATCAGACCTAGCTTGAAGAATCCAGATAAAATGCTGTTACCACCGCTTCATGTCAAGCTTCGATTAATGACGCAGTTTGGCAAAGCCGTATCACAAGACAGAGCCTGTTTTATGTGTTTGTGCCAAAAGTTTCCTGGTTTGTCTGAAGCTAAATTGAAAGAAGACGTGTTTATGGACATCGTATGAAAACTGAATTCTGACCCAGAATTTGATGGTGTGTTGAAGGACCTGAAATAAAAGGCTTGGGTATCATTCAAAAAATAATTTCTAAGTTTTTACTTAACAATAAGGATCCAACTTACAAGGAAATTGTGAGAAATTTCTTGGTTAAGTTTCGCTTTTTGGATTCGCATTTGAAAATTTTCCCCGAAAATCTTGGAGCAGTGACTGTAGAATAGGGTGAAAGATTCCATCAGGATATCAAGAGTGTGGAAAGAGGGTACCAGGGAAGCTTTGTTGTCAGTATGGCGGCGGACTACTGTTGGATGAGTCATAGGGACTCACCAGAAAATGTGTGCAAACAACTGGCCACCAAATGAAGTTTTGGAAAAAAAAAAAAAATGACAAATACCGGGTACTAAAGAAGTTATATGTGAGTCATAGAATATATAGTGTTATTTGCTTCATGTATATGTTTAAAAAATTACAGTGACTAAATATTTTCATTTTACATTAACTTTGAATAATATTGTACAGATCAACTGAAATTTTCTTGTATTTTGATTACACATCTTTTTAATTTTGTATATAATGGGATGTGATGGAAATATCCTGAATTTATTTTTTCGCTGTGTTCATTGGTACAATAAAAATTAACTACTCAGAAATAAAACAAGTTTTAATGACTCATTTTTCAGAATTATAATTATAATTCTGACTTTCTTTTGATTACCTGTCAATAAAAAGGATCTCTCTAGCCTCCCCTCAAACTTCGATTTTATCTACCTACATCTATTTCATTTTCATCTGTCTACAGCCAGACTCCTCAATTGTGTAGGGGATGGCTACAGACAAATCACTTTCACGTGGGCCTGTCCTATGCCATCAGGCTGTCGTTCCTCCATCTCACACCACTGTTTCGTATACTTCTCCATTCCGACCTCCCCACTTCACCCTCTTTTTTCTTCACTCTGTGCTCTACAGTACTCGTAGTCTGTTTTATCTTACCTAAAATTGCCCTCTCTTCATCTAAAATGCTGATTTGCAACATTAGAAAACACTACTGTATGATGTTATTCACGAAGTAGTGCTATGGAAGGTATGTACAACCGTATCACTTTTTCCACCACCCAGCTATGCGAGGAAAGCTGAAAAAGGACTAAAAGCTGGATCAAGTTAAAGTAAAACAAGTACAGTCAGCTTCTCAATCTCAGCTCAATCCACATAACCATACCCTCTCACCATATCCAAATCCACATCAACTTCTCAGCATAGGCCAATCCATGTCAGCACCACAACACTCCCATATTTCCTCATTTATCTGTATTCCTTTCCATGAAACTCAACATGCTCCTCGCAGGTAACTCATTTCCGCCACTCTGTTTCCTTGTTGACCATACAGCGTCAAAATCAGTATAGTTACTTCTTATTTCTAAAAGAAAGTGAATCATTAGTATATTCTCTTTTATTTGTTTCTAAGTCTCAGACATTAGTTTTTGTGAATGCAAAGTATGACAGGGACAATAAACAGCATAAAAATGGTCATTATGTTCAATGTTTTCTTTAAAAATGGAACTTTCCCTCTCCATCGAGCTGCTGAGTAAACGGTACTTTTATTCTTCAGGCTCAAGATTTCCTTACCATCTGCATTTCATGTTCTGATCACCTTTTAATTAATTTATTTATTTATTTATTCTTATTTTTTAACAAAGGACATTGTCATATGTACGCTGCATATGTATTTATATAACTCTGCAGCCTCCACAACCCCACCCCTGACCTGTATCCACACTCGCGTATTGAATCAGTCTCACTGTTCGTACTCTAATCCTTTCACAACAACGCGCCACACTCTCAAGACTTACCAGAGGAGTGGCGATGGTCAGGCAGCGGCGGGTGATGTAGACAGCCGCACAGGGTCAGGCGACCAGTGAGGCAGACACCCCGGCACGACCGAATTTATTGCTGTGCTCTCTCTCTCTCTCTCTCTCTCTCTCTCTCTCTCTCTCTCTCTCTCTCTCTCTCTCTCTCTCTCTCTCTCTCTCTCACACACACACACACACACACACACACACACACGTACTCTCTTTGACATATACTGTATGATACTTTGTAGCACGTCTTCCTTGGTGATTATTCTGCATTTTATACCTTAATAGATTCAAATATGATTTTTATGCCTTCACTTTCTGTAGGAGAAAGTCAAGTTTTGTTCTGGACTTAAAATTGGGTAATTATAGTTAGAGATGAACAGACCTCCTGTACTCCTTTTATTTTGACTTGGCCTAAAATTGCCATCTCTCCAGTTTGAATGCTGAGTTGTAACATTGGACTGGTAGTAGAATATGACACTAGTCACGAAGATGTGTTCTGGAAAGGACGTTGAGTCATAACACTGTATTTTTCTGTCAGTGAGCTACGTGAAATTAGCTGCAGAAAGAGAAAAACCTAGGCCTAGTTTGTAAAAGTGCTATGGTAATAATTAGGAAGGGTAATAATTGAACCTTTTGCACTAATTGCTTTATGAAGTATTCATGGGTGTACAGGTAATTACATATTAAGTCATATCAACCCAGACCATTTCATCCTTCTTATAGGAGTGCTCTAGTGGTGATGCTCATTCTTTGTTCCATTTTTTCTCTTCTTTCTTTTCCGGGAAGTGTATATTTGGTAGAGCGTGTTTTGTTACTATAAGGTTAGGTTAGTCTTGTAGTCAATTAAGTTAAATGTTGGATTAGGATATGATAGATTATTTTAGAGAGAGAGAGGAGGGGGGGGATGGAAGGGTGATCATCCGGGGTAAATAAAACCTAGAACGTAGTGTAAAAATAGTATAAAGACCTAAAGTGCTGCCCACTTACTGAAGGAGTCAATGAAGGCTGCATTTAACCTCACCATTGCTAAAAGTCTGTCCTGAACTGAATGGAGGTAACAAGAATATAATGAAAAAAATATTGTACTGTAGAGCGTTACTCAGCAAGTTTTTACTTCACGCCATATTATACAATTTGTTGAACTCATGTGGCACACTTATACAATATTTGTAATGTCAGAAATGAATTGCATAAAGTTATTTTTACTTTCTTAACTGATGAAGGGAAACCATTACTCTTACGTGTACAGCACCGTATATTTTAAGTAACGTGCTGGTTTTTCTAGTGTTCAAGATCTTTACAAAATCATTAAATTAAGATTATTTTGGGTGCGCATGCATTGTTATGCATATGCTTACCTCACACGGGATAATTCCTCTAAACAATTTTTGCTTACTCTCTCAGTGGATGAACTCATTTGTACTGTGACAGGTTGTTAAACGAACACATTTAGAAAAATATATATTTCCAGGCCCAAGGAAAATAAAAATTACCACTGAAACTTCTATAACAATAAGTTAAAATGTTATTCCTAGAAAATAAATATATGATACTTTCATTAAAAATTAATGAGAAACTTGTGCCTGTTTTGAGGAACACAGGTTTTTAAAGCCTTTTTCTGTTACAGAAAGACCCACACGAAATTCCTCATTATGTTCTTATATATATATATATATATATATAAGTGTTAATACATATATATATATATATATATATATATATATATATATATATATATATATATATATATATATGTGTGTGTGTGTGTGTGTGTGTGTGTGTGTGTGTGTTAATACTGCAAATCTTAGTTAACACAAATATGTTGTTGCAGGTGACAATATCACGTCAATAGCACACTTTGAGATAGTTGGGTAATCTCTTTGTAGCTCTACTCATACTCAAAATATGTCGAAGGATACGTCAATAAATTTTAATTTGAGGTTACAGTAATTCTTAATATCCAATAGTTCCTCTAGAACCCTTGGAGAGATATAACCAAGTGATGCTACTGCAGATGAAGCAAAAGAATCACGAGCTAAGTCACACTGTTTTTTATAACACAAGTTCACTGCTACGACATGCCCTCCGAGTAAATAACTCAGTTATAGGGATCGGGGAGTGTGTGCTGCAACATAAGTTAATGATATGTGATGTGGTGCTTAAGGAGCGGGTGATGAAAAAGAGCACTTATGCACCTAGGAGAAAAACATGGAAGTTGAGAAACCAAGCAGTAAGGGATACCTTCTATATGCGAGATGAGTAGAGTGGTGGTCGAACAGCGAGACGTGATAGAAGTGTTAATGAACAGTACAGAGCCCTCAAGAATAACCTCGTGAGAGATACTGATTCAGTGTGTGGATGGATAAGCCCCCCTCCCCAAGACTTAAAGTAACTTGGTGGTAGGATGAGGGTGTAGAAGCTGTAGTTAAGGAGAAAAGAAGGCCTCTCCGGGTACCGGAAAAGAATATTTGGGTGCCAAGCGTAGGGCTAGAAGAGAGGTTTACAGGGCAAAGTCTGAACCTCAGAGACTTTTACTGAATAATCTAAATAGAGGGGGAAGAAAGAATATGATATTTAAGCAAATTAGATGAAGGGGGCGAATAGGGATATCACAGGTCAGCAGTGTGTGAAGTATGATGAAGGTGAGGTAGTGCTGAAGAGTGGGGATATTAAAGACGCCTGGAGAGAGCACTACAACCGGTTGTTGAATGAGGAGTTTGACTGCGACAGGGAATTTTTGGAGCAGAGATGTATTGGATATCTGCATCCGCATATGTGGAACATCCGCATCATTCTTTAAATCCGCTTCTGCATCTGCATCCGCTTTTGTGATAAAATAACATTTGCATCCGCATCTGCATTCGCGGTTTAATAAACACCCATATCTGCATCTGGATCTTTACCACACACAATGAGAATGCGGTGGATATACAAAGAGAAGACTGAAAAACAAGAACTGGCAGAGTTCGTTCGTTCGTTTCCAGATTTCATGCACCTACAGTGCAGGCCGGCGCTGACCGCATCTTAACACTCCGAGATAAAGTGCAGCTTGACCAGATTTAGCACAATTATGCTAAAGTTGGCATATTTCTTCAGAAAATCATTGGTTTAGCATAAAATTTAACATATTGTCAAATTGTTCACATTACCAGAAACATTTTGTTCATTAAACTGACAAACATGACTAATTAGTAATATGTTGGTGTTTGTCACAAATACAGATTTATCAGATATCCTCATCTTCATATGCGGAACTTCGCATCATTTTTAAAATCCTCATCCGCATCTGTATCTACATTTGTGATGAAATCAACATCCATGTCCGCATGTGCATCTGCATCCGCATTCGCGATTTAATAAACATTTGCATCCACGGATCTCTGAACTCAGATATCCAGTACATCTCTAGTTTGGAGCCAATCGATCCAGTGTTTGGCCCTTGGCCTTTGATTGACACTGCTACTGTGAGCAGGGCAATAGGCAGGATGCAGGTGGGGAAGGCAGCAGGTGTGTCTGGGTTGAATGCTGAAATGTTGGAAACCTCAAATGTAGGAGTGGGGTTAGTTACTGATTTGATAAATACAAATAAATGAGTGTGTTGTCCCAGATGATTGCCTGAAGAGTGCAATTATAAAGGTGTACAAGGTGAAGGGTGATGTCCTGGAAAGAGGAAGTTATAGAGGTGTAAGGCTTTTGGACAAGATACTGAAGGTAATGGAGAGAGTTCTAGAAGGTATGATTAGACAATGAGTGAATCTTGATAAGATGCAGTTTGGATTTATGCCCGGCAACGAGACCAGTGATGCCATTATTAATTGTTCGACAGCTTCAGGAAAAACTTATAGAAAACTAAAATTTTCTTCTAAAATTATTGTTATGAAGTTGGAATGGCAAAAGTAAACAGATAAGAAACGAAAAAAAAAAACACACAGAAACAAAAGAGCATTCAGGATGGGAGGAGATTTGGAGATCTATACCCACAATTACTTTCCATACATCAGCCACAAACTTGCATCTGGCGGAATGTAGTACTGGGTATAGGTCTCCAAATCTTCCATCCTGAATGCTCTCTTGTTTCTGTGCCTGTTTCATCTTTTTCCTGTGCACTTTTGCCATTACTACTTCTTAACAATCATTGTAGAAGAAAATTTTTGTTTTCTAGTTAATAATTTTTTGGTGGAAGTATAATGATGCATAATGCATATGTTAGATTCTGGCAACAAAACAAAAAATAAGATAAGAGGGCATATTCACAGACTCATTCGTACAGAAATGGCAATGATTAAGTGGATATGCAGTGCTTCCCTGAGTGCGAGGCCTGAGGGAGCTGGGTTTACGATGGAAGAGTTGAGAGGTAGGATGGGACTGGGGTGTATTGGTGTTGTGATGAAGAGGGGTATACTGAGATGATTTGGGCATGTGGTGAGGATCGTGGATGATAATTGGGTGCTGAAAGTGAGAAGTGTTAATGTTAGGGGTGGGGCAGCAGGAGGTAGACCGAAAAATGCCTGGGAAGATATTACTGAGTGAGATCTCAGGGATAAGGGTCTAAACAGTGAAGCAGCCAGAGATCGAGCAGCATAGAGAGCCGCCATTAGGTGACCAAGGCCGATGGATAAAAGCATGTTGGAGTCTTCAAAAACGAAACGAAACGTCACGGTAAACTATTATAATAATAGCAATTAATCACCAGCAACCAATCTTGAATATGGAACATTCTAAGAGGCAAAAGTGCATCACTTTGAATTACTCACGCATACGCTCCAAAACTTCATATCCATGTCCCAATGAGACAGCTCCTAGCGACGGTTTTCTAAAATTCTGATTGGTATTACAGGAGAGTAATGTACTGCGGCACACAAGAAACTTCAGGCGTCTCAACAGTGTGCCCCGAACACTGACTGCTGAGCACTGCTGTCGAGATCATATAGTGGATATTATAGGGAGGAATTCTGGTGGTCTTGCTACGTGGAGAGAACAGAAAGTTTGAGCCTGATGGGGGAGGTGGTGGTGGCTTATTTGGACTGCTGGCTGGGGATTGGGTGGGGAATGTGTGGTTGTGGGTTGAATTCTGGATACTTCTGAGATTATTTTGTGGATCTGAGAAGAGACAGAGAGAGAAGGGGGAGGAGGAGGGACACACACACACACACACACACACACACACACACACACACACACACAGGCAGACAGCTACAGAAACCTGTCAGATATGTTCCTGTCTATCCAGTTTCAGGTTCACATAACAGGGACGGGGGGAAGAGCATCTGCATTTGTCCATCTTCCAGCAGCTTTACAAACAATTTCAAAAAGCAGAATCAACAGACCGGCAGCGTGTCCACCAGCCAGAACTGCAAACATGCCCTGGAATGAGATTTGATGGCTTAGATTATCCACTCAAATGATTTTGTTAGATTAACGGTTGACCTAGCCCCGTTACCTTGATCTTTGACCTACTGGTCTAAAAAAAAAAAAAAAGTAGGTTTACTCATCCTCTTACCGTTAACTAAATATAATTAAAATCGGATGAGAAATATCTGAAATATTTTGTTCACACACACACACACACAAATCATGAAACATAACACCCGTCATGGGTTGAAAGAGTGAGCCATACAGCTGACAAGACCCACCCATAGGTTTGAGAGGGTGAGTGTTGTACTGACGGTGATCCTGGTGGGTAGGTTGTGGCAGGAGGTGGAGTTGGGTACTATGGTCTTGATCCACTGGTAGTACAAGCCAGCCTCAGCCATGGAAGACATTCTGTACAACATGATTTTTTTTTTTTAATGTCCGACTCTGGGCATACACCTAACAGCCCATTCCCTGAGAACCAGCAGCTTTTTACACACAATGCACCTCCACATGTCACTGCTTCAGAACAAACTCCCACCGTCCAAACTGAATACATGCTAAGGTTGTCATACAGGACTGGCGTATTGTTATTAGTGGATATGTTTTTTGAAATGTCGGCGGGCCTTATGGTATATCAGTAAGGTCCGTAGTAACGCAATTCAGTTCCTTAAACTGTCTCTGCTCCAGCCAGGATTTGAAGCGCGTCCATTGGGAGTGCAAGCCACCTTTCTACCGACTCAGCCACCGCCGAAAAGTTGTGCCAGGTGAGAAACTAGTTTCAAAAGAGGAAGTATTATCAAATTAAACAATAGTATCATTAAATACGTGCAGTCCAAGAGAGTCTGTTACCTAGGAAGAAAGTAGGATCAATATTAGTGTATGAAGCTTTAAAATATTCAGAAGCCTGAAGAGCAGTGAAAAAAATCCTCAGAAAATACATTAGTGCTAATAAATAATTTCGAGGTAAAGAAACAAGCTCATATATTTTTGTCACTTATTTTTAGAACAATTGTGGGGATAAATTATTCACTGGTCAACAGCCAAAATGGTTCTCATATGTGAGTATGTGTCCCTGACTAATTTGATAGCACTGATTGAAAATCTGATATTCATTTTGTGCTTTCGGACCAGGTTTCTCGAATATCAGAATGAAAATATATTCAATGTGGCATAACTCGTCTCAACCTTGTAACATACATTGAGGCACAGACAGATAATATTGTAATAATATATGGTACAAAAATATGGAAATCCAATGCATATTTTATTAGCAAGTAATGATGTTCTAAAAATACTTCTGCATATTGCTTTTCCGCTTGTTCAGCTGACTCTCTTCACGTTGTAGCATCCAGCAGTAGTCGCCCATCAAGTTGGGACTGAATCGGCCTTGATACCTGCTCTCCATTATAGCAATGTCTTGGTGAAACCTTTCACCGTGCTTGTCACTTACGTCTCCGAGGTTATCTGGAAAGAAATCGAGGTGGGAGTGAAAGAAATGAATCCGTAAGCCCAGAGCTCGATAACTCCGTAACACACCTGCCACAATTTCTTCGTAGTGCCTGCACATTGGATTCCAAGGTAGTTCTGTGAGACATTCATGAATGATTCCCATGCGTCCCTCTTCAGCGGGTTTAATGCCTTGATAAAGTCACCATGATTAACCTGGATGCGGATCTGAGGACCATTCATGACCCCTCCTTTCAACTTTGTTCAGGATACCACGCCACCGAGCTTCATAAACAAGTACTGAAACCCAGTACCCGTTTGACCCATGGCTCTTACGAAATTTTTCGGCAATCCCAGCTTTGAGATGCAGTGAAGGCAAGAATATGTTTTCTGGATCCACAAAGGGTTTGTGAAGACAGCTGAACCTTCTGGGTGCATCTTTTGGTCTTGCTGGCCATTCTTTCATACATAGTGCTCGGCATTAGCTCTACTTCCACAATCAGAGAAACCGTATGTGCTTTGTGTGACTGCTGTAACGGCTCTGAAGTAGACAGAGTACTTTGAGGTCACCGTATATTTTCTGCTGATGCTTCTCATACTCAATAGCGGAGAGCACAATCTTCATAGTTTCATAGCTCTCGGTCATCTTCTCTGTGTGTGCTATTGGCACGGATGGAAGCCAATTCCCGTTGTGTAGGAGGACTGCTTTCAGAGTGTCTTTTTCTGAATCTATAAAAAGCCTCCAATCATCCGGCTTGTATGCATCGGACTTGCAGAGTTGTTGCATGAGAGACACCACATCATCGTGATAGCAAGGGTTGTTTGCCATTTTGAAAAACACAGATAGCTGTCTATGCTGATGACATGCCGAAGTGATGCGCACTCCATCTTCCAGCACGTTGCACTGCTTCACTCGTGATCCCAGGAGCTCTGCCTTTTCTTTAGACAAATCAAGGTCCCGTATGAGATCATGAAGGGCTCCCTGGTTGAATGGTTTGGGACCACTGTTTCCTGAGTCGTCCTGGTAGTCATCATCCTTGAGGCTATGACTGGAATCAGATTCGCTGCTTAGCTCGTGTTCAGCAGGTGGGTTTGGAGCTGGCAGTTCTGCATTGTGTGGCACTGGTTGGATTGCAGAACCGATACTGGGGGTACAGGACTGTGGCTCGTGTCTTGACAGTTATTCATGTTCGTGAGACAGAAGTAGGAGTCGTTGCTGTGGTCTTTGGGCTCTCACCACACAATTGGTACAGCGAATGGCAAACCTGAACTTCGTTTTCCATGCATCCATTCACTCAGGTGATTGACACAGGACCTACACGCTATTTGAGGCGCCAATTTCTTGTCTTCCTCGCCCAGTGGACATTTGAAGTAGCTTTTGTAGTTCACTTGAACAGGCAATGTGGTGGGTTTCTAGAAGCTTTCCGGGGTGAACATTCCACAGATGTAACAAAAACGGTCAGGATCGTGTACACATTTGCGGGATTCCATCTTTCACCACTGTCAAAGTGACTGAGAATTTGTGCAAGAATAGAAGTGGAAACAGTACATGTAACCTGTAACAAAAATACCAATTTAATCGAAGGAACTTAACAAATAAATGTATGAGTCACATCCTGTGAGCAAGACACACCGATATTCTGGTTTTCAAGAACCGGACCTGATACCTCCTTACTGATGCCGTATTCGAGTTCAGGACCTTCGATTACCCTAGCATCAGACCATTTAAGTTCACAACCATGAAGTAATTATATTTTTGTTGACCAGTGTTATGGTTGGTCCGCATACAACGTTATATAATGGATTCAAGGGCGACGTAGAGATTAATATATCTATATCTTATCACTATAGTTCTTTCACTTTAACTTGGTCCAGATTTTCGTCCTTCAAATCTGTCGTCAGGCAACTTGGCCTGTGTTCTCGTTGATTAAGGAAGCTCCCCAACACCTATACGTATGCGATTTATTTCGTTTGTTACTCCATACTATCTTCTTCTGTGTCATTTAATTCATTCAGATATCATCATACTCAAGCACAAATAACACACAAATTGACATTAACCACCCATATAAAAACATAAATCGCTAAGGAAGAGATGCAAAGGACCTTCCTAAACAGACGAGAATCACGAACCCCCCGTCTCTTAAGCCACCGCCTTCTTTCTGAAGCCGTAGCCCCGTCCCTCTTCGTCCACTCTGTGGCCGGTGGATGAGAGAGGACGAGCTTAAGAGGCAAGTTTACTGGCGACAGGCATAGTAGTCCTTTTCACACAATCCAGTAGCAGAAACTGATACAACTACGGGTTAGCATCCTCTCTACTGCACTCCTTTATCAGTATCATTTTCCAGTGTTTTTTTTCTGTCGTTTATACTTCAGTATTCAAGACTGAGAAGTGGCTATTATATGTAAGGTCAACATAAAAAAAGTATACCCAACACCGTCCAGTCATCTTAGTACATCATAATATAGAGTTCATCTGTTTTTAACACCTTGGCATTGACGACTGAGAGAGGGCAAATTTAGGCCATATTAGAAAGAAGAGTATACCCAACACCGTCAAAGCATCCACTTCCCTTTTGCTAAGTGCTGGAACAAGCGGACTGTCCTTCTGGCCTATCATTGACAGCATCGTGGGAAGGAACCGCTCCTCTGACGTGTAGAAGTCACATCTCCCTGGAAAACGATGACATTATTATTACTCTCGTCACTCTAACATGGGCCAGATTTTCCTCCGTTTTTAGCGTATTTCACGTAAATTCGTGGGGGAAAAAAAAAAACAACACTACATTGTTTTCATGACACTTCTTTGTGACTAGCATCATATTCTACTGTTAATCTGTTGTTATAATTGTACTTTCAAGATGAAATGATGGCATTATTAGGAAAAGTTAGGGAAAAATTAGTTTAGTTCTTTTAATTTTAACTTGGCCTACATTCACGTTGCTCACTGGCAGAAAAAAGACAGTGCTCAGACGCTACATCCTTTCCGTAGCACTTCCTCGTGACCATGGGTTTGTGTTTTAGTGTAAATCTATTGCCACAACTCAACATTGAAGATGGAGAGATGGCAGTTTGGGGCCAATAAGTAAACAGAGTATTGGATCTCTGCTCAAGAGACCTATTTTCCACATTAGTAACACTCCCACCCCACACACACATATTTACTGGAGACGTCGGATGATGTTAATTAGCAATAGATTGAGGTCCATTACTTTCCTAAAGTACAAATGACTCTCTCTATCTCTCTCTTACCTGCATTGGTGTAGTCTTGTCCAATCATCAGCAGCAGCATCAACTCAAGCTCCACAAGTACATGGCGTCCAGGTCGAACCATTGTGTTCATCACGTTGGAGAATTCCATTAATGTGTGAAGCCTGACCCTTCCAGCCTCCTCTGCCTCCCTCACCTCTCGATATATCCCGGATTCCACTGACTGGGGGAGGAGGATGAGAGAGGTCATCATCATCATCATCATCATAATCATCATCACTTTAAACATCATCATCATCATCATCATCATCATCTTCATATGAATTTTAGTCAAGCAAAGGAAGAATTTCTGAGAAGTGAAGAAACAGTGTTAGAAAGATCTGAAGTCAAGTCTGTAGCAGTGCAGTAAAGGTGTGTTCTGCCAGGCCACACTGGCGAGAAATTAACACTGGATATCAGACACGTCAGCCTTTTTTTTTTTTTTGTCCCTTTTTTTCCAAAGCAGAATTTTGTCTCCCCTTTGGAAACGGAAAAATGGCATCATGTTGAATTTTCTTGAAGTTTCTAGATGATTTAGTTAAGATTTAATGTCATTTTTATACCATCATACTTCTGAGTTGTTATTGAGTAACCCCGGTTTGTCTGGCCAAGCAGACCAATTAACACAAGGCAAGCAACCGCCCCTGCAGGGCCGTCCTGTGCCATACACCGATACCTTCGTGGCAGACAGTGCCTCGCCACAGTAAGGCGCAGGTAAGAGAGTAGTGGTTTAGTTCTGGATAAATGCCGCACCTGGGTCTCTAAATTCTGGTAAAAGGGGCACCATATTAGGCTCCACATCACCCTATTATTTGGTTGTATGGTTACCACCTAGCATTATCAATGGATCATGGGTTACAGGAAGTAATAGGTTTATCACTCTGTGTAGAGTCGCCGGAGGTGGAAAGAACAGTGATAAAAGGTAACAGGAAAGATGGGAGAAATAGGAAGGGAGGAGGGCAGACAGAGAAAAGGGATGGTAAAGATGAAGGAAGGAGTAGATAGCCTTGCTTCAGGTGAGTGGATGATGGTTGCCACCACATCCCCCCATACTTCTGAGTAGTTACCTTAAGCCAAGATTAGCTGGCAACACATTAGTTTCTGTCTCCAGACACTGCAGACAACAGTTCCCTTATGTAATTACTGGCTGATCCAGATAGGGCAGTAAAACTGAAATCTGTATAATGAAACTGTACAGAAGGATCCTGAAATATTTACCAATGTAGAGAATGTTCGGAAGACTTAAGCAGTGCAGAGGGGTCATGAAATAATTACCAGTAAGGAGAGCAATTTTGTAAGAACATAGATCACATTTGCTTACATGAACCTCGATGAGGGGGGTCACACTGACATGGTGGCAGAGCTTGAAGTGTTGCTGGCATTGCTACCTACTCTGGAGGCCTGCCTACCTTTGCAGGGTTTGACTTTTGTCGGCCTCGTGGAGCAAGAACCACCCCCACCCTACATCACTGGTACAGTAGAGGAGGCCTGCTGGTGATGTTGCATGTTCCTGCTCACCTTCCAACTTGGGTGGGTTTTCTTGTCCCCTAACGTGTTTGTGGTTTGTGGCATCCTGTAACGTTGGGAAACGGGAGTTCTGGGGGTTAAGTGATGCTGCCGAATGCACCCTGCAGCTAGCGATACAACTCTTTGGTCCCCCTATTCTGGCTAGATGGGTGGCCTGGTTGGGCCCGATCAAGCCAACTGGCTGGTCACTTGTTGGCTGGGTAAACTGGGCACTGCATGGCCTGATGACTCCTATTGTCCTGGACTTATCCTTGTCCAGGTCCCAAAGTGGTTACCTGGATTCTCCCTCACTACCTCTGGGGTTGCCAGTGATGTTATCCCTAGCATATGACCTCCTTTTTTTGGGCTCTGTCGTGGGTGGAATGGTGGGGAAATGAAGTTTTTCAGTTGCCATACATGCTGTCTTCAATAAGTGTTGATGACGATGCGCAGACAATCTTTAGACATTTCCTCCACTATTGCTACTCTTGAGCCTTACCAAGCCCCTGGGAGCTGTCCTCCTTTGACCAAACGTCCAACTGGGATTGAGAGGCAGTCAAGTCGGCTTGGTGGGACTCTGGGGTTAGGCCCAGACGAAACTGTGACCATGTCATGCTCGAAATATCTAATGTTGAAGCCCCCTGAGGGTAGGCCAGTCCTAGTATTGATATTTTTGCTTTGCACTGAGCCCTAGTTTCGGCATGTGGCAGAGAACCTAAAATATCCTCTTCAAGGGATATGAGCATCCTTGTTGAGGTGTCATCCCCAGAGAAGAGCTCCCAATTATTGACTCTGACCTCCGTTTCTGGTGATGTTATTTCCTGTGTTCCTCGTGCAATCTTTAACTGATGATAGGGAGTCATTTTTTTCCAGTGACTTAGTCTGATACTCAGAGGCACGGCTGTTGGAGGAACTGCAGGTGTGGTGAATGTTGAGCACCTGCAGCAGAAAATAGATGGTGTTCTGACCCCAACTCCGACCTTGTTCCTGACATTTGTCAAGTTAACCTTGCCTGCTTCTGTGAAACTCACTTAGTTGTCACTTCCAGTAAAGCCGTATGTGCCAACTCCAAAGTGGTGTTTCCACTGTCAGGGTTATGGACATGTTAGCTGCATTTGCTGCCATGCACAGGCTTGTCTTCCTGATATAAGTGTCTCCTGTGGTGAACCAAGCCATATCGATAACTGTCCATGACCCTTTAAATGCTATCACTGTGGGGGTCCTCAAGCTGTATATTTTAGAAACTGTCCTCAATACTGTCTGGAGAAGGAGATTTTGTCCATTTGTACATGTGAGAGAGTTTCATTTCCTGAAGCAAAGAAGAGAGCACAGACCTGCTTCTTCCAGCCCAGGGTTACTTATGCTTCTGCCTTTCAGGGGTGTTTGAGCTCTGTCCTGTGTCTCAGAAGCAGCCTTAACCCATTCCATTGTCCACTTCTTCATCTGGTGATTTGCCAGATGTTGTCCCCTATGTTAGTACTACATGTAAGACTGGTGTTCGCCCACCCTCGACTCCGACTGTTTCTGCCTCCACTTTGGTGCCTGAGGGTTTTCTCACTTCCATGGTGGTGGCAGATGTCCATGTTGATGTGTCTCCTTGTCCTGCCATGTCCAGCATGCTTGAAGTTCCATCTGTCCCAGGAGAACGTCACTGTGGTTCTTCAGAGTCCTCACAGCCTGGAGACCGTCCACTCAAGGTTTTTTTTTGTGGAACCTAGTGTCGGCCTCTCTGCTGTTCCCTCTGCCCTGGAGGCTGTGGGGTCCAGCCAGGTGGAGACTGAAGGTTATGCTTTGCCTGTAGTCGGGTCCCTACAAGGGGATGGTGTAGCACAGACCACTGGTGTTTCAGTTCTGCCCCATAGCTTTTCATCCTCACAGGGTTCTGGTCCTGTGGACTCAGCTTCTACATCTGTGGCTACTGGTGGTGGCACTTGCTGTCCTGCATCATCCACGGCGGCCTCCAAGCCACCTTCCAAACAAACTGTTGCTCCTTCTCAGGAGTTTTGTAAAACTTTCTTTTTCCTCGTTTCCACATTTGCCTTGGGATGTTCGGTATAGGGTGTGGGTTACTGGTACTGGGCAGGCTCTTCCTAAGGGCATTCCTAAACATCAATCCAAATCCGCTTGCTTGTGAGGAACTGTTAAGTCCCGCAACTTAACCTGATCCACTGTCCACTATGGGTTCTATACTTCAGTGGAATTGTCGTTGTGTACATTCCAGCTATGAGGAACTGTCATCTAGGAACATAATCTCCTATGTGCATGTGTATCCAGGAGACCATCATTGGTGATGGTGTTCCTTCTGATCCATCTGGCTACCATGCCTTATATTCTGATCCTCTGCCAGGGGAAAGTCGTCATGGAGATACTGCTATCTTCCTTCATCAGGATATTCCAATCACTCGCCTGAACATTTCCATTCCCCTGCAGGCTGTTGCTGTCCAGATGTTGTTACATCATAATTATACAATCCATAGTCTTTATCTTACTCCCATAGTCACAGCGCACAACTCTGAGGTTGTCATTATCGTACCCCGGCAACCTACCATTCAAAAGTGCGTCCGATTTCGTATCATATTATACACGAATCATATTATTATGCACGAATATATTATACACGAATATTATTATACACGAACACATTATACACGAATCATATGTGTCTCACATTATACACGAAATTGGACGCACTGTTGAGGGGTAGGATGCCAGGCACAACAATGAGAACCTCAGAGTCGCACTCCATGACTATAGTACCACCGTCGAATGGGCAGATCTGGAACACCTTATTCATGGCATTCTTTCTCCTTTTCTGTCACTAGGGGATATGAACGTCATCATCCACTATGGGGTGACAGTGAGGCCAATCCTTGGGGTGTTATGCTGGCTTCCTTATTGGCATATGAGGAGTTGAATATTTTAAAATTTAACAAAATTACTTAGTTCCATAGCAGTAATGTAGCTTTGGCTGCTATTGATTTGTCCTTGCACTCAGTTGATTTAAGTTTGGATGTGTTGCCAGACCTGTAAGACAGCGACCACATCCTATTACTTTCAACTGCAGCTGATGATGGACCTTAGCCTTGGCTTCATCACTGGCATCTGGATAAGTCTGACTGGGAACTTTTCGTGGAATTAAGTTCCAACACCTTTTCTGTTAAGGAGTTTGGCTGTCTTGCTGTGGTGGTGTCTTATTACACTGACGTTTTGCATTCAATGGCCAGTCCAAGAACAAAGGGTCAGTTTCCTATTCATCCGGTTCCAATGTAGAACCCTGAGTGTAGTTCCACAGTGAGAGCCAAACAAGTTGCCTTCTTTCGACTTCGTCGCCACCGTCAGGGTCATCAATATTTTGTGGTATATAGGAGGGTGCAAGCTCATATGAGGCGGGTTTTAAAGAAGGCCCGGCATTCATCCTAAAAGGGTTATGTTTCCTCCATCAGTTCCAAGACTTCCGTCACTCAGGTGTGGAAGTGAGTAAGAAAAATTTCGGGAAAATTTACTATTCCCTCTTCTCCTATTTTATCTGCAACAGTTGGAGCTGTGGCTGATTCTTTCACTGTTGCAGAGTTGCTTGCAGATCATTTTGCCAATGTGTCACAGAAGGATACAGATTAGCCTTTGGCTTGCCACTGTCGGCGCCTAGAGTCTCGTGGTCTCAGTTTTGCCTCTTCTGGAGGAGAGTCTTACAATGTCCCCTTTTCTATTTTTGAACTCCAGGTGGCTCTGTCGCAGTGCTATGATTCCTCTCCTGGTTGTGATGATATTCCTCATACCTTTTTACATCAACTTTCTGATAATTCCATTGCATTTTTGCTGTCATTATTTCGTAAGATCTGGTATATTGGTGAGTTTCCAGATTGGTGGGATGTTTCTGTAGTTATCCCCATGCCCAAGCCAGGTACGGGTCTTCTACAGGTGACAAATTATCGGCCCACTTCTCTGACTTCTTGTATGTGCAAAGTCTTAGAAAAGATGGTCAGTGTTAGGCTTATATGGTTTGTGGAGAAAGGTGACCTCTTATCCCCTGTCTAGTATGGTTTTCGTATAATTCAGTCCACCTCTGATGCCCTACTGTCTTTGGATTCTGTTTGTGAGGCTTTTTCCGCTAACCAACAGCAGGTCACAGTCTTCTTCGACCTCGAGAAGCCATAAACGTGTGTAATGTAAGTGGGAAATTATAACTGGAGTGAATAAATAAAGTAGATGATGAAACACGAGTGTTTGAGATCGTGGTTGCTACGTGAATATGCGCTAGCATATCGCTAAATGCCCTCGTAATGAATGAAAATAATTGAAAACCTTTACAGTGGCGAAGGAAAGGTTCTATGTAAAGGGGAAAATAATTGGAAAGTGATAAAACAATTAGGTATGTTGAAATACGAGTCATAGCGAGTGCGCTTACTAAGCTGATGTGCGCTATACTTATGGTGCATGTCATCATAATGAATGAAAACATCTGAAAACACTTACAAACAGTTGCAATTGGTAAAATGTAATTGAAACAAAAGTATACAAGTAGAAAAAATGATAGGTTGACTCATACCAGACACTTAGCATATAGCATGTTACGACTCGGACCAAACTCGCTATGCTCGCGCGATGGTACAATGCTTATTTTTCATATATATGTGTCCGAAATCCATAATATTGTTACTGTTATTGTTTATTAGTTCAAATTCAATAAGTATAGAGGTGTTGTGTGTTGTTTCTCCCATTATTCCTTACCATAGAAAACGTAAGCGCATATCCTGCCCATTACAGAACACCACACCTGCCGGGGGGAGCCGCACCTGTACGGACCACTTCTAGACCGCGGGAACCACTTTCTTTGTGATTTTCCTTCGTTGCTCGACCTAAGCAGAAGTTTTAGCAAAAAAAAAATTTTTCCAAAAAGGCTCGGGACTGGTGCGGAAAACCTCGGGACGTGACAGGTTAAGCTTGAGTTCCTGATGTGCTGTGGTATTCAGCCGCACTGTTATGATTGCCTTGTTCACCTTACTGGCCGTCACTTGCTGGTTCAGTGTCTAAGTCTGGGGGACCTTCGTCAGAGATTTGTCCATAGGCAAATGCAGGTGGATGGTGCATAATGTCAGTCCTCGATGCTTAGAGGAGCCTACGGTGATTTTACGTATTTTTTTTTTCTTTTTAGTTTTCTTCAAGAGGCAGGGTTCCTACCACAATTATAGGTAACTTTTTTTTTTTTTTTTTTTTTTTTAAATAACAGAACGGAGGAAGGAAAAACAAATGGAGAAAAAAAAATAATCCATACACCAGATTACTGGTGTCCTCTGTTCATAAAATATCTGTAAGAATTAGACTTGAACAGTTGTAGGTTGAAATTTGGAGGAAAACAACTCTGGGGAAGCGAGTTCCAGAGAGATGCAGTTCGGGGAATGAAAGAATTCTGATAGGCAGAAGTTCTGCAATGTGGTTGAGTGACATTCCAGTCATGAGCGTTACCAGATGCCCGTGTAGCACGAGGGAAGGCATGGAGAGGTGGCACCATGGACGCAACTTCGTCTGAGCATTTGCCAAAAAAATATCTGTAAAATAATGCAAGGGAGGCAACATTCCTTCTTACTTGCAGGGGAGGTAGTTTATATGTAATGGCAGGGTTGTTAATGATTCTAACAGCTTTATTCTGAATTTTGTCTAGTTGTCTTAATGCAACCTCTCCACAACCATTCCACAAGGGTGAGCAATATTCAAGCTGAGAGCGCACATGACTCTTATAAATTATAGCTAACTGCTCATCGGCGAAGAAGTTACGGACTCTGTACAATAATCCAAGTTTCCTTGAGGCGGTTTTAGCAAGTGATCTGACATGAGAGGTCCAGCTGAGGGCACTGTTAAGTGAGACACCAAGAATTTCAATACTTTTGGAGATGGGAATATTAGTAGCACTGAAGGTAATGTACGAATCTGGCAATATCAGTCTATTAGTAAACTGTATATATTTAGTTTTACTAGCATTAAAAGAGACAAGGTTGTTTTGTCCCCATTCACTGATTGTAGATAGATCTTGATTTATGGAGATGGCTGTATTGAGTTGAGAGGTAGAGATATTAGACTTTGTAAATGGATGTCTGAGTGTGAATGAACTATGTAGTGTTGAGTCATCTGCATATGAGTGAATGGGATTGTGAGTGACAGATAAGAGATCATTAATATGAACCAGAAATAGGGTTGGCGCCAGAACTGATCCCTGTGGCACGCCGGCGTTAATTGAGTGGAAATTCGAATATACATCATCTACTTTTACTCTTATTTTCCTGTCACTAAGATAAGAAGAAATCAAAGGAACAAAAGACGTTAGTCCATAGCAAGGGAGTTTGGACAGCAGGGAACGGTGCCATACTCTGTCGAAAGCTTTAGAGACATCAAGAGCTACTGCATGAGTTTCTCCAAAAAGATCAATTGATTGATGGATGGTATGAGTTAAGAGATTGAGTATGTCAATGGTGGATCATTTCGTGGCGAAAACCGTATTGTCTATCATTAATTAAGTTGTTGGATTCAAGATGTTTAACAATATGCTTATTAATTAAAGTTTCAAATACCTTACCAAGAGAAGATGTGATAGCTATTGGTCTGTAATTGGAGGGGTCAGACGAACTTCCTTTCTTCGGAACTGGGTGGATATTGGCTTCTTTCCATGAATTTGGGAATAAAGAAGTACGTATGCATAGTCTGAATAATTTAGCTAGGACAGAGGCAAGTTCAGGGGAACACTTTTTCAAAACAATTGGCGGAATTCCATCTGGACCTGGAGCTTTGTTGGTAGGTAAATTGTCTAGGATGGATTTTACAAATCTTGTCTGAAGAAAGAGTTATATGTAGAGAGGAAGAAAGAGGTGAAAAGATTAGTAAGAGAGAGTAAGAGAGTGGATGAGTAATTTGGAATTTGAGGATAAAGTGTAGGGGATTCTAAAAAAAAATGTTGTTAAAGGTAAAGAGAGTTAGACAGGGTGTTAAAGAAGATAGTCCGGAAGTGAACGATAAAAATGGTAGATTTCTAGTGGAGATGGGAGAAGATGGATAGAACACTCTAAGGAATTGCTGAATACAAAGAATGAAAGTAATGCGAATATAAGTGGCTGGGGAATGGTTGGGAGAAGGAGGGATGTGAGAAGAGGAGGAAATCAGTAGAATGGATGTTGTGGAAGCAATGATGAAAGTCAAAATAGGGAAAGTCCCGGACTTGATGGAGTGTGTAATGAAATCCTGAAGCATGGGGGAGAGGTAGTAGTAGAATGAGCGGGAAAGATGTGCAGATTGGCCTGGGAGGAAAGTAAAGTCCAGGAGAATTGGAAGGCAGGTATAATTATTTCCCTGTTCAAAGGAAAAGGCGAAAAAAAAAGTGTGTGGTAATCAATGGGGCATTTGTCTTCTTAGTGCAATAACAAAAGTATATGGTAGGATACTTATTGACAGAGGTAGGAAAATAACAGAGGAATTAGTTGGAAAGGAACACGGAGGTTTTAGGAAGGGAAGAGGTTGTGTAGATCATATACTCATTCTTAGATCTTTAATGGAAATGTTTCTAAAGAAGGGAAAGAAGTTGTATGCGGCCTTCATGGATTTGGAGAAAGCATTTGACAGGGTGGATAAAAAGGGATTGTGGAAAGTATTAAGTATATATGTATGGAGTAAAGGGAAAGTTGTTGAATGCCGTAAAGAGTATGAATGAGGATGCTAAAGCTGTAGTGCATATGGATAGTGATCTGAGGGATTTTTTCTATTTGAAGGTTGAATTGAAACAAGGATGTGTCATGTCTCCATGGCTGTTCAGTCTGTATATGGATGGGGTTGTAAGCGAGATACAAGGTTGGGCAGTGGATGTTGGAGCGGCCCTAATGAGAGAGGGCAGTGTGTAGAAACTCCATGTACTGATGTTTGCAGATGATACTGTGTTGTTAAGTGAGGACGAAGGGGAGGTGGAAGGCTTGGTGAATGATTTTCGGAAAGCGTGTTAGAAACGGAATCTAAAGATGAAGAGTAAAGTTATGGTCTTCGAGAGAAATGAAGTCAGTGAATGGACAGTGTGGCTGGATGAGAAGGAAATGGAAAATGTGTGTGCATTTAAGTACTTGGGTAGTGTGATGACTAGGGATGGAAGTTTACAGTGTGAAGTGCTTGAATGGGTACAACAAGAAAGAAAGGTTGCTGGTTCTTTGAAAGCAGTGATAAGAAACAGGGTAGTGAGCATGGAAGTGAAGAAGTTACTACATGACAGTTTTGTGATTCCAACTCTAACTTATGGAAGTGAAGCTTGGACCTTGTTGGAGTGACACAAGTCAAGAGCAGTGGAAATGAGTTATTTGAGAGGAGCATGTGGAGTCACATGGAGAGACTGAGTGACAAATGAAGAAGTGAAGCAGTTTGTGGTGTATCTGTGAATGTGACAGGAAGCGCTAGGAGAAATATTTTGAGGTGATTGGCCATGTGGATAGGATGGAAAGCAAGAGGCTGACAACGAGAGTGTATGTGAGTGAGGTGGGGGGGGGGAGAGGAGTGGGGAAGCCAAGGATGAGATGGAGGGATGGAGTGGAGGGGTATATTTGAGAGGGGAGTGTGAGCTGGGAGCAGGAGAGTGAAATGGCGGGGGACAAGGCGACATGGAGGCGATTTATTTGTGGGTACCCCTTACGGGGTTATGACGTCTGGCAATAGATAGACAGATAGAATTAATCAATCAAACAAGGAAGCTACTGCTCATGTGAAGATAAAACTTAACAAAAAACTGAGACAAGGTACAAGCTGCTCACCCTGTAGTACTGTACGTTAGAGGTGTTGGTTTGCCAGACCATAGTGACGTGAGGGTCGTCCAGCACGTGTCTGAGGCTCTGATACGGCTGCTGGATGTGCCGCACTGCCAACACCGACATCAGGTTCCCAGCGTAGCTCCTTACTACCACCACAGCTGCAAACATCCACCCAGCCAGTCCTACTCGTCTCCACCACTGCCAGCCACTTAGCCTGCTGTCTAATTATACACACATCATCACCTTCATTATCAGTGCAGTAATAATCATTACCAACATCATTACAGCAGTAATATTCACCACCATTACCATCACAGTAACCATCATCACCATCCTTATCATGACAATAATAATAATAATAGTAATAATAATAATGATAATTATTATTATTATTATTATTTTTATTATTAATGATGTCACTGTCACCATCATTATAATAATCCTTGACCTCAAAGTGGCTATCCAAAAACAAATGGTATAACAAGCCATTACAACAGTCATATACTGAGGTTTTGACACATGTGTTTTCTGATTTGGACAGCATACCACTGGACTGGTTAAATGCCTCTAAGAGCAAGATCTCGATGTGGACTAAAGACTTAACCCGCCGCGTGCATGCTATTTTTAGCCCTCTGGGTCACCCCAGTGCCGGCCATTTTTCAACCTTTTTTTTTTTTTTTTTTTTTTTGACTAAAATTATAGATTTTGATGTGGAAACAACGAATTTCGCCATTAAAATGCTCACCGAAGCTCGGAAATGAGTTCTATTGAGTCCTGCATACTCGTGTACAGGTATAGCCGCTCTCTCACGCTCACCACGTACGTGAGAGAAAGCCGTTTTCTATGTAAGGTATGCTCAGGTATTTATGCTGGGAAGGTATAGCAATGTTCAGTACACTTTTCTGATTACTTATTACTTCAGCATCTATCACAATTTGTGTCTTTCTCACTGTGAATGCATTATCTTACACTTACTTGAAGATAGGTACAACCTGACTTCATTACTACAGTCCTGGCACTTACAAGAAGGTATTTACTACTTGACTTCACTATATAGTCCTTACACTGACAAGAAAATATTTACAACTTACACTTACATGGAATCATTTACAAAATGCCTTCACTATGTACAGCATTGGGTGAGGCACACAGGCAGAGTGAGGCAGAGTGAGTGTGAGGGGGGAGTGAGTGAGTGTATGGCCTTGACAGCCTGGGGGATGGTAGAGGAACAGTTACCTTACATGCCTGCCAATTTTACCCACGAATCTTGAAGAATGCAGTTACAGTGAAGTTTTTCTTATTTTAGACCGTTTTTAAAACGGCACTGGCACCGGCCATGAAATTGTGTCAGACCGTTTTAAAACAGCACTGGCATGTGGCGGGTTAAAGTGATAACTGATATTTCTTTTTGAATTCTGACATACTGCCCTCCTGAATGTGCTGAAGAAGTGAATATTAACAAACGTGGCCAAATTTGTTGAGAAATATATGCAGAATTGGAATTCGCAATAATTCATTAGGTCAGTTAAACACATCTGAGAGCGAGGCCACCTTGTTACTGCCTCTGCAATAGGTCAGGATGGGAGAACACATATGGAAGTGTCAAAAAATATCATGTCATATATTTCAGACCTACAGTGGAGAGGGGGCATGGAGGCCTCTCTCCTTGGGATTTTACCAACTCGATAGTGAATTGCAGTTTTTCAGTCGGATTTACAGTGCTTCTGGATAGTCTCTTATTTCTTATCGGGGCAGAAGGAACCCTGTTAGTTTTAATGCCTTCTTTCCCCATCTCTCATCTTGGCATTTATCATCCACATGACACTCCCATACCTTCAACAACATACTTATCTTCATCTTCTCTTACTATTCTTCGTCTCATCTGTTCTTCTGACCAATCTTAGAAGGATCATATACCTTAATAATGACAGCTGCTTCGCAAAAAGGCGTACTCTCTGTCCTTCACATATGCAATTTAAAGTGTCCATTCATCGTAAGATGAAGCACCTTTGAATTTGGCTTTCTAACTGAGCTAGCTTGGCAGGCTATAAGCCTTGGATTTTTTTTTTTTTTAATCCAATTCATTTCTCTGACCGTAAAAGGGAAGTTGTAGCCTGCAACAGCTTGTCCAGAAAGTACTGGCGTGTATATTGGCAGCACTGCTGCTTTTCGAATGCATCATTCTCAAACACAGCTTCTCATGCTCAAGATTAACTGACAAAACGTATTTACTGTGATGTTACTTAAATAAAAACCTGAGATATGGCATACAAGCAACATAAAGGTCCTCGCTTAGTTCAAGTTCTAAGGATTAGCGGCAGTGTCATGGCCAGTTTGGAATTCTCATACCAGTTTTCTCCTCCCCTTTGCTTGGTACACTGAGAACGTAGGTAAACCGCATGACCAAGGGAAAAAGTAGAAAAGAAATATGGTAGTCACTCGACAACTCGTAGGACTACCTTGTGATAGAACTCGAACTGTAATAAAGGTATTCTTTTGCAAGCTTTTCCTACCCCGTTGTTGCTGTGTTAGCAGTAGGAGACGAGATAAAGGACGTAGGAATAGCCAGGAAAAAGATAACAATGGCTATTCTATCTATAACTACGTTTTTACTGCTGTTTTGTTCACTTACGATGTTGAAGTAGTACTCGGGAGATAGTAAAGGTATCTTCTGGTCAGCTTTCTCCACCCCTGTTTTCGGTGTTTGTGTACCAGGAAAGAAGTTAAAAGACCGTAGAAATAGCCAGACATAAGTTTACAACAATACAAAAAACAAGCTATAGAGTAGCCACTGTTTAATTACTTACCCTGTTGAAGCAGCAAGCGGACCATAGTAAAAGTATCCTCTGGCCAGCTTTCGCCACCCCTGTTCTCGGTGTGTTGGCAGCAGGAGAGGAGGTACATAAGAGTAGGAAGAGCCAAGAGGGAGATGGCGATAGCGAGCCACACCATAGACTGAAGAGGGAGGAAAAATCCCCAGGGATTGACTTCAGGACTGCCCCTTGCCCCAAGGATCATGGCGTATTGCACCAGCACGGGGTAGGTGAAGTCTATTACCTCAGAACGACTATCTGACAGGCTGAATTGCCCCAACGAGAAGTCGGCCTCCTAGACGTCACCAGTGAAAAAATAAGAATGCTAACATTATATATATATATATATATATATATATATATATATATATATTGTTACGGAAAAGAGAAAGATAATGTACACTTTAAGTGAGAATACTAATAATCACTACTGTCCCGTAAAGGTCTAGGTTCAAAATAAAAGAGTTAGGTAAAATTACAAGTTAAAGTTTAATGCTCAAACTAACAACAAAACATTCAGGACTCATAAGGATAATGTAATGGCAAAAACAGGTTAAATATATGGTTAACTGCAATAGCCTCTATTATCACGAAATTAGCATGAGTAAATTTATCTAAGTCAGCCCTGATAAAATGAAAATACACTGGGTAATGCTCAGTTAATGCAAGATAAATTATTACAGATACAAAATATTATTAAAACTGGCTGACAAAATGAATCCTACATAAATTACAAAAAAACCTCACTAGGCCTACAAATCAACACCTTATGCTATACGGTACAAGGAAAAAATGCAATAACAGTTATACTCAAATTACACAGCTGCTAGATGGTTGGAGACTTCCGGAGCACTCACAACAATAACTGTACAGGGGAGGACAGAGATGTGAACAAAATGAGGAGTAGATCTAAGTGGCAATGATGCAGAGACTGAGCTCATTATATAGGGGCCGGCAGAGCTTGATACAACTTGTAAGAAGGACGCGCAAATGAAGCCATGGGGACAAAGAGTTGACAATCCCGCTCTGAACAACAGAAAGGACGACTTACTCTACTATAACGGTAGAAGGGGAACTGAGGCAGAACACGCTCGTGATCAAACATGCAGCATACTGTGCGTTAAAATTACACAAAGGATGATGAAATCATAGGCTATGTAACAATATATATATATATATATATATATATATATATATATATATATATATATATATATAGAGAGAGAGAGAGAGAGAGAGAGAGAGAGAGAGAGAGAGAGAGAGAGAGAGAGAAATAAATAGATAGACATAGATATGATATTGGGGGCGCCCATGACCCACCCACTTCGTCTAGCGAGCCTTTGAGAGTAGCTCTACATTCTCTACACTGAGTGACAAGCCATTTACAACGCTGGATGGTAACCTTATAACCAAAACGTGTTCCCTAAGTGACAACAAGTGGGTTTGCGGCGGGACAGTGTTCCTCCCCGGGAAACAACTAACTAAACATACAAACAGGAAGCCTCGGACCAGGACTGACCAACAGGTGACGACTAAGAACAATACAAAGGACATTGTACGGATTGTGGCATGGAATGTAAGGGATGTAAATTATGAGGTGAAAGAGAGAGAGAGAGAGAGAGAGAGAGAGAGAGAGATTGTTCAGGTGCCTGACAATGCAAAAGTGGACAGATTATGTGGAATAACTGAGATTAAATGTAAGGTGAGAGTGTGAGAGAGTGAGAGGATGGATGGGGCATATGTGCAGGAGTAGGTGCGAATGACATGGCAAGTGAAGGAGTATGTACTGTTGTGTGCAGAAGATGGAAGATGAATATAAGAGAGTATGGATCCGTTGACGCAAGGATTGTGTGGGTAAGGCTGAATGTAAGATTACCAGTGTGGGTGACTGTGTGTGTACATGCCAATGTAAGATCGTGCAAATAGAGTGAAAGAAGAATTCTGGGCAAATGTGGAATTGGGCATGGAAAGTTTGAAATCAATGAAAGGGTGTTTTTGATTGGAGATATGAAGGGAAAAGTAGGGAATGTGAAGGTTAATGGAGTAGTTGCTGAGTGGGGTGTGCGTGCAGAAGTGGATGAGAATGGCAGTGTTCTAGTGGACATTTGTGTTGGGAGGGGGTTGTTCATACCCCATACAATCTTCAGGCACAAAATGATCCACGTGGATACGTGGCGAGTGATGAGAAGGGTGGGTGGTGAAGTAAATTAATGGAATGTAATGATTGATTATGAGTGTGTGGTTGACTGAATGAGATATGTAATGCATGCAAGAGCGTACAGAGGTTGAGTGAGTGGACTTTCTGGTGACTACACGGTGGTAGTAAAAGTTAAGGTTCAAATACAAAGTGGAAATAAAAGGAGGGAAGGACAGGAGAAAGTAGATCATACAAGGAAGGTTGAAAGGTTGCAAGAGAATGAAAAAATGGCAGAATATAAGACAGGAGTGAAGGAGCGATTGGGTAAATATGGACTGGAGCAGATGGAGTAAGTGGAAGATGTGTGCAAGATATCACAAAAGAAATCTGTGTGGCGTGAGTGGTGGTGTGTGGGGCGAAGAGAAGACGAATGGGGATGCAAGGAACAGTATAGTGGAATGAAGAGGTGAGACAAGCTGTGGTGCAAAAGAAAAATGCATTTAGTGAGTGGATGGCAAGCAGGGACGTGGAGGAAGTTGAAAGACGGAAGAGAGTTACATGTAGAGAGGAAGAGAGAGGTGAAAAGATTAGTAAGATAGTAAGAAGAGAGTGGATGAGGAATTAGGAAGGAATCTGATTGCAGAGTGAGAGGGAATGTAAGAAAATGTTTTGGAAAGAGGTAAAGAGAGTTAGACAATGTGATAAAGAGGTTGGTCGGGGAGTGATACATAAAAATGGTAGTTTGCTTGTGAAGAAAGAAGAAAAAGTGAGCAAATGGAGAGAAAATTTTCACGAACTGTTAAACACAGACAAGGAAAGTAATGTGGTTGGTTTGGGAATGGTTGGGAGAAGGAGGGAGGTGGGAAAAGAGAAAGAAATCAGTAGGATGAAAGTAGTGGAGGCAATGAAGATAGTCAAAATGGGGAAAGCCCTAGGAACTGATGAAGTGTGTGGTGAAATGATGAAGCATGAGGGAGAGATGGTAGAATGTATATGGAAGATGTACAGATTGGCATGGAAGGAAGGTAGAGTCCCGGAGGATTGAAAGTCAGGTACAGTATAATGATTCCCTTGTACAAAGGTAAAGGGGAAAAAGAAGTGTGTGATCATCATAAGGGCATTTGTCTTCTTAATGTAACAGGAAATGTATATTGTACTATCGGAGGATTGGAAGTCAGGTATAATTATTTCCCTGTACAAAGAAAAATGGGAAAAAGAAGTATGTGGTCATCATAATGGGCATTTGTCTTCTTGGTGTAAAAGAAAAAGTATATGGTAAGATGCTTATTGACAGAGGGAAATAACAGAGGAATTAGTTGGGGAAGAACAAGGAGGTTATAGGAAAGGAAGAGGTTGCGTACATTAGATATTCATTCTTAGGTCTTTAGTGGAAAAGTTTTTAGAGATGGGAAAGAAGTTGTATGCGCCCTTCATGGATTTGAAGAAAGCATATGACAGGGTGGATCGACAGGGAATGTGCAAAATATTATGAATATATTGAGTAAATGGGAAGTTGTTGAATGCCGTGAAAAGTATGTATGAGGGGGCTAAGGCTGCAGTGCGTATGGATGGTGAACTGAGTGAATTTTTCTATTTGAATGTTGGATTGAAACAGGGATCTGTTATTTCTCCATCGTTGTTCAATCTGTCTATGGATGAGGTTATAAAAGAGAAATAAGGTTGGGCAGTCGATGTTGGAGCGAGGGCATGCATATGGAAACGCCCTGTACTGATGTTTGCAGATGATACTGTAGTGTTAAGAGGAGACAAAGGGGAATAGTGCTTGGGAAACGGAATTTAAAGGTGAATGTAAGGGCGAGTAAAGTTACAGTCTTCAAGGGAAATGAAGTCACTGGATGTTCAGTGAGTTTGGATGCTGAGGAAATGGAAAATGTGAGAACATTTAAATACTAGGGTACTGTGACGAGTAAGGATGGAAGTTTGGAGGATGAATTGCTTGAAAACGTACAGCAAGGAAGAAAGGTTGCTGGTTCTTTGAAGGCAGTGATAAGAAGCAGGGAAGTGGACATAGAAGTTAAAAAGTCACTGGATGACAGTACTTTGATACCAACTCTAAAGTATGGAAGTGATGTTTGGACGTTGTTGGAAGGACACAAGAATGAGAGCAGTGGAAATAAGTTATCTGAGAGGAGCATGTGCAGTTACATGGAGAGACAGACTGACAAATGAGGAAGTGAGGGAGCGTTGTGATGTGGATGTGATAGAAAGCATTAGGAGAATTACATTGAGGGGTTTGGACATGTGGAGAGGATAGAGAGCGAGAGACTAACGAGGAGATTGTATGTGAATGAGGTGGAGGGGGGTAGAAGGAGGGGGAGGCCAAGGATGAGATGGAGGGATGGAGTGGAGTGGCATGTGGAAGAGGTGGGTGTGGGCTGGGAGCAGGGCAGTGAAATGGCTGGGTACAGGGCGACATAGAGACGATTTGTTCGTCGCGACCCCTTACGAGATTAAGGCGTCTGGCAATACATAGATAGGTATATATATATATATATATATATATATATATATATATATATATATATATATATATATATATATATATATATATATATATATGTGTGTGTGTGTGTGTGTGTGTGTGTGTGTGTGTGTGTGTGTGTGTGTGTGTGTGTGTTTCCTGTACACCAGAAAGCCATTTACTCTGCTGGGTGGTAACCATATAACCAAATTATGACACATGGTGGTTTAGTGGGTAATGAAGGAGCTCCAATCGGATTCAGCTGGTGCAGGTTTATATCCAAGGGGTGGTTGGGGTTTATTGCTCACGCAGTACCACTCAGGGATCAATGAGGCTGATCACTCTCATCTTAACCCTAGATAGGAAAGGTTGACTCCAGGTGGAGTCACACGCACTCTACCTTTGAATTTTTGCGCGGTAAGTTAGGCATCTTCAGTGGCTGAGAATCGTCGGTTGGCTAGGAGTCAGCTCGTGTGAAAAGCTCAGTTTCAAGGATATCCCTCCCCGTTCCCATTGCCTACAGCGTAGTTGGTAAGCATTTGTGCCTCCAGTTGGAGTCACCTTTCCATCTATGATATAAAAATTTTTCTTGTGACCTTCATTTGACCTTCATTTGCATTGCTTGTGTGTGTGTAAATGCTAGAGTTAGTGACTCTACCTTGGCTAACCATGTTCAGTGGGTTGGGGGGGTATACCTGAAACAGTGTTACCAACATTTTGCACGAGCGGTATATATTTATTTATTTTTTATTTTTTATTTTTTTCAAGATTGAAAGACAGCACGTAACCGTGGCCTTACGGGAGAACACCTGGCCATGATGGTGAACCAAGTCACCATTGACTTATCTGAAGTTCCTGGTAGTGAGGAATATGAGGTTGGTGGTTGCCAGGTAACGAGGGAGATGCCAGCTGTGCCCAGTGCCACTCATCCCTCTGGGGGTGGTGCACCTGACCCTTCCCCTCACCCATCTACGTCCTGCCTGGCTGCTACCAGACGTACTACTGTTTCCTCACCACCTCTGGCACCCCTAGATGAGCCTCTGATGGTAACTGAAGTCGACAGTAAGAGCGGCTCATTACTGTCACCCAACAAAATGACCCCCAGTAGTCTGTGGGGCAAAAACAAGTCTGTGGGGCTCCAGTAAAAGCTATGTAAATGAGTTTTGATGCTTCAACAACTAATAAGTATATAGTGGAACAATTTTACTTTTACTTCTATGGTAATATACATGATTCTTCTATATCTTTGATAATATACCCAGAACCACAGGTACAATAATTGGTTATATTCATTTGTTCCAGGCACCTTTTTTTTTTTCTGTCCAGGGATAAGTCATCGTCTTTCGTGAACACCAACTCTCCAAGATGCAATACACTCAGTATTATTATAGTTTAAGTGTTTCCTAAGTTTAATTATATTTCCACACCAATTCATATTTACCTGTTGGTTTTTGTTTTTTTACTTCTCAGAGCTAAGTTTATTCACCTTTTTTTTTTTTTTTTTTACTTGGTGTGGTTCAACTCAGGAATTCATATTTATTCACATTTGCACCTATTTGGTCATAACAAATTTGGTTTATGTATTTATTTTTACACTTTTTTCTACGGTGGGTCCAACTGGACCCAGGTTTCCTGAGCCCTCAGTAAGGTGTAACCTTTCTTATCTAGGGTTAAATGTCAGGACCAACTTGCCTAGCCACGGGCTCCGACGCTCCTCATGGGGCAACACAGGATTGGATGATGGATGGATGGATGGATGTACAGTATATATATAAAATTATCGCTATCATCATTAGGCTTGTGCAGTGTTTCTCAAATGTTTCCACGTCATTCCCCAGTTGTGGGTATTTTGACATCCTCGTGGCCCCCATACGTTTTTTCTCAAGTCCCCCACAAGTAGTGATCAAGAAAACTGTTTCGGTGTTTTACATTTATTGTAATGCTTACAACTATCACTCAGAATGCATATTTTCTTACATATCAATGTGATGGATGACTGTTTGGTTTCAGTCAGTCGCCTGATTCGAGGCTGAGTCACTGATAACGCACTTCTGATATCTGGGTCCACATCCAACCAGTTTCGGGTTTTACTTTTTATGTGTGGGAGGGTGGAGAAACCTGATTCACATTAATATGTTATGGAAAATGGAAGACCACTCTGAGTGCGATTTCATTAACTTTTGGATATGACTGATACAAAGATCACCAGAACACACTCAGAGGTTTTTACTCATAAAGGTCTCTGGTAGCAGAATCATTCTTGAGGTCAAGGAATTCGTCCTGAACATCATCGGGAATGGTAGCAGTATCAAGAGTGTCAGAATGATTCCTCACCAATTTCCTTTCTTCCTCCTTGAATTCTGGGAAGTATCTTATGACCTCACTTTCCAAGGATTTCAGGTGCTGAATTATTTGAATTTTAAGTGATGGGTCAAGTAGCAGCTCTCTTCAATCTCGTCAAGAAGGATTGAAAGATTCCCAAACATGGCAACATTTTCTGCATTCACTTTCCTTTGTCAGTGCTGGAGGTAGCAAGAAATGCACGCATACAGTCCATTAGGTGAAATACTATTCTTTCCTTGCCTTGTAGCCTGGGTTTCAGAAAATTTTGCTGCTCAGTAATGTCGTCCAGTTATGCAAAACGTGACTCCCTCAACATCTGGTTGAAGAGACTTAATAGATCATCCTTTCCTTTCATTTCCAGGAAAAAATAATATTCTCTCCACAGTTCAAATACTCTGTTCACAACCTGTCCTTGGAAAGCTTCCGCACTTTTAAGTAAAAAAAAAAAAAAAAAGCGATTCATGCTCTGAATCCATGTCTTCACGGAGTTGCTGGAGGCGAGAGTTCAGATTTCCTGTTTTCACAATGTTGGCACATTTTATCATTGCCTCCAGGATCTTGCAAACGCATTTTGACGCCAGTGCAAAGCGATGAATCATACATTGAACCACTTGCACATTCGGAGACACTTCTTTGACATTCTTCTGTAGCCCCAGTATTGATCCCAGCATCGCAGGGGCTACATCAGTACAGACTCCACAACAATTTTTCCAGGCTATTCGTTAGCTGAGAAGAAATCGTCAACTTTTCCATCCAATCTTAAGCCTTTGTGGTAATGTTAAACTGTGTACAGAACATATATTCATGTTTGTTGTCATGTATCAATACTTATCTAACAAACACAAGTAGCTGTGCATTTTTTTTTTTTTTTTTTTTTTTTTTGCCTATCGACCACTGGGGCCGGAGCCCCTCGTCATTAAGGCAAAGATATTTATATGTATATACATTGATACATATATACATACATATACGAATATATATATATATATATATATATATATATATATATATATATATATATATATATATATATATATATATATATACTGTATATAATACATAGACACATCCATGCACATGAACATATACACTTTTAATCACACGTATATATATATATATATATATATATATATATATATATATATATATATATATATATATATATATATATATATAATAAATTTTATTTTATTATTTTTCTTTATTTTTATTTTAATTTTATTTTTTTTTAATTTCTTATATTTTAAACCTTATATTACTTATAAACAAAAATGCCTAATCTAAAGACCCTAAAACTAATCACCTAACAGACAAATCGCTAACCTATACTAAATCCTAAGAGACAAATAACTAGACCTACACTAATGTTAAAAAAGCCTCGACCAAGAGAACACCATCGACTGCAGCTATGTAATGCCTTTCTACATTACATACCTGCACTCATCACCTGGTGACTGTCAGCCGAGGCACAACCTAATATAGGGGACATCATTATATGAAAGGGAACCAGACGTGTCAGGAACATTTCCATATACGTCAGCTATCGTCCCTAATTAGAATAACTTAAGCAAGATAGTATAATGTATTCACATAATATGTACAAAAAGTGAAGAACCTCACCCAACAGACCACCATCGACTGCAAGTGCCCAATACCTTTCTGTATTGCACACTTGCACTCATCAGCTGGTGACTGTTAGTCGAGGAACAGAGTTTAAAGTAGGGGACATCAATATTAGAAATAGGTCAGTGGGAGGAGGAACTATTTCAAATATGTCAACTGTCAACTCTAATTAACAGTACTATATATACATATTTACAGTTGATAAAAACCATAACCACACAGTAAAAAAGTCACATCACACTATGCTGTACACAAAACTCATCTCTTGTTTTATACATCTGTAATGTGAACATACCAGTTGGAGACAATTTAATCTCCCGTAACACTTGGTCCATGTTATCAGCAAACATTTCACTGATTCTCCAATTTGCTGTGTAGTTTGACGAAGAAATCTGCTGAATTTAATGTGCACTTGGCTCTCCAAGAACCCACTTGACCATCTTTCCAGCACACGGCTTAATGAAAGTTTCACCAATCAGGTAGGCCTTTTTCTTCCTTGTTATTTTACCGGAAATCTTACATGATGCCTCTACTGCACTTAAGTTCTGCTGTTGGAAAGTAACACTCCCATCTAGTCTCTGCGTTCCCACACTCTGGTCATGGTGCTTGAAGAAACTAGGATCTTTCTCCGAATACTGAGGGTAGATTGTCGTCAGGTGAGGCTTCAGCTTACTAGGCTTCATAGAATCATTCCCCAGCTTTTGAAACACAGCACACACTGAGCTTTCTCGATGCCATCATCGAGGATTGATGTAAGTCCGTGGTTAATGTATACATCATTGTACTTCCACTTCTTAGCAACACTGGGAGCCATAGCAAATCTATAATCCTATATAAAAGGAAATAAAAACAGATAGAAACAAACAAAAGGTAAAGTTTAAAATGATGTGGCCACTTGCACCAAAGTAAATTTAATTTACAACACTGATTTAAAATTAACGTCGAAAAGAAATCACTAGTGTCAAGTGACTTTCACCAAAGTAGCATGACGAATTATTGACGTAAACTGTATGCAGTATGAAGTCACTGGTTTTCTATTTTTGATTTTTTTGCAAACAATACTGCATTTATTTTTCCATAATATCTTTGTTTCTAGTATGTTAGAATAAGTTTCATTAAAGAAACTTTCGGGTTAATGATGTAGATGTTAAGACAAGCACAATTTAACCCGCCACGTCCTAGAAGATTTTTCACCAATGACCCCCTCCAATCCCGGCAGATTTTTGGAAATTATTATTATTATTATTATTATTATTATTATTTTGGGGCTAAAACCCCCGCTTTTTATGAGAAAGGCGAAAATTCAGAGAGAAAGTACTCAGTTGAGTTTAGAAATACGGTAGATGTAAGAGTACTGTTATGAAGGGGGATTTGCCAGTTAGGTAGTCTTGTACCTTCGAGACGTTTCTGGTAACGTAAGTTTCGGTACGAGTCGTCAGAATTGCCAGTTTGCCTGGTGTTTGTGAGCGTATTTATTTCGTAAGTTAAACATTCATTTACTTTTTATGCTCCTTTTCTCTATAATGTATTATTTAAGTGATTGCTTGTTAAATTATGTAATTTAAGTTCGTATGGTTAATGATTTAGAGTGTTATGTAATGTGTGACAACTCTAGAATGTTTTGATGTCTCGTAGTTGGTAACTGTTGTTGCTAGGGGCTGATGCAAGACAGTATGTCCTAGATTGTTGGAGAAGTGGACGTTTCTAGAACAATGCAAGCTTATATAATGATGGAGATCTTTTTTTTTTTTTTTTTTATGTGTCCGACTCTGGGCATAGGCTTCACAGCCTGCTCTCAAGGCCCAGTAGTCCTCCTACATACATACACCTCTCTACATGTCACCACTTCGGCGCTAACACCCACTGTCCATATTGAATACGTGCTAGGGCTGTCTCATACAGGATTGGTGTATTGATATTAGCGGGGGTACTTTCATGACATGTCGGCGGGTCATCTGGTAGATCAGGAATGTCTGATTTTTATGAAATTCAAATCCTTAAACTGTTCCCTGTCCCAGCCGGGATTTGAACCTGGGTCCATCAGGACTGCAGGCCGCCTCTCTACCGATTCAGCCACCGCCTCCCCCAGTTTAGTCGGGTTTCAGGTCAGTTTGTGGGAAGTGCAGTCGGTTTTGGTGCAGTTTATCAACAGTTGCAAGCATTATGTGTAGTTACTGTCTGTGAGGATTGTATATTTTTGGTACTTGTGAAAATAGTGGCAAACAGTGATGGGTATTTGAAGTTTGTATATCATTGGAACTTGAGAAAAGAGTGAAGTGTGAAGCATTAAGTGTAATAACTGTGAAGTGTTGTTAAGCATTACGTGTAATAACAGTTAGTAAAATGTGTATAGCTCCAGTGCTTTTGAGAAAAGTGAAGTTGGAAAGAATTAAGTGGAATTATTTGGAAAATAAAGACAGTGAACTTTAAGGAGCCAGTGTTTATTTTCGTCTCAGCTGATCTTGTGTGCACACCTAAAGGCTGACCATAAGAAGAACAACTCACTGGGCAACGGCCGTCCTGTACTGTACTACTGCTGTTGGAGCCTGTGGCAGTGTGGGGTGGGTAGGTAACAGTACTTTTACCTTGTTACCGTGTTCTCTCAGGCTGGCCTCAAGAGAAAACGTTTTCTATGGGAGGGGTAGCTATTTCAAAATATTCATAACTGGTTAGGTATTTATTTATTTGATACTAATTTAGGCTATATGTTGTACAAGAGTATATTGATTTTCAGACAATAATATAGGCTTTATAAGCATTGTTCACTCACCAATAACATCAACATCTGGCACTTTCTTTTACAACATTACCGCCTCATCATGTCTGGTTGTTTCTTCCCCTGACTTATTTCTTCCTTTGTCCTCCACCTCAGGAATCACTTTTGCCTTGATTTTCGTCATTGGAGAGACCGTGGTGCGACATGTCTTTACTGGCCAGGTCACTGCTAACAGGTGAGTTGCCAAGAAAATGGTGTGTGAGGGAAGGGGGGGTCAGGTGGGGCCAGGCATTATCCCTGCCTGGCGTTGGGTAGAGGAAGGTCTCCCACATATGCCTACCAAAAATCACCCGTGAATCTTGAAAAATGTGCAAATGATGGACCTCGCAATTGCCAAACATATGGATACGTCGTCGGGTGTCTCTGTGACAAAACACGGTGATTTATCCATATGTCGTCGGGACGCCTTGGGTTAAGCAAAATTCGTCTGGTACTGTACCAACTATTAAATTTTACAATATCTCCACATGTGGTAACCGGGTTCTGTCATCATCTCTACTTATGCAGACTTTCAGAAAACATTGTGAAATATAGTGTGAAAATGCTAAATGCGGCATTACACTTTGAAAAATCATATTTAATCATTACTGTATGAGTTTCACACCGTCACACATTTTGACAGTAAATAGCAGATGTTATACAAAAAAAAAAAAAAGGGCAGAGATGTCAAATGCGACAAAAGAAACATAAGACAATACATATGAGTGTGTAATCATCCAAAAATGTCAATAATTATACGAAAGTGGGAAAAATTAATAGTTTTAAATGTGTATCCGACTCTACCCTGCATTAAAATTTCACGTTGTCATAAATTTCAGGTTAGAGCTGCTAAACCTGGATTAAAACTGGGTTTGGTGAAAGCCATTTGATTTATATTCAACGTAACATGGCGATTCTTTTACGGCATTGATTTTACTTCAGATCATTCAGTGGCAGTTAATTAGTTCAATTTCGTCATATATGTTAAATCAATGTTGAATTTTGGGGGGTCCAAATGGCCAGCGATATTGAAAAAAAACAATGAATGAGAAAAAAAAAATGAGATTACAAAGAGAATATGTGAGAACAATATCAAAGGTAGAGGTGTGATAAGGAGACCAACAGTCAGCTGGGAAGGCAGAGTGGAGGAATACATAAACTATAAAACTACAGTATATATCTAAGTATATCAATAGGTGGATGGATAGACAGACAGACAGAAAAAAGAAAACACATATGTCAGTTTCACAATACTAATATCAAATTAAATATTTCACAGACAACACCAAAATACTGTACAGAAACCAGTAGATATTGCTCACAAGCTTACATCTGCAGGTGCCAACTGAGGTCATGGTCAAGAGGGAGGGTACAACAGTGAGAGAGAGAGACTTGCACCCTCTACACAGTCCTAAGCCTGTCGGAAGAATCCCTCCTAATGTAGGCAAATAGGAATTTATATATGGTTTGCTCAACAACAAGTTTATTCCTGCATATTGCATAACACATGTTGCCACTTAGCCATATTTTTTCTTGCCTGGTCATTGGCCCAGTGTTGAAACATTGCAAGCATATGCTGGAGCAGGAGGGTGTAAGAAAACAAGCTTAACTCTCAAACGCTGGGCTACTTTTAACACAGTCATTACCTCACTATAGGCAATTTCCCAGAAACTGCTGAAAATTTCTTGTTTTCAAACCTTATCTCGAAAACTATAGCACTTAGGAAAATGAATTAATGACTGTTTTATTCAACAACTCTTCCTCTTGAGAATGATAGTATTCTTAGGTCTCTAGGTTGTTGCATTGATGAGTAATGACGTGAGGAAAGGAACAAATTTTTGCCATGAGAGCAGGATGTGTTCTGCCCGTGGCGCCGACAATGGTTTTGCCCTCAGCGTGATAACTTCTCCACTACTAGATATAACTAAACACTGCATCCATAGCATGCCTTATAGCACTATCACTAAGCCCATTTCTAGTATCCTTTGGAAAGTAGGCCTGGCAGCGGTGGATGATGCAATTGGCTACAGGGGGTGTGGATGGAATCAAACAAATAGGAACCTGAAGATATCGTTGTACACCTGGCAAAAGCATGCAACAGACTGACTCGCCTGTGTGCTATGGAGGGACTCCCTCATTACTCTTTGGTGGCAAGATGAAATGGCAGCCAGTTCAAACGGTGGTAGGAAGACAATTGCATGTATAGACGTCACGCAGCATTTCCGTAGCAGCCAGAATGTGACGTATAGTCTTTACCGGCAGATGGGGGTTAAACATGTGGTCCCCTCACCAGAGTGTAAGGCAGACACACTCTAATATACAACTTACACTAGCCCACCATGGCCCCCCTTAAATTATGCCGTGGGGACCATGGCTCCCAGCTTGAGATCCAGTGGCCTAGCATATCATACAGTATATCATTTAGTGAATAGTTATAATTAAGACTCAAAGCACACAAGGAAATGGTAGACAAAAGTTTACACACAAACACACAACAGAGAACATTATCACACACACACACACACACACACACACACACACACACACACACACACACACACACACACACAAAGATAACTGTTATATAGACTTCCACACAAACACAGACACACTATAACTGGTATATGTAGAATGACTTACCCTCCTGGCCACCAATCCAATCATACCGGACCATGAGCCGTCTTGTTGCTTGGAGCCGTAGGTGCCGTCTGGGGTGTGCATGTACCGATACCTGACATACAAAAGAACATCAACCAAAAATTATACCAACAAAACACACAGTAAATAGGTATAGATTTATAGATATACACAAGTGCTCGTGGGCTCTTCGGACCCCTCACACTTGCTCCTGCGGCGGGCTCTCACGTTTATGTGCTGTTCTAGTGTAAAGTTGTCATTTGGATTTTTTGCAGCAAACCAATTGATCATGCTATTTCCAGCTTCGGGAATGGAACCCAAGTTGTCCGAACGCAAGTCTGAAATACTGAAGTTGTACGTGTGGGCAAAAAATTCTGTGGAGATCATATGCCGGGCGCCAGGAGCGGCGTTTTTTGTTTTGGTCAAAATGTGATTGCTCATTATATATAGTAAAAGTTTTTCAATTTTGATGGGACCAAGTTTTTTTTACATCAGCGAATTTTTTGCGATTTCTGTGCCAATTTTGGTGCGAATTGAATGTGTAGTTTCGGCTGCCCAAAATACACACACACACACACACACACACACACACACACACACACACACACACACACACACGGCTACTGCTATAGTATATTAGATATACAGGGAGAATGAATTTATATATTCATTAATGTATTATATAAATACATAGATGTGTGTGTGTGTGTGTGTGTGTGTGTGTGTGTGTGTGTGGAGGGAAGATCCCTATGGCCAGTGGCCATATGGGGCAGCGCACCCCTTGAATGCCTCGAAACCATTTGCCAAGGTCTTTATTTTATATTTTCTTTTTTTTAATCTGGGAACACGAATGTTCCCACAATTTTAAAGTTTTACTAGTGTCAGGTCATAGGCATGGTAGAACTCCCCAGCGCCACCACAAAGAGGGGAAGTGGCTCCAGGGTCCTGGCCAAAGACTATGCACAGTTAGAGTTTTGAACTTAAGAACACACACTTTTGCACAATGGTAGACGCTCATCCCTGCCACGGTTAAGGTAGGGCACGACCCAGGATGTCCCCCCCCCCAAAGTGGGTACTGTCCCTAGAGATGACGACGCCATAGTTGTTATGTAGGTACACGAAATTTGGCACAGTATAGACCGTCACCCAGATCAGTGTTTGTAGAGGGTGGGAATATGGGATTCACCCCTTCAGCTCTCCTGCAAAGAATTATTGCTTTTTCTTTATTCCAGTAGCAGGTGCTGCTGTCAGAGATGTCATTTGACTTCTTGCAACTTTCCCTGAAAAGGAATAGCTGCTGAATGTTGTTAGAGTTGAATGCTGGTATGAAAGTAATTAGCTAAGTGAGTGTCAGAGTTGGGATACGATAAGGAAGTGTGATGTCACATCAGCTGTTCTATGCTTTGATCATATGGATGGGATTATTTGTGATGAAAAACTCGAGTGACAGAGACGGAAACAAGAACAGTACTGAATGTTGAAGGATGGAGTACTTTCGATGTATACAGATGATGCTGTGCTGCTGGATATTAGGCAACAGGAAGCAGATTGATACAGTGTCTTTCAAAAAATGTAGGAAATGTAAAATGATGTTTGTTGAGAAAGAAGGTGACCTGTCGTATAAAGTTCTGGTGAATGGAAGAGACTTGTATTGGTGAAACAGTTTGGTACGGCCAAAGACACGAGTATCTTCCCAAAGTCCTATGATTACCTAGCGGAAAACTGATCTATCTGAAACATGAACCAGTAGAGCTAGGGTTTTCATTGTATTCGCCACTTGTAAATTTTTTGCAGCCAGAATAGGGAAGATAGTTGTTTATTTGACTGTACTAAGGTACCAAAGTCAGTGAACAATGAGAACAAACTGCACCTACGAGAAATTCATGCCTTGAGCCAAGTACTTTGCTAAGTGGTCTTTTCTGTGGCTACTTGGATCGTCCCCCCGGACCTCACTGGAATGGAAGGCCTCAGTTGTCACAGTCAGGGTGGGCCGCTGCAGGAATCTGAACGAATGACCACAAAAAATTCAAGTGTAGCAGAGTAAACCCTCGTTACAAGCCATTTTCTTACAAATTTTTGCTCCTAACAATTTTCACTCGATGACATATATTGAATTGTTCATAACCCTAGAAGACTGTATTCAGTTTTGTGCAGACTTTTCAAAACAGAGTAATATTTTTCAACGGACCACAATACATTCCTCCCTCATCATTCTCAGACTCTTCCAAATCTTCACACATCCTCATCATTACTAGCATCATAAACCCGTCCCTGGCTACACTCCTTAAGGGTCAACCCCCTCAAAGAGAACTGACCCCCATAGGGATTAAAATAACCCCTGGAGAGCCATCCCTTCCAGAGGAACCACTACCCCATCATGGAGGGGTTTCATCCTCTTTGATACTTGAAGTATGACAGCTCCACATTTGAAGGCTGAAATTTAAAATGTTTTTTCCTACAGGAACCCACTGCCACCAACTCTCTAACCCACTCATCCAGTCCAGTGAGTTTCCTACACAGTCGTCTCTCATTAAGATCCTAACCACAGGAGGAGCCGAAGTTCCTTCACTGAGCTTTCCCCATTATCCTACCCAGGCAATGGGGTATGGCAATGTCCATGATATTAAATCCTCTAGTTCCTGCCTTTCTATGGTCAACCAAAGGCACACACACCATCACTCTTCTACGCTCCACTATTAGGATGACTCAGCAAGTTTCTTAACACACACACACACACACACACACACACACACACACACACATACACAGATTCTATGGGTGAAGTAGTTACATTTATAACAGCCAAAAGGTTGAATCACCTGGTAACTGGTGCTAGAGAGGGATGCCTTCACCTAGTGGCACTGATATGCACCGATATAACTGGGTGTTGGAGCTGCCTGATTACATAAACGTCCCTCACTAACTTCCCTGTCTGCCGAAAGAAAGATGTCCTGCAGGATGAGGGCAACTTAAGTGTGCAGTCCACTGAGTTCATGATTTTAATGAACTTGGTACTACATCTACAAAAAACAATAATTACTACCACTACTACTACTACTGCTGCTACTACTACTACTACTACTACTACTACTGCTGCTGCTGCTACTACTGCTAAAACTGCTACTACTACCTGGAGTACTTATCAGGAAAGAGCGGCAGGAGTGTAGTAAAAACGAGGGATCTTCCAGGTGTCCATGTTGCCAGGAGAAGTGGTTTTTGCTGAGGCGAAGTGAATGGCAGGTAGATGAAGATCCTGCAGCTGTTTTAAATATTGCTTTGATAACACTGAGAATTTTTTCTTTTAATTAAGTGTTTGAAATATTGTCTTTATCAATTTATTTATTTATCTGCTACCAAACTCCTTAATCTCATAAGATGTGGCCACAGATAAATCTCCTCCACTTCTCCCTGTCCTCTGCTATTTGTATGCCCTCCCTCCAACTCACATACTCCTCCCTCATATATTTCTCCACTCCATTCTTCCACCTTATTTGTCTCCTCCCCTTCCTCCCTCTCTTCATCTCTGGGTCATTTACATACACCCTCTTCTAGTCGGACTCTCATTCTCCATTTTCTCCACATGGCCAAACCATCTCATATTATTCTTTTAACACTTTCAGCCACATCCATATCAACACCACATCACTCCTTAACGTCCTCAGTTGCCTGTCTGTCTCTCCATGATACTCCATATTTACCTCTCAGATACCTCATTTCCACTGCTGTCACTCGTCACTTATGTCCCGTATTTAATTAAGTTTATTTTCGTCAGTGCAGTAGTATATTTTAATAATGATAAATACTTCGTTTAATTACCTGTCAGAAATGTTGTCTTTATTTAACTGCCATAAATTTTGTCAATACAATAGTTATATTCAAATAATAGAGAAATATTGACCTTAGCTTGTAGAAATTTTTGTCTTTCGCAGCCATATAATTCGTCAGCGCTCTAGTTATGTTTTAATAATACTGAGAAATATTCTCTTCACTTAACTGTTAAATAAGTTGCTGTGTATTTCGCCAGTGAGGCAGTAAAAAGTATTCTTTAATCCCTTCAGTTTGGTGAAGTATCTTCTATTATATTCCTGCTAACATTAGACGATATTATTAACCTCAAGCACTTTTTATTTTTTTGTATTGAAAGGGTTAACTAAGGCTATTTCTAATCCCTTCAGTTGAAAATTTCTCTTAACCTTAGAATAAAATTGTTTGGAGGAAGCAGAAACAAAATAAACACAAGGAGGAGCAGACACACACTGCATCACCCGCATCCACCAAATGGCTCAAGAGCCAAACATCTAACTTTGTCCCACGACAGTGACCTTCGACCAATTACTTTCAGAATCAAAATAGTTCATTCTTGCCTCTCTCATAACTCTGCGTTAGTCACCTGGGGTGTTTGGGCACCGCCAAAAAACTTAAAAGCTTATATTTCACAATCGGTAGCTTGACCGTTCCTATCCTTTCTAGTACTTTCCTGAGTTGGTGAGGGGAGGGAGCACCAAAAGCCGTGCATAGGCTACCTGATCCTGCTCTTGTGAGGAGCTGACGTGCTTTTGTCCTCTTGGGGTGTTCTGTAAGGGTGAGGATATTCGGGAAAAATACATTTCTCTCTCATGGTTTTCTCAAATTACCTGACTTAAAATTTCCTTGACATTTCCTTTTTACTGGAACAGTCTGCGATAATTTTCTAGTGCCATACATATTCTAATATTGTCTTGGTGTGCTTTAGTAAGAAAAAACAACATAATTTTATAGTAACAGAAATATTTTTGTCTCAACATTGACATACCTCTTTAGTCAGAACTGAAAATGTTTTGTATCTTGTTTTTGTCGCTTGTTTTTTATGGTGCTTAAAAAAAAAAAATCATATCATGCATAATCCCATGTGACTTTAGCTGATAAATGAACATTAGAATATGTTTTTTTTTTTTTTTTTTTAATACAAAAAACGTATAAATATCAGCTATAATGACATCAGTCTGTTCATTAGTGAGTGGAGGAATATGCTGAAAGAGCTATATGAACATGTTTTGCAAATTAGTAACAATACATGCATCTTTCCTACTGGGATGTCCAAACACTCCAGAGTATGAACGTTGTGACAGCACCCCAGGCAACAAAGGAAAGGTTAACCTTTCCAATATCCTTGATCCACACTGAATAAAAAAGAGAATAAATGACATTGGTTTATGACCTACGCCTTTAGCCTCTTGTTCACCAGATGAAATTTCTTCGTTCTCAGGCTAACCCTTAAACAATCCACCAAGTTTGATCCAAATCATATCTCTGCGGCATGGAACATTTGACCTTCCCCTGTTACCTATAATTTTTAAAAGCCATTTATGACGCCATTATACTCGCTACAAGACAACTTGTCTCGGAATCTCCCCCCTCCCGCCCACGCGCCCACGCCCTAGGAATTGGTGAGGAGGGGTGGGGCTACGACTTCAGGAAGGGGCGGGGCTTAAGTGACGAGTTGCCTGACATCAGGTGTAGTCATAGGTGATAATTATAAAACAAGCGGTGGTTGTACCTGTAATACTTTGAAGAGTCATCAATAGTCATGATCATGGCATTCATTGATGAAAATGTCTTGTGTAGGATTCGATGACGAGTAACAGGGATACGGGTGACAGCGAGGAGCCTTGTTGACCACACCAGGAGGCGGCCCTTTAGGGACCACTCGGCAAAACCAGAGAGGAAGGCTGGGTCGTCACTCACCACCACCACCATCATAGACCACGACACCTGCTTCAGCTGGTGGATTGATTGACGACTTCATTAAAAAGAACATGGCATTTTAAATCAAACTACAGTGGTCATTGCCGCCATACAAACCTAGTACAGGCAGAACATGGATTAAATATATACAGATCTATACATTTATACATAACTGTATTATAAATAAAACGAGTACATATAACCATCTAACATTAATATCCATATAAGAACATAAAGGGCACACCACAAAAAGTATGCAAACAGCAGCTACATTTAAAACTTCGCATAAAAATTAAAACTTTCTCTCAACAAAGGGGAAGGTGGCTCCTCCCCTCATACACGCGTCCTCTTCGAGTGCTGAGAAGAGAGTAATATGAAAGTACTTTAAGAAATCAGTACAATTGTCTACACTTATAACTTACAGGGCCTGGAGTGTTAAGGATCGTATGTCGCACCAATGTATTTGCTTACGTGTCATGTCTCTTGGTGTATTGAGGGTCGCCTGTGGCACCAGTGTACTTGCTTACGTGTCATGTCTCCTGGTGTGTTGAGCGTCGCTTGTGGCACCAATGTATTTGCCTACTGTGTGTTGGAGGTCTTGTGTAGGGTTGTATTTGTTTACGTCTGGAATCTACTATGGTATGATTACTATAAGTAGTATATTATAACTATAGACATGACACATAAACAGTACTTTGTATAGTGTCACAAAAGATCACCAACGCATGATACCCCGTACTACTCATACTTAGTGGAGATTGTACATATCCATGAGCGAAAGTTTACAGATAAGTTTCCTAACGGCATTTTGTCCTCCCTTCCATATTTTTTATTCCTCCCTCAATGTTAAAGATCATCCTCAATCCTCTCTAAATATTGAAAAGCACTCTCACTTCTTCCTCAATGAAAAACAAATCCTCATTCCTCCCTTTATATTAAATATCATCCTTACTCCTCCGATAACGTTAAAACACATCCTCATTTCTCCCTTAACCCTTTAACCGTGGGCATTGTTTTGACCCGACTGGCCCCCCCCCCGCAGGGGTTCCAGCCAAAATGTTAACAAACTTTAAACCTTTATAACTCTGCACAGAATAAATCTAGAGCGAAAAATAAGGTACCATTAGAAAGCACTAACCTTCGGCTTTGAAATGATGTAGGTTTCATGATTTCGTTGACTATCACTGGATGGGCAGTGCCATTAGAAGTGAGCGATCTAAAATCACAATTTTTCGCTCACACACCTTTACCAAATGCCAACATCATTCTGATAATAATAATATAAACATATATGAACACTGCACATACGATAAACACCCACTCTGTGTTCACTGAGGCAGGTAAAAGGCACTGTAATTGCCCGCACTTCACTGCCACATCAGCACTGTTGTCACTCACAAAGCTGGACAGATACTGATGCGTGTTTGGTCAGGGGTGGGGTGGGGGGCCCGGGGGGTGGGAGGTGGGGGCCCAGGGGTTGGGAGGAGGGAGGTGGGGGTCGGCTGGAGTGAAAGAACTTAATAGCTACTCTCCCTTGAAACAACTGGCGCACAGAAAAAACGCGCGGTATTCAAGATATTCACAAACATTCCAGAATGACACCCACGGTTTGGTCCAGTTTTTGCAATGTCATTCTGGAATGACACCCGCAGTTAAGGGGTTAAAGTTAAAAATCATCTTCAAACCTTCCTTAACGTTATAAAGCATACCCATTCTCTTAACGTTCAACAGCATCCTTCCCTCTCATGCCTTTTTGTTGTGTGCTTCATATTTAAGTGACAACAACCATTTCATATAACACTTTCCATTACTGCAGTCATCAGGGACGTGTCGCTGAACCTATGACCACAGGTGACCGGTTTGCCAGAACTGTAATAAATATTTATTAAATCGAACTGAAGCACGAACGGGAGGATTACAGCCACCGAACTATATAATAATACACCGTTATATTAGTTGGTACAGTATATCTTGCTACATGTATGCTTTTTACAACTTTTACCCAGTGAATCATTTTTAGATGTATAGATCAGTGTTGTAGGTCTCAAGACCGGTCTTGGTCTCGAGATCAGTCTCCAGACCAGTTTGATGTGGTCTTGGTCTTGATCTTGGTCTCGCTTGACTTGGTCTGGTCTTGATCTTGGTCTCGAAGCTTCTGGTCTCTGAGTTTTGGCTCGAGACCAGGTCGAGACCAGCATTACAAAGTGGATCGTGGCACGGGAAAGCTTGGAATTTATGATCATACACAGAGAAAAATCATGGCTGATTCGATTCACGGCGCGCCATACAGTGTTGTACTGTCTATAGATACTGCCTGGCTAGCGATACAGTGATGATGCATGAGATGAGCCGTGCGAGCGCCGATAGAGTGCGTGCAAGTCGAGAGAGCATGCATGACGTGGCTATGCTCGCAGTGATAATCTCTGTTTGCACGCACGCATGTTTGCAGCTCTGTTCACCTCCGTGTACTTCATATACGTGTATGGCGTATGCAATCACCGCATCCTTCGTACACGTACACCACAGATTTAGCTACTTAGCCCGGAAAATGTACCCACAAAAATTCCTATTTTCCTGTGTTTGTTTCTTCATGCCAATGAAGCAATGAAAGCAGAGATATTTTACCTAGATGGTCAGTTGTTCACATATATTAAATTTTGTAAATGTATTTCCTCCCTTACAGGGGCGTAGCCAGGATTATAGAGCAATGGGGGCCAAGTCTGACATGAGTGCAGTGGCTTCCAACCTTTCGAATTATGACCCTTCAGAACTTCCAAATGGCTATCATGGAGGACTCCGGTGACTTCTGTAATCTTTTTAGAAGAAATCAGAATATTTTCTAGTGTTTCAAAGCCACCCTCGTATTGTATACAACTTATTCACCTACGAGCGGGGGCCCATGGCCATGTGGCCCAGTGGCGTTTCTAGTCCCACTAAAGTGGGCGGGGGGGCCACCTGGGGGCCGATAAACCATCTGTAATAGCAAGAAGGGCAGAAAGCAGACTCGAATGAGAGCCCCTTTCAAGAAGGAAAGTTAGTGAAAACTGTTCTCTTAAACAAATAGTGGATACGACCGTGAGAAGTATTTGGAGCACTTATGGAAGTAAAATATATATTTTATATTTATGAATATTTTTTGTTTCCTACCTCTGTATCCCGAAACCCCCTTCGGTCTCTTGTGTAATTATCTTGAAAAATAGGTAGTCCCCCTCGACTGTTTATGAGAAATGAAAGATGAATATGTTGTGTATGAAACGTTTGGGCACGGGTAAAGCTCGGAGAGAAGTGCGAAAATTAGTCTTCCGAAAACCAGCTTTCGCATGAGGAAAATACAGCTCTCCAAGAGTACGATGGCACTGACAAAGTATGCAACACCATACATTATGACTTCAAAACCGTACTTTCAAAAGATTAAAGAATTTAAAAAACTTTCAGAAGCCGTAACATCGGGGTGCAGGGCCGGAGAGAGCTATGACCGGGCCCGGGGTGCCTGGAAAATGTCTGACACGGGCCAGAAACAGAAGCAAAATTGTCATTCCTGGTGTGGGCCCTGGTCCCTCCATACTCTTGAGTTTTGGCCCCGGGAATTATCCCCATTGCCGTCTTCTCTCTTTTATTCAACTCATGTGCGATAATCAACTTAAATTCATTTAAAAGGTGTTGAGTATCGCATCTGCAACTGGGTGATTGGGATACTAGTGCACTCACTCTAGGGGCCGAGACGCCCGTGAAAACTGACCAGAACTGCAACACCTGCAGGCTGCAGCTACTTTTCATTTATTCAGCAGACATATAAATTCTTGGTCTTGGTCTTGTTCTTGGTCTCGGAGGGTCTGGTCTTGGTCTTGGAGGATCTTGTCTTGGTCTTGGTCTTGGTCTCGAGATGCCTGGTCTTGACTACAGCACTGGTATAGATGTATATATATATTAAAGGTCAGCTGTAGTGCTGATGTGGATGTGATAGAAAACATTAAGAGAAATACTCATAACTTGGTCATGTGGAGAGATGGAGAGTATTTTGTAACAGGCAGGGCAAAGAGGGCGATGGGTCTAGCCTATCTGAGTCTTACCTGTGTGTGTCCCTAATAAAAGAGTGAAAGATACCTGGCGAGTTTGGGAGATGAGCCGAGAGAGTTGTGCCTGGGTTGTGTTAGCGTCCTGGCCATCTGACACCTCAAACGCACTTACCCCTGTGCTAGGACGACAGCTCAAAAATGCCTGCAGAGAGAAATTAGTATCCTTGAACCTTTTAACTCCACCGGTGTGTTTATAATCTTATTCAGGCCTCATCTATGCAGTTTTACTCGAAATAATGAAGCTTTCTAAGATTCGTTTTACTGCAAGGGTTTATGAAACTATCTCTAACCCCGCCACTTCGAAAAGCGTCTCGTAAGTTGAACGAAATCGTCTGAAGTTGCCAATAATAAAGAGAGAGAGAGAGAGAGAGAGACCTGAGTTAGCAATATGATATCCCGGCATCTGATGTATGCATGTATTTTAATTTACTTATGTTATGCGCACAAAAGTACGTAGCGCAAGTAGATCTATTATAAATGCTGTTATTTATGTTGCCGTGGTCCAAGGCTCATCTGAACGTGACCCAGTGGATTGTCGACTGACAATGGCATTTTCCTGCCGTCCACCATCTCTGTTTCGAAGGGTAGATAGATAGATAGATAGATAAATAGATAGATAGATAGACGGATAGATAGATAGATATCCAAGAAATATTGTTAATATTTTTACTACTAATAATCACAAACTGCCGAAGTGGTATTAAACACAGTAGGCTCTTTTCATTTGTTCTTACATATTTGCATTTTGTCCAGGTTTTCTAGATACAATGAGAATCACAAGCAACAAACTTTCCACATGAACTTCTCTCCCGTAGCCTTCCACACTTATGTCCATGTGTGAAACTTTGGATGAGGTGAGCTACTTCTCCTTTGACAATAAAGTGTTCTATTATGGCCATATGGATTATACCCTTTTTATCTTAACTTGGCTTACATTTTCGTTCTCTTACACCTTATTGCACGCAGATCATTAAGGGAAAAAGAGAACACTATGCCTCTACATCATTTCCATTCAATTTCTTCATGCTTACATTGTATTTCATTGTTAATTTATCGTAATAGCTGAGCACTGAAGATGGAAAGATGACAATTTTAGACCAGATTAAAGTAAAAGCAGTATAGCGGTCCGGCAGGAGTCACAAAATACTGCTTAAACGAATATAATAGAGACACTTATGTGGGTGGATTACTACGATATACTAGAATATTATAACCGAGGACTCACATTAAGAAAGGAGGTGGTAGTTTTGGTACCATCAGTGATAAACACCAGTGAGCTGCGCGCGTCACTTAGTGTTGTCAGAACAGACTCCAGGGCGTTGATGTTCAAGGTGTTGTTCACTGGCAGTCCTGAAATGACACAAAGAAATATTACAAATGATGACGAAGAGATATCATTTTTTTCTAAGGTCAGCTCAGACGATGCCTTCCCACATATTGTTAACTAGGAATCTTCAAATGACACGAATAGTTATGAGAAATAAATAAGAAATGAGATCAAACTACAGAAAGAAGTATGATCGATTCAAGTGATGTCTTCCCAAGTTTTCATGTATGCCCATTTGCTCGTCGTAGCCTGATTTATTTAATTATTTATTTATTTATTTATTCACTTTTGATATTCAGGGTTTGTATTTTATAGTTGCTCTAAGGCCATTTGTAATAAGTAACTTAGCTGATATTTCTTCAAATGTAGGTGAATTTCCCATCCACACCATCCCTTCCCTCATAATCACTCTTTGTGACACGCAGTGAATATGTCGGCAGTGTTGTGTGTCATAAGTGCTATGGTGATATCTGCTACCCTCCTTGAGAAAGAAGTTAGAAAGCTCTAAGAAGTGTGTTGTAAGTACTGTATGTGTGAATCTCAACTTGTACGCTAATTCAGCATACCTGTGGCTAGCCCTCTGCCTTAGTGTAAGATATTTGCATGGCTGGTTATCGAAGCTGTAGCAACCTTCACCTACTTTTAATGGTGCTGCAGAGGGGCACCTTTATGTGGTGGCACGGTATGACCAGGTGGCTCCGCTGCCTGATCATACAAAGATCCCTCATTTCCCTCCCTCTCCCCCAACCCTCCCTCTTCCACAAAAGGAGGATGGTGGACTGCAGGAGAAGGGTGATTTCAGCTTTCAGTCCACTGGGTTCACATCCAGTGGATCCTGGGGCTGCAGGTGCTACTACTACCACTACTACTACTATTACTACTACTACTACTCTTTTTTTTATAATTAAAATCACCTCCATCCATTGGGGAATTATATTGTGAAGATCAAAACCAACCTTCCTAATACAGTTCACCATTTGGAGTTGTAATGTGAAGGTTAACACTAACCCTCATATTACAATCCGTTGGCCCCAAAGCACGCCAACGGCTGTGGTTACCAACCATCTACTATTACTATTATTATTTTATTTTTTTATTTATTGAAATTACAGTGGAAATAAAGACATTAAACTACTGGATTCGCTGGTCTATGCGACTCTCGACCACTGTAGCTTCGTAATCCATACCCGCCAGAGAGACAGGCCTGAGGGCTGATGATCTTGTGCCCCTAAGACATAGCAGAGCAGACCTCACGAGGGAGAATGAGAGTAGACATCTCATCCTGGCCATAACAGAACTCTGCGGTTGACGTTTCTTCTCAGATAGAACATCTGCCAGTCTCGAATAGAATCTCACTGCCTCTGGACCCATCCCACATGATGTCGTGAACACAAGGGGAGTGAATCGACCGTGGTCCACATGTTGGATCCTTTCTTGATAATTTCTATTTTTTTCTTGTTCATTCCTCTTGTGTGCAGCTTCGAGAGACAGTTCACGATGACATGCTGCCATGGGATCGAATATCCTGATGTCGAAGAACGCCCTCTGCCCACGTGTCCAGAAACCTCGAGCACTGACATCCACTCTTGCATCATTTGATGTGTTTGTTGTTCTGTGGGTGAAGTGCTCGCCGTTCAGGGGTAGCAGAGCTGGCTCAATCGTGACATCATGGCATATTTCCTGCAGCATTTTGGCAGTGAGGTCGCGTACTTCATCGTGTCGGATGCAAACAAAGCCTCCCTTCTTGCATACCATTGCATGGTTTGCATCAAAGGCAGTACCACAGGCACAGTGTTGAGGTAGGTTCTCTATTGGCCACCCATATCTCAAGGCTATGGCGTCAATAAATTCTTGTTTGTTGAAGTGGAAGCCTTTTGCCTTGAGAGGCAGGGTTGAGAGCCAGTTCGATGCCCCAACCTCCTGTGCAATTTCAACTCTTCTGCACTGGTCTGGTGTTAGATGTTCGATTATGTGCTGCAGCTGGTCTTTTTGTCTTGCTTCTCGCTCCTTGCTTATCTGTGTCTTTATGTCTTTCTGCCTTTGGTGGTCGATTTCACTCTTCTCAATCTGGGCGCATATCTTCTGTGACAAGGATCCGGTAAGCCTGAGTGAATTTCTGTGTTCATAGCTTGCCATGGCTACTGGATTTATAATGCCAAGGCCTCCCATCCTGGGTGGTAGTGCTAGAAGGTCCCTATCTTCTGGTGTGGGGATGTGGCCATTGGTTAGAGATGGGAGGAATGAATCCCTGATTGCATCCTCCAGTCATTGTAGCAGCAGCTCGATGTCTGGCATGGTCCTCATCACGAAGGTCCACTTGTGCTTTACACCATAGGTAAATGCACTGTATGCTGCATGGGGTTCTATTTTTACGTGGCTGGATACTGTATGAATTTCATCTACCCATCACTCATGTATTTGTCTTTGAATTCCTCAGTTCCACTCACAGCCCCTAGATGCCTCTGACCTTCCTTGGTCACTATCACGTTTGTGCCTCTAAATGCTTCTTGTGCATCTTGATAGTAAGCTGGTTTCACGATCAAGATGGACTTACTTGCATTAGGGTAGTAACCTATTTCAGGGCCATGAGATGTTACAAGGTCCCACCATTTCCTCACATTCTCAACCTTGCCAGCACCCGTGAGATCATCTGCATAGGCTACCTGTTTTACATTGGTGGCCTCATATTTGATCTGTTGTTGCAGCACTGTCAGCCAGGGCATACATAGCCATGGCAACGGGGTCCCCCTGGGTAGTTCCTTCTGTGGACTGGATTACACCTACATCGTGAGCCGCTGTCTTACCCACAATGTAGAGGTCTGCTGGTTCTTTGTAGGTGTTTTCCACATATTGGGCAAATGCTGGGCATTTAACCTTGATGTTGTGCAGCATTGCCTCCCGGTTGATGGAATTAAATGAATTTGAGGCATCAACTAATGATACTGCCTGACAGTCCTCTTCCTCAAATATTTCCTCATAGAGTGAACTGCTGCCTCACCTCCTGCCTGCTGGCATGCACACACCTGGAGGTTGCCAACTGCCTGCTTCACATTATCTTTCACCACCTCCATGATGCATTTTCCTATAATCCGTATTAAGACTTCACCCACCCCAATGGGCCGGCATCCAGGATTCTTATCAAGGGGGATTAGTCTGCAAGCCGTCAGTGCTTCGATGTTACTGCACTGACTTGAAGCCAGCTTCCTCGCCAGTGAGGCAATGATGTTACATAGGTCAGTTGCTGCCTCCCCAAACTTGAAGCTACTGAGGATTACTCGCCAAGATTTTGCATCCAGGCCTGACGGTCCTGCCCCTCCCTGTGTGTGCATTGCCTTCCGCCACACCATATCTCCAGTTATCCTGTCATATATGATGGGATTGGGAGGAGTGTAGTTGCCGTCAAGCTTTGACTGGGCACTTGCTTGTCGTGCAGTCGGGTGTTTTTCTTTTAGTTGTTGCATTGTTTCATCTGTCAGGTCAAGTACTCCGTTTGGTGATTCAGCTGACAGGGATCTTGTTGCCATTGAGACCTTCCCCTGTCTCATCTTGCTGCCAAAAATCCTTGCAACATCGTTGGTATTTTGATTTCTTCTGCCTCGGTTGTTTATTCTCATCTGCAAGCCCCTTGCTTCCTCAAGTAGGTTGTCGATTTCACCTCTTGTCCATGTTTCAACCCGCCTTTGGATGGCCATAATATTTTCTGCAATGCTAGCTCTTGGGCGGGTCTTGTTGAGGAAGAGATGTGGTATTAGTGCAAGGACATTAAGAGAGAATGAGGCAATGGGTGTGTAATTGTTGTAGTTGGATATCAGGCGAATGATTTCCTTGATCATGTCAGTTGTAGCATTGCATTTGGGAGGTTCAAAAAAGTTACTTGAGGACCATCCAACTATTTCATTATATGTGGTGTTCACCCAAGTTACTGCATTTTCTCGGGATTTGCCCATCCAGTATGTGGGACGACCTTCTCGCACAGACCTTTGAGGCTGTTCTGCTTCCTCGTTGTTTGTGTCACTACCTTTCTGAGGGCGTATAATACCTGGATGATTCCCTCTTTCATGCACTCCTCTATGGTGGTCTTCATCCTGAGTTTCATTTCTATTATACAGTAAACCTCATGATGTTCCTCACCCCCAACTTCACTACTATTCACTTCCCCATGGCGATTTAACCCACCCAGCGCTTCCAGATCTCTCGCATCTTGGCGTCCATCCCTATCCCTCGCTTCACCACGGGGTCTTTCACCACCACGCATGTCCGTGTGATCGTGCATATTGTCAGTGACCGCCCCATCAATTTCCATGTCACCAATCTGTCGCCTGCCATGTTGGAAGCGGTCAAGTGCCGCTTCTGGTGGGCTGTGATTCCCTAACACATTCATACAGAAAGGTCCCATCCTACAGTATGTACCCGGTGACCTATTTGTTGCACATGAGCACCTGATACACTTATGCTGCCTACTGGAGCACTGACAACAATACTGTGGCGTGGCCATGGTGTTAAAGTTTTTATACTGTAGTACAGTATTAATGATAATAATTATGGCTACTTTTTGTAGTACTTTTAAATGAAATTTAAATATAATGTCACTAGAACTACTGTTTTACTATACGAATTTTAAATTTAGATTTGATATAAATGAAGAATGTGCTTGTTTTACTTCTGTTTTTGTAGATAATATGATTAAGTTATGAAGCAGTTTGCTCGTTTTTCTCTAGTTATGCATATTAGTTAAAATCTAATTGTTTTGACTTATACTAATAATCGACTGAACTGATAATGATATGTATTTAAAGTTTGATATGAAGTAAAACAACGCTTCTTTGTTCAAGGGTTAAGTAGGTGGCCAATTGGTGTGGTGCAATAATGTGGAGCCTTGTTTATTAGTAATGGGTCTTCAGGCGTTAAGGTAGTACTACTATTGCTGTAGCTGCTACTACTACTACTACTACTACTACTACTAATAATAATAATAATAATAATATTCCTACTACTACTACTACTACTCTACTACTACTACTACCAATAATAATAATAATAATAATAATAATATTACTACTACTACTACTACTACTACTCTACTACTACTACTACCAATAATAATAATAATAATAATAATAATAATAATGATATTACTACTACTACTACTACTACTACTACCACTACCAATAATAATAATAATAATAATAATAATAATAATATTACTACTACTACTACTACTACTACTACTACTACCAATAATAATAATAATAATAATAATAATAATAATAATAATAATAATAATAGTAATATTACTACTACTACAAATACTACTACTACTACTACAACTGCTGCTGGTGCTGCTGCTGCTGCTACCACCCACTCTTCAGACTTCTATTGAAGGGGCTATGAAGGTACTCTTGGTCATAAGCAGTGAATTTAGTGAGATCTTGTTCTGCTGTGTCTTATAATCACAGCGCTGCGACTTGATGACATGACAGAAGTGTAAATACGTTTTTTTTTTTTTCGCGGGGGGGAGGATTGGGGGAAGATGCAATCAGTGTTTGAAACTGGCGGTAGTCTGTTCGTCCAGCACTATACCCTGTTCGCTTCTACTTGAACTGAAACTGTCATCGTTCCATCTTGAATGAAGAGCTATATATAACAAGAGATTAATACAAGAATATGGAGCTAATCATAAAAAACGTGTTGTGGAGAGGATGTAGAGCCTTTGTATCGCCTTATTCTGCCCTTGAGTTACGGTAGCTATGATGCAAAAGGATACAAATCTGGGTCAAGTGTAAGTGAACGAACTACCAGAATTTATGACGGACTAAGAAATTTTCCACACTGCTATTCCGATGCACCACCAAAACAGAACAAAATAGTACCAATTTGAAAAAAATTCCAAAAAATAAAAAATAAAAATAAACATGACGTACCACATACAGTTTATGATTGATTATGTCCTGTCTTCAAATCCGAATAAACGCTTTTTGTCGTTTTAATTTCAGTTAATTCTGGCAATATGTAAATGTCAGGACTACCTGACATCCCAGCGGACTGCCCATTTATCAAGTCTGGCACTCCACAGTACCTTTTGTCTAATTTTACTCACTTTTAAACCTGGATTCAAGAGTATCGTCGGGACAGTCTTCCTGTATTGATGAGAAGGAAACAACTGTGCTCACATTCCCTTCCTAGTAATACATGACGTAGGTCCGCCACTCAGAACCTGCCATATCTCCCCAGACGAACAACTTTTTAAATGAGGAAATAATTCTTTTTGCCTTGTTCTACTATATAAGTTTTTCTTATCTTGTTCAACTTAAGAAAGCCCTCTCAGACTCACAGGGTTCACTATGATTTTGTCTACCCGGATCAGTCTGAAGACTCTCTCCCAGTCTGAGTAAATTAGTCTGTAACTGGCAAGAAAATGTAAAATGCATCCACGGGTTGAAGGGGTAAATGTGTTAGGACTCTAAGTTATCATAATACAATGCATAATAGATAGGAACCTAAAAGTGTAGTCTGAAGGGTGAAGTCAAGGTAGGTGTGGGAAAGGAAATGATGTAGCACCTCTGTGGAATGTCTCACATAGCACGATGGCCAACAAACAGTGCCTCGTGACCAACCACACACACACACACACACACACACACACACACACACACACACACACACACACACACACACACACACACACACACACAGGCTTCTAGAACAATCCCGTATGTACAGTACATGTGACACAAGCTCTCCTATACGAGAAAGGAGGAATTAGACAGGCAGAAGGGAGACAGCGATGGGGGCGAAAGGTTGTCGAGAGAGAGTGAGAAGAGGGGTCTAGCGTGAAGTTAGCTAGCATATAAACGCTCTTGTGTAATACACCCAGTGTTCAACTTGAGCTTTCCCTTTGAAGACAGTAAAACTACAATCAAACTCCAGTATCCATCCTTAACTTCTGTCATCGACTACAAGTGAACTGAAGTTGTTTCCTCAGATATCTACTCACTGTTACATACAGATCGACTACGACTACTATATAATCAATTACAAGACTGACATGTTATTATGGTGGCGCGAACGTACGAACCAATGCCTACGAGCAAACAAGCCAACAAGCCTACAGCTCAACAAGTCAACGAACCATCGAATCTACGAGTCTATGTTATCAAGAAACTACAATTCTACGATCAAGTAACCACAATCGAGTATACAGTAAGACGAACGAGTTACGAATGAGGAAAAATAAGCTCTATGATTAACTACAAGTAACAAGTCTACGAGACACCTCTATAATAATCTGCACGCACCTACAAGTAGCGGCAGTCTTCATCCACCAAGTAAATCACAACCACAACTACAACCACCTAACCCCACCATCCTCTCCAACCCCCCTCCGTCTCCTCCATCACCACGCTGGCACATAAATGAAGAGGTCAGACAACGCCAGCAACAACCACCATGTACTGTACCTCTGACCCAGACATCTCACCCACCACTTGTTACCCATCTTTACTCACGCATTCCTACTCAAACTAATTTATTCTCAGCAGTTATCGCGTGGGAATTCGATTTTGTATGGCTAGATTCGAGTATGACTGCAGTTATTCTGCACTACAATCAACCCTGCTTTATCAACACAGCCCTGAGTTTCCGAGAGTGACATTTATCAACACACCTCTGAGTCTCCGAGAGTGACATCTTTTAAGTGGGTGATTATACTTTTACTTATTTTATCCCAGTGCTTAAAATTAGGTACAATCACCTCCTTTAAATATTTTTATATATACATATACATACTTAAAACCTTTCTATTCTATCTATCTATCTATCGCCAGACACCATAATCCCTTAAGGGGTGGCCATTTGACTTTGAGTTATTTGTTTTAAGGGGAGGGGCACTAACCCTCCACCAACCCACTTGTTCACACGTAGGGAGCACGTATGGTTTGGTTATATGGTTACCACCCAGCGTTGTAAAAGTTTATTAATAATCATTTATTCACCTATACAGTTAACACATACATAAAATAAGTGTTCCGTAACACCATACCCTAGCAAAATGAGTTTGTTTTAGCTGAGTGATATGACGGGAATATTTTCAACACCACCAGTATTAGTGCCAGAGGATATACACTTAGTGGCAACTGCAGATCCACATTTAGGAGAACAACAGGAAACCAAACCAAACACACAAAATTCTCCACAAAGCAAAGATAAAGAAACAAATACCTTATTTTTAGATGATACTGATGATCATTGGGAAACTCACTCTGATGTAGAAAATGAGGACTTTAGCTCTGCCATATATATTTACGAAAACTTACTTATGAGAGTTCATACGTCAGGTAAAACATTTTCCACTAATCCTTCACGTAACAACAAAGAACTGCAAGTGAACTTAACAAAACAACCAACCAAAATAGCTAACCAAGGCAACACCACAACTCAAACATCCCCACCTCATGTTTACGTTTATCATGAGGATAAGAACATCCCAAAATTCTCAGGCACGTAAAAGGATCGCATCTATGTAATGTCTCTCATAAGCCAATATGAACAACTCTTTGTTAAGAGACATGTAACAGATGAACATGAGAAAATAATATTTTCGTCATGGATAAACCAAGAGAATTGTCCAGCAGGCAACTTAGATCAGATAAACTCCTACACGCAAAGACATATGAGGAGTTTAAGGCAGAATTCTTGAAGAAAGTCTCTGGAGGTATAAACTTTTTGCCAGGTATAATCCCAGAATTACATAAGATTGTGGATCTTATGAGACAACACACAACAAATCCTGAGTGAAATAACAGCAGATGTTTTCACAATTAAGAGAACATTATTAGCTACTTTAGAAAACTCAAACTGGCTAACAGATGATGGAAAGATATCACCGGTGCATGTCGTAGACGTCGTTGGTTTTGTAACTGCTCTGTGAAAATTACCCGATAGGGTTCTTAAGATCTCTAAAACAATTCCTTACACCCCAGGAATGTGCTTGCTAGATTTTTTGAATGAGGTAGAGATGAATTGCAGCAAAGCATGGGTGACCGAAACAGTCAAATTCTGCTAGAATGAGAATGACAGACACATTGTCGGCCGTGAAAACAGCTACAGCTACCCAGAACAAAGAACAAAATCGGTCGTGACCCGAAAACAGACAGAACAAACAGCCACAAAATTCGAAGTCATCTCGAGGATCACATTCGGGAGATAGGTCCACTTTGTGTTACTATTGTGCGAACCCAGTACACACAAAGAATGAATGCTTTATCCAAACAAAAGAAGATAAATAAAAGGCACAAGGGTGTGACCCATACTGCAAACATCACAAGTCCCAGGGTTACTGGACCTCCAACTGTAAGACAGAAGAAAAACTTCTATCTATCTATCTATAGCCCGACGCCCTAATCCCGCAAAGGGTGGCCGCAGACAAAACGCCTCCAAGTCACTCTGTCACCCACCATTTGACTCCCCTCCCCCCAACTCACCCCCCCCTCCCTCATATACCTCTCAACTCCATCCCTCCACCTCATCCTCGGTCTACCCCTCCCTCTCCCTCCCTCCACCTCACCCACATACACCCTCTTAGTCAGTCTTTCACTCTCCATCCTCTCCACATGTCCAAACCACCTCAGTGTATTTCTCCTAATCTTTTCAACCACATCCACATCTACCCCACAACGTTCCTTCACTTCTTCATTCGTCAACCTGTCCCTCCATGTCACTCCACATGCTCCTCTCAAGTAACTCATTTCCACTGCTCTCACTCTTGACTTGTTCCCCTCTTGCAAGGTCCACGCCTCGCTTCCATACGTCAGGGTAGGGATCACAATACCATCATGCAGAGACTTCTTAACTTCCATACTCACCTCCCTATTTCTCATCACTGCTTTCAGTGTGCCAACAACCTTCCTTCCCTGCTGTACCCTTTCACGTACTTCATCCCCCAAAGTTCCATCCTTACTCATCACACTACCCAAGTACTTGAATGCACTCACATTCTCCATATCCTCACCATCCAACCTCACTGCACACTCTGTGACTTCATTCCTCTCAAACACCATAACTTTACTTTTGTTTACATTAACTTTCAGCTTCCTCCTCCTACACACTGTCCCAAATTCATTCACCAAACCTTGCAACTCCCATTCATCTTCACTCAACAATACTGTATCATCAGCAAACAGCAACACCGGAAGCTTCCAAATCTCACCCTCATTCATTAGGGCCACCCCCACATCCACTGCCCTACCTTGTACCTCCTTTACGACCCCATCCATATATATATTAAACAGCCATGGAGACATTACACACCCCTATTTCAGTCCCACATTGAGATCAAAGAACTCACTCAGCTCACCATCCACTCGCACCGTAGCCCTAGCTCCCTCGTACATACTCTTCACAGCACTCAACAATTTCCCCTCCACTCCATATATTCTTAAAACTTAATTCTATTTTTTAAGTCGGGGGAAGATCAAGCCACGACAAAAAACGAACAATCATAGAGAAAGCCAAGTCTAAAATTCACATAGAAGGCATTTTGGGAAGTGAGTGTATCTTGATACCAGCTTTATGTGAAGAACAAAACATTTCTTTATTCTTGGATAGAGGCTCTTCAGTGAATTTAATAACAAAAGAAGAATTAGATAGGATTTCTAGAAATAAGAAAAAAGTAACTTTTCTAGAAGTATCTGACTGAGACTTATATGTGGTAGATGGCAAACAAATTACAGTAAAAGGCATGATACGGTTAACCATCAGTTTCACACGAACTACAAGACCAATTTTTGCATTTTTCTATGTTGTTGAAATCTTAGCAATAAAATGTAATATGTTGCTAGGTTTAAGAACAATGAGAACAGAGAAAATAATTTTACTCCCACAAATGAATGGGATAGACTTTAATAATGCATTCATAGAGGAATTATTATCCAAAAGAATTAGAACCAAAAAGAAATGGAAATATTAAAACCCTAAACAGAAATACACAAACAGAGAGGGTATAGATCCACTCACACCACCCCTCACAGCCTCCCGGACTGGAGACCGAGGTAACAGTACTGACTCATCAGTTTTTCCCGCCCATCTCACCAATGATATAGTTATTCCGCCTAACTCATACATAAAAGTTATCATAAAGAGAAAATTGAAGAATAGTACCATTCTTGTCTTAGATGAATTATGTAAAGTGATAGGAGTGTCAGTAGAAAATGCATTATGTCAGGTGGATAACCATGGGCAAAATCAGGTGTTCCTAATTGATCACATGGATGGAGAAGTACAGATGAAAAAACTTGACTTCTATAGCAAGTAAGATAAAATCTATGGACAGAGGAAGCATAAAAGAAAATTTTATTTACTCAGGACAATTTAATGAAGAAATCGATCGTTAAATTTATTGGAAAAGCATCAACAAATGGTAGCATTACCTGGAAAACAATTAGAGTGTATTAACCTGATTAATCACAAGAGTAACATGCACCCAGACACACAACCTATTTATGTACCTGCCTAAAGAGTTCTGGCTGAATCGGTAGAGAGGCGGGTTGCAGTCCTAATGGACCCAGGATCGAATCCCGGCTGGGGCAGGGAACAGTTTAAGGATTTGAATTTCCTAAAAGCAGACTTTCCTGATCTACCAGATGACCCGCCGACATGTCATAAAAGTACCCCCGCTAATACCAGTACACTAGTCCTGTATGAGACAGCCCTAGCATGTATTCAATATGGACGGTGGGTGTTAGCGCCGAAGTGGTGACATGTGGAGGTGTAGGAGGACTACTGGGCCTTGGGATAGGCCACTGCCCCCAAGAAATAGGCCCTGAGCCTTTGCCCAGAGTCGGACACGTAAAAAAAAAAAAAAAAAAAAAAAAAAAACAGTATATGTTGATAATATGCTAAGACTGGCTATTATTGAGCCATCAGTCTCCCCTTGGAATGCCCCATTATTTTTCGTGCCCAAATGAAAGGGAGAAATGTGCGCGGTAGTAGATATTACCGTAAACTAAATAATCACACAACCCCAGACTGGTTTCCCATGCCATTCCTAAATGACGTCCTGCAAAAAATTGGACTAGAAAATAATGTGTTTTCCACAATCGATTTGCTTAATGGCTGTTATCAAATAACATTAGATGAGAAGTCACGTAAATACACTGCCTTCTCCACAAATACAGGCCATTACCAATACAAACAAATGCCAATGGGACTGAGGACAGCACAAGGCATGTTCCAACGATTAATGAATTATGTATTGTCCGGAATCCTAGGAAAAGGAATATTCGTATATGTTGATGACATAATTATTGTAATTAAAAACATAAAGGAACATCTCCAGAAATTAGACCAACTCCTACAAAAGCTTGGTGATGCTGGTTTAAAAATTTAGCTGTCTAAATTCAATTTTTGCTTTAAGGAAATATAATTCTTAGGCCACAAAGTGAATCCAGATAGAATCCATACATCTGAGGACAAAATACAGGCAGTATGGGATTTCCCTGAACCCAAAAATATAGAGGAAGTCAGACATTTTTTATATCTGGCAGGATATTACGGATCTTTTATCCAACAATTCTCTCATATAGCTTTTCCTCTATTCCAGCTACTCAAAAAAGATGTTATATTCCAATGGGGAGAAGAACAAAAACTAGCATTTAATGAATTAAAAGATAAACTCACAAATGCACCATGCTTGGCTTATCCTGATTTCACAAAACCATTTATATTTTGCACAGATGCATCTATTAAAGGATTATGGGCTGTATTGATGCAAGAAGCTAAGGGTGGAAAAAATCAACCAATTGCATTCACCAGCAGACAAATAAAAGATGCAGAGAAAAATTATTTCACTACCGACTTAGAGGCACTTGTAGTGGTCTTTGCATTAAACAAGTTTCGAGATTTGGTATATGGTTATGAAATTCACTTATTCACCGACCATAAACCACTCGTGGGTATGTTCCAAGAATAACTACTCTCTGGAAGGAGAACAAGTTGGAAATGTACAGTTGAAGATTCACTACATACAAGGGAAAATGAATTAAGTAGCTGATGCATTATCTAGGAACCCGACAACATATCATGTCGCGGCGTTAGATCTCAAAGGAAACATCCCAAACCATGACGAAATCTTGAAAGCACAGAGACTTGATCCAGTGTGGTCTAAAGTTATATACAAGTTGGAAAGTGGCGAGGACATACAACTACCAAAGCTATATACACCACTCGAACAATTCACAAGAGTCAATAATGCCTTATACAGGATCAACCCAGGATGACCGAAACACCGAAGAAATAATAAACAATTAGTTGTACCTAATGATATGATACCTCAAGTATTAAGAACGATACACGATACTCCAAGTGCAGGACATCCTGGAGAAAATAGGACATTTAAACATGCCCAGTAGTTATACTACTGGTCATCATTACGAAAATAAATAAACAATCATATTGACATGCGAGCATAAGCGAAACACCAAAGGCCACATGACGACACCTGCACCTGTAGGCAATTACCCTGTACCACATCAGCCTTGGGTCATTGTTGCGGTTGACTTACTCAGGTTACCATTATCATACAATAACAACCAATACCTATTCGTAGCAACAGATCATTTCTCACGATATGCAGTTTTAGTCCCAATCAAGGATAAGACAGCAAAAACAGTAGCAAAAGCAATAACAGATAATATCATATGTCGCTTCACGACCCCAAAGGTACTAATAAGCAATAATGGAGGAGAATTTGATTCTGAAATCTTGCAAGAAATATGTAAAGAATGCAATATAAAAAAAGTTAACGTTTTAGCCTATCACCCAGCATCCAGTGGGTTAGTAGAGAGACAAAACAAAAACGTATTGGATGTGTTACGACACATTCTCAACGAAAATCATGCAAGCTGGGATGATTGGATTCCCAGAGTAGAAGCATCAATTAATGGATCTATAAATAAATATGTAGGACACACCACATTTCATTATCTACGGGACAGATAAAAAATTACCTTTTAAGGAGAAAATCTGCTTATATATAACTACGATGATTATCCTAAGCTCAATTTGCGTGAATTCCATGATATACACAAGAGGGTGAAAAAACAATTATCGATGTCCAAGGAAGAAATGAGGGGGTCATTCAATAAAAAGCCGACAGAATCAACTATCAGCTCAGGAGACATTGTCTATGGTATCATTGATATCAGAGACTAAATTATCACCGAAATTTGAAGGCCCATACAGAGTAATTAAAAAGACAGCAAACTAAGTAATTTGGACAATGTCAAGTGGCGAAGAAAAGCAATTTCATGTTGATCATTTAAAACGGGTCCCAAGGGAATTAGCCAATAAATATACAATCTCGGACAACACCGAGAAACCGAACAATACTTATGAAACCAATCAAGAAGACAACAGTACTTACAAAAATAAATTAAGGTCGCATAACAAACAAACATAGGTGCAACTGTTGCTAAAAATGCTACAACACAGCATTTACATGATCTAGATATCGATTTAAACTCCTTCTATAAGTGAAACAACAAACAAGTTATTGTTCTCCATGAGTCAACTGTAACGCACATCATCACTATCATCGACCACAGCATGACTGGATTTGCTAATTGGTAGATTTCTTTTACCGGTAGGTAACGATGAAGAAACTTATGCCATGGATTCTGCTCTGCATAGCAAGAGGATATGCTCACTTAGACCCTCAACATTATAGTACGGCAAGGATGCGTCATAGCTCCAATGGCCTCGACATCAATCGTGAAAGACATCATGAGTATTGAAATAAGTTTGGATTTCTTATACGAATTAACTACTTATTTGGAGAATATTGCCAAACCACTGAAGACCCTGGACTTTATGATAGGAGGCTATGTTTCAGAAGCAAACATAGGAAATGACTGAAATCGTGAAGTTAGCGAAATGGAAGTCAATCATGCTCATCATGATCCAAGAAACCCTATCTCATGGAGCGGAAGGCTTAATGGAAACAAACATCACACGTACTTGCCAAAGGCGCGGTTTATTTGACCTGGGTGGTGCAATTCTAGGCAACATCTTTGGATTGGCTACAGAGGAAGACCTTCAAGAAATAAATAACGAATTTAATAAAATAGCTCAGGTACTAACATATCAAAACATGTTCGTTGCCGGTCAAAACACAGCAAAGAAGACGATCATGAAAAATCTAAGAAAAGGAGAAAGTATAACTCACCAGAGTGTGGACAAAATAAATGCCATGGAAGGAAACATGACACTTTTCCAACACTTCTCAGTAATCATGGAACATATTGACACAATAATACTCCAGTTAGACAACACTAGAGTTCGTTACAGGGCACTCATTCAAGGTATTGCAAATCCTGGTAATGGCAAGATCACTATTGACCTACTTCCAGTTCACGATCTACGTCAGATAATTAGTCAAGGCATACATGAACATGGTTTGAAGCCTTTGTTCCGAGGTAGGAATTTCATGTTATATTATCCATATTTAGAAGCAACTCTATCACCAATATCAGTAATAGTTCATGTACCATTCGAAACTGATGATTTGTTCAATCAAATATACCCCTTCCCTTCTAAGAATAATGACACTTAGGTCATCATCAACATCAAGACAGACACTGAACTCATCATGGTCTTCAGGAGACAGAACACTGTCACTTTCGCCGTGAAGGCAGACGGGAGATAGCGACGGGGGGCGAGAGGGTGTCCAGAGAAAGAGCGAGAAGAGGGGCCTAGCGAGATATTAGCTAGCATATGAACGCTCTTGTGTAATACTGTACACGCAATGTTCAACTTGAGCTTTCTCTTTGAAGAAAATAAAACTACAATCAAACCCCATTATCCATGTTTAACTTCTGTTATCGACTACAAGTGAACTGAAGTTGTTTCCTCACATATCTACTAACTATTACCTACAGATCGACTACGAGTACTATATAATCATTTACAAGACTGATAAATGAATTGCTGAAGTGCTGACCAGCGTGGTGCAGGAGGGGCGTAGGCGACACCAGAGCGGCAGCCAGTGTCCCTATTAAGAGAGGAGCGACTTTCATGTTCACCCCACCAGGATCTGAAAGGGATAAAATGAGAGAGAGAGAGAGAGAGAGAGAGAGAGAGAGAGAGAGAGTACATGACTAGGTTAGTACAAGGACTGTTTTAGACTTTTGGGTCCCGACGAGGTGGTTGGGATTTGATTCTAATAGAGCTTGAGTCTGAATAACTAAAGTTGAGGAAGGAGAGAGGGAGAGAGAGAGAGAGAGAGAGAGAGACTGAGAGAGAGAGAGAGAGAGAGAGAGAGAGAGAGAGAGAGAGAGAGAGAGAGAGAGAGAGAGAGACTATAGTCTAGTTTAACTGTTCATACTTTATTCCTTACAGAAGTTGGTCCTCAGTCACAAAAGTGAAGGAGATATAATATATTCATGTAAACAATTTATGCATACAAATAATTTAATAGACAATATATTCATATCATTTTCCATTTTCAGCAACATATATCCACAGTTATCATCAGTACCAGTAACTTTTAAACGTTTTTGCGACAACTGTTTCACCATCACATTAGTTGAATCCACTTACTAATATTTTTTTACATACAACTACAGTATTTAGGAGTTACTCATATTGAAAGCTGTTCACTACGTTCCAATGCATTTTCATGGAAGTGCTTACAATATCTGCGTGTTTGCAGCAAATGCCATGATAGTTCTGGATCTAGGGGGGTGTCTGTGTACATGTCTCTTTTACAGCCATATCTGGTGTTTTCTTGAACCACATCCCTAAAGCCTCCAAAAAAAAGTTTGGGTAATACTTCCACACCAAGTACGTTTTTTCTGTACAGTCCACTTTATGATAATTCTTTAGCGTCATTTCCCCCCAAAAGGAAATCTTACATTTCATGGAATTTCAGACCATGCATCACGTTTAGAATAAAATTTACATTTATTTTCCAGGTTGACACATACAGAACCCATTTTCTTCATGACTTACCTACACAAAATATGTTTTTCAGTGGAAAATTGTCTTATTTGGCTCGACTTTGTTAAAAAAAAAAAAAAAATCGCTTTCAGTTTGAACATCAAGCAAACTTTAATACCACCTCACTCACTTAATATTAAAGATAGGACAACCAAAATTGGTCAAACGATTCCTGAAATAGTTCTCTTATAACTACAACTAGAGTTTTTCTTATTTCAGGGTATCATATGGTAACATTGATGCCTAACATAAAGAAAAGCTACCCCTACACCAACAAAGAATTTTTCCCGAAATCATTAATATGGCTCTAACACCCTAATAATTGAGACAGCAAGTTATTTTTGGTGTCTACCTCTATGTTTTTGACACCAAGGAATTGATTGGTATCATCATTAGTCTAACTGAGGTATGTTTTGACTGTATAATTTCACAAAAGTTGCCAAATATCATGATTAAGGCAGTAGACTGTACAGGTTTAAACTTGTGAATGTAACAATGGAATCTCTGCTTCTATTAAAATCCTCCTATAATGAGACATGAATGTATTCCACTCAGAATTTCAATCAGTGAAGAAGATTATAGCCAATGCATACAATTTGTATATCCCTACTGATATCAAAGCCACAACACTTCGGCTTTTCTTCTGGCAATTTCGTAACACTTAGGGTGAAGACCTCAAACCTTGGTGACTAACAAATTACATTGCACAAAGCACACCAGTTCTTATTGTTCAGATGATAATGATCTCATTCTTTTTCATTAGATAGCATGTATAACTAAACAACCCCAACAATATTCTAACCTACGGGATTTTTGCAATCATCCCTCTTGCACTTACAAAAATTGACACACTTGACAGCAGCAGCCCTGCATAGACAAGTTTATCTGGCACATGCATGAACAGACAACTGTACAGTGAGATTACAGGGTCTTCCAAGACTTGGAAGGTATCAGACATGCATTCTCATGCCTGAAGCCGAAGTCTTCTGGCTTTAATGAGATCTTGTGTTCTTGATGAATTTCTAGTGCATGCATAATTGTGTATGCATTATAGAATTCACGCTTTATGTGTGGAAGAAGGCCTTGGCTGCTTGGAGGCAGATTCTGACGAGAAATCCCCCTTTCATAGTGAAAGATTTCAGTCCTTAAATCTAAGAAACTCTTTGACTCACTTCTAGTCTTTAAATCTTTCACTAAGTAGCATTCAGCATCCTGCAGAGCAGATTGAGATAGGGTAGCAGTTTGCCAGAAGTGCTTTAGCAACTTCTCAGGCTGAGCTTTCAATGCAGCCTTTTTAGTGCCGACTTTGCTTGTGATGTCACACCCTGCACAGAGGTGGCTTCCAAGGCGCTCAAAAATAGTATGGAGTGGCACATACCGGGTTGTATCTCCAGCTCCAGCTCGAACTCACAACTCATGGACATTGAGAAGTAAAAAAACAGGCATGTGGTATAGAAAGGCAACAACGACATCTGTGTAATTGGAAAGAACAGTGCATACCGTGTGCCTATTCTTCCAGGAGTCCAAATCTTGGAGGACTAGGTGAATGTCTGCTTCCTCAAATGTTGAATGAAGTTGAACAAGTGTATTCTCCTCCCCTTGGTTAATGATGATACACTGGTGTTGCTCATCCTCCCTAGTCACTTGTTCAAGTACAATGGGATGTTGCCCAGGGACAATGTTGGAACGAAGATGCTGATAGATCAATTTTTCAAGGAGAAGTTTGTTGCTGTTTGATGGCCAAAAAGTTCCCATGTCCTTTGGTAGTGGAGAGGATGGGTCAATTGAAGTGTATTCAATGGGTAATTCATCAGTGCGTCTTTTCCTCTCACTGTCCTTTACAGAGGACTCTTCAGAATACATATCAAAGACATAGTCAAAGCGTCCAAACTGACGATATATGGCTGAAAATTTTATGAAATTGTCCAGGAGGTCTCTGAATTTGGAGAGTTTGGTGAGATTAATCTTTTGAATGGTAGCCATGACATCTATGATGAAGGAAGCATTGACACGATGACTATAGTTGTAGTCTTTAGCTTTAAGATGAGCCTCCAATTCCTTCAGTAACAACTCTGTTCCGGCTTTGTCATCATTCCTTTCGCATCAAACAATAATGGAGATGGAACAACATCATATTTCAATAGCTCATCTGTGCTAAAGCCACACTCCCTTACTATTTCAGTGTTCCGTTCTGCAATATTTATCTCATTCACTGACATCTTGATTGTTCTTGGTGGTTTGTTTTGGATGGTTTTCATTTTTTTCAAATTAGTACGATGAATTCTGTAACTTATCCTTGTCATTTTCTTGAGAAATCTCTCATGCCAAAATTTCAGGTACTTGTCTTCTCCTTTGTTGAATGCATACAGTACATCATTTCTGATCTCTCTGGACATGACCACTTTTGTCACAAAAGTTTGCAAGATTGGAGAAGCATGAAAAGACAGAGGGGATCCCTTCTCTTCAACAAATTTCATCATAGCTTGAATTTGTGACTCTCTACGGTCTGTGTTCACTTGAGATGATTGGTGATGGTTGTATGTATCATAGGTTCGCTCCATCACATTTGTATATTGGCGATGTAAATTCTTCACTGCCATCATCTCATTGTAAATCAAGTCCCACTGAGCCACATATTGTTTTTGCTTGGCATGCCCAGTGACTGCATCACTGCACTTGGGTGGAAGGTTAATACTTTGTTCCAGTTTCTGATCTCCCCCAGCTGCCGTAAATCGACCAGGTTTCTCTGTGATTGAGAAATTGCCCCTAACAAAGTTCTCATACACTGATGGTGTTGTTTCAGGAAGGCGCCACATGTCTTCCAGGTAGACAGAACACCATTGCAACTAATTGGTGGAATCGGATGCAGCAAACACGTTCAAAGCACAGAGGACTGCATCCAGGTGCAGTTCCTTAGTATCAAAAAGGGATAGGTAGACACCAAAATAAACTTTATATCTCAGTTATTTTGGATGTTAGAACCATTTCACTTATTTCGGGAAAACTTGCTTTCTGGGGGGTAGGAGTAACTTTTCTTTATGTTAGGCGTCTCTGTCAGCATATGATACTTTTACTTAAAACGTCTAGTTGTAGTTATAAGACAACTATTTAAAGAAACTTTTTACCAATTTTGGTTGTTCTGTCTTTAATATTGAGTGAGTGAGGTGGTATTAAAGTTTGATGTTCAAAGTTTTTTTTTTTTTTTTACAAAGTCGAGCTAAATAAGACAATTATGCATTGAAAAACGTATTTTGTGTAGGTAAGTCGTACAGAAAATGTGTTGTCTATGTGTCAACCAGGAAAATAAATGTAAATTTTAATAATTTTAAAGATGATGCTTGGTCTGAGTGATGCTTGGTCTGATATTCCACGAAATGTATGATTTCCTTTTTTGGCGAATTGACGCTAAAGAAATATCATATAGTGGTATGTGCAGAAAAAAGTTACTTGGTGTGGAAGTGTTATCCAAACTTTTTTAGAGACTCTAATGATGTGGATCAAGAAAATACCAGATTTGGCTGTAAAAGAGACACGTACACAGACACTCCCCTAGAGCCTACACTATGATTTACGACATGGCTATCTGTAAAAAAAGAATGTAGAAAACTTGATAAATGCTTTTCATACATTTAATTTTTAAAAGGAAGCTGAATCCCATGTACCCTGAATACCAATGGACTTAAATATTATTCTGAGTGGCCACATTAAGACTAAAAACCAGCCACCCAACTCAGGTTCTTTCGTTAGATAATAATTATTCTCCCTGTTAGAAGTGGTAGGCAACATAGAGAGAGAGAGAGAGAGAGAGAGGAATCATGTGGGCTACTGAAAGCCATGAACTACTTGAAATAATATAAAACAATTGGTAGCCTTTTTATTTATTAAACTGTTGAATTATAAATACATAAGAGGTAAAATTATCTTTACAGTAAAAATACATTGTTCTGCTGCGTCATCGTACTCGAAAACTTGTCGGTTGGACTAGATACTTTGAGCCTTAACAAATCTATACTCCTCTCACCTTAACTTGGCCCAGATTTTCGTCATTCTGCATCTTTTTGCATGTAGTTCAGTGGCAGAAATAGACAATATACATCTTTACATCCTGTCCATAGCACTTCTTCCTGACTAGCATAATTCTCTAGGATTAATCTATTGTTGCAACTCAATATTCATGATAGAAAGATAACAGATTTAGACCAAGTCAGACTAAGAAGAGTATAGTTAAGTTGACTGGGGTTTATGTAACGAAAAGAACTGCAACCCTGGGCTGAAGGAATTAAATTTTGGAAGATGGCAAGAGATGATTATCTTTAGCATAGATAAACAGATAGAAAGATAGACAGATAAACAGAAAGATGGATATATGTGGATAGACAGACAGACAGATATGGACAGACCGATAAATATGAACTTCACCCCATGTGTATAATGAGTGTTAGATATTTACTTAGGCAGGCATTATATGTTATACTATATGTAACTATATAGCTATCGGTAACAATTATGTAAAACAGGTAGTTACTATATGTCTGAGTTCTCCAGGAAGAGACAACTACAGTACACATCCCCTTACGTAGACTAATCAAGAATGCCAAACACCCCTGATCATGTGCCAGAAACATGACCGACACAAACACACGCTCATACGTACGGATACGTACGCCCACACACTTTACCCAAAAGCCAGAGGGAGATATAAGTCCCATATCACATGTTGGAAAGTTTGAGAACAAGAGAGAGAGCAAGAGAGAGGGGGGGTTGGAAAAAGGCTTGATAATATGAGTGTCAGCTTTGCTAGCATGCTCCATTATGCTGTAAATTGTAATTCGATATAACTGTCTCACAATAAACTCTATTGACCCAAATCTGCCTATTTCATCATCCCACTTTAAATACGGAGATAACGGAACGGAGAAGGCCTTCACTGACATCTCCTACAACGCCTCACCATTACTCTCTCTCCCGGTGCCACTCCCATCGACGATACAACCAGATAACCTTCTCAGTATAATTACTCCTCAGCTATGTCTCCTTACACTGGTGGCTAGCAGTAACAATGAACCAACTACTATCAAATCAAGCCTTATGAGTTATACAACGAAAAACTATGCTCATCGATCTTACTTTTTACGTTCATTGTTATACACAGCAGACTACTCTCCTGAAATGCTACAATGGTAAACTACAATAAAATACATTCACTGAGATTGGTGGCGAGCGTTAAACAAAGCCATTAACATCTCCATCAACAATCAACAAGCAAATTACAATCAAAACAATCTATGACTCTTCTACAAGCACAATCAGCAATCAAACGAACAAACAAAATAAATAGCGAAAACTGACGGAGCATCAACACACTTTAACTTTGCCCATAATCACTCCTAACCACCTCAACCACAACTCCATGATTTACGAGAAACAATAGCAGTGAAAAACTATTTCTGTCAGCAACTCTACAAGCTTACAAGCTAACCTGAGGCATCCCATTGACGTATGGGTATGTTGCAACATTTTGTCACAGCTAGTCCGGTCGACGTACTGGTACGTCGCGCAATTGCAAGGTTCATAATCTGCACAATTTTCGATTTTCGCGAGTGATTTTTGGCACGTATACACGGGACACCTTCCTCTATTCCTCTGCAAGATGCCAGGCAGGGACAATGCCTTACACTGCATAACCTTCCCCCCCCCGCACGCCATTGTCTCGGCAATTCACCTGTTACCAGTGACCTTGCCAATAAAGGCATTCAGGGCCAGAGTGATTCCCCAATCGATGACAATGTGGAGGACAAAGTTTACATGGCATTAGAGGAAGAAACAGTCAGAAATGATGATCAGGTAATGTTGCCAAAAAAGGTCAGGTATGTTGATGAGTTAGTGAGTGAAACAATGCTTATAATGCCTATATTACTGTTTGAAAACCAATATACTCTCATACTACAAATAAATTCGTACCAAATGAATAAATAAATGTCGTTAATGAGTGGTGTGGAATAGTTACCTTCCCATGGAACTCATTTTCTTTGGAGCCAGCCTGATAGAAAACCCAGTAAGGTAAGGAGGTACTGCTACCTGTATCGAATATTTTAAACCTCAGGTGAGCGATTTCTCTATGAATTTTCGATGTTTCTCACCAAAAGCGGGGGTTTTAGCCAAAAAAAATTTTTTCCAAAATAGCTCGGGATTGAGGAGTGTAAGAGGTGCGAAATAGCTCGGGACGTGATGGATTAATCTCAACAAGTAAGGAAAATCAAATATACAAGAAGAAGAAGAAGCAATAGACTGTAGCACCAATCGAGCAGGTCAGTATTCCCAAGGTGGATGGAAAGCTGATGACAGGGAGAGCTAGAGCTCCTGTTTCATCAGCCCTCGGGACAAGTTTCTGACCATCCACCTTTGCTGAACTTATTCAGTGTTTCATCTACACAGAGAGTAGGCCAGCATGCTCTCCAATACAAGATTCTCTAACTGTCAACACCAGTCTACATGCACAGTACACACTACACTATCTTTTTCACAATTAAAAAAGTAAAATGGCGACAACTAACCATGCCTCATAGTCCCCGGGGGGGGGGGCATAAATATCCACACCATCCACCCCTCTCTCGGTGATGACCCTACATGCCTTAAACCACTGTCTGACTCACTTCTTCATTTCTGAAACATTCGCAGTCTTTCCTCTAACTTTCCCTCTGTTGAACACCACCTCTCCACCTCTAAACCTCACCTTTTCTTCTTAACAGACTCAGTGTCTGAAGAAACTGACAGCAAACCCTTTTTCTCTATCCTCCTACTTTCTCTATTCTCATTGCAAAGCCAGAGGTGGCTGTTGTGTATATGTACACAACGACCTATCGTGCTCTCGTGTTCCTGAACTTGATTCTTCTGAATTCTCTACTCTCTGGCTTCGGCTCTCCTGTCATCCTCTGACTTAATATATCTGCATTGTTTAATTATCTCCCATTTCTACTGACTTTCAAAAATTCTTCGAGTATCTTACTTCTACGATGGAACACATTCTATCCATTTCTCCTTTCTCTGAAATCTCCATTCTAGGAGATTTCAATGTTCACCACCACCTTTGGCTCTCCTCTCCTTTCCCTGATCCACCTGGTGAACAAGCCTACATCTTTTCTATCCTTAATGACCTAGAGCAGCTTGAACAGCACCCTCCCCGAATCCCTAACTGCCTTGGAGGGAGTTCCAACATACTTGACCTCCTTACAACTATTCCTTCTGCTTACACTGATAACCTTTTCTCTCCATTGGGCTTCTCCAATCAAAACCTTATCACCTTAACCTGTCCTGTAGCTCTGGTACAGCCTGTAGACCCTCCAAAGAAACGTCGTCTGTGGCACTTTGGAGCCGCGGATTGGGAGGCCCTCAGGCAGTACTTCACTGATTTTCCCTGGAATGATTATTGCTTCCATGGCCGGCAGCCATCCGAGTGTGCCTTTCGCATTACAGAGGTTATTATCTCGGGCATGGAAGCATACATTCCTTTCTCATATCCTTTGCCTAATGCAAGAAAGCCTTGGTTTAATCACGCTTGTTCTAATGTTGTCCGCAACAAGTAGAGTGCGTATAAAAGGTACCGGAGCCAACCCACCCCTGAATCACATCTTTTCTATGCTTCTGCCTGGAATCGTGCTAAGTCTGTTCTTCGCTCAGCTAAAAATAATTTCATCCATACTAAATGCTCTCAACTCTCCAATTCAAATTTTACCTGCTGCTTCTGGCAACTGGCCAAACCTTTCTAACAATTTTATGTCATCATCTTTCCCTCTTCTTTTCTACTGTGATGGCTGTGGAACCATTTCTTCTACTGATAAAGCACATCTGTTTCCTCAGACTTTCTCCTCCAATTCCACCTTAAATGATTCCGATGCTGTACCTCCATCATTTCCCCCGTCTCACTTCCTCATGGCTGACATTAAAATTTCTTCAGCTAATGTATTTTCTGCCATCACAGGCCTCAATACTAACAAGGCATATGGGCCTGATAGAGTCCCTCCTGTTGTTATCAAGAACTGTGCCTCTGTGCTTACACCCTCCCTAGGTAAACTCTTTTGCCTTTGTCTTTCACCTTGTACCTTTCCTTCTTGCTGGAAGTTTGCTCTCTTTCAGCCAGTCCCAAAGAAGGGTGACCAATCCCAACCCTCTAACTATCGTCCAATTGCTTTAACATCTTGTGTCTCAAAAGTTTTCGAGTTTATTCTTAACAGAAAAATTTTGAAGCATCTTTCCTATCACAATCTTCTTTCTGATCCTCAGTATGGGTTCCGTCAGGGACGCTCTACTGCCTATCTTCTCATCTACCTTTCAGACTCCTGGTCATCCTCCTGTCGAGACTTCCGCGAAAGCTTTGCCATTGCAGTTGACATCTCAAAGGTTTTCGATCTAGTCTGGCATAAATTTTTAATTTCCAAGCTGCCCTCTTACGGTTTCTATCCTTCTTATTGTGCCTTCATCTATAGCTTCCTTTCTGGCCATTCTTTAGCTGCTGTTGTAGACAGCCGTCATTCTACTCCTAGATCTATAAACAGTGGTGTTCCTCAGGGCTCTGTCCTATCACCAACTCTCTTTTATTCATCAATGACCTTCTAAGCTGTACATCTAACCCTATCCACTCGTACACTGATGATTCTACCTTTCACCTTTCCATTCAGTTTCTGCAACATCTATCTCAGCAGTTACTTCACCAAACAAGGGATGAGGCTATGGCTCACCTTATGTCTGACTTGGCTTGTATCTCTGACTGGGGTAAAAATAATCTTGTTGTTTTTAACGGATCAAAGACTCAGTTTTTACACCTATCAACCTGTCAAAATCTTCCAGAGGAGTACCCACTGAAGTTTAATAATATCCAGCTCAATCCTACGTCATCCTTGAACATGCCTGGGGTTTCATTCACTCGGGGCTTATCTTGGAAAGATCATTTTGCATCTCTTGTAAAATCTGCTTCCAAGAGATTAGGTGTGCTAAGCTGACTCCGTGCCTTCTTTACCCCTGCACAGTTGTTGACTTTATACACGGGTTTTATTCGTCCTTTTTTAGAGTACAACTCTCATGTGTGGGGAGGCTCCCCACATACAGCTCTTCTCAATAGTGTGGAGTCGAAGGCTTTTCGTCTCATCAACCCTCCTTCTCTTACTGGCTCCCTTCAACCTCTGTCTCTTCGCCACACTGTTGCCTCTTTACCTCTCTTCTATCGCTGTTTCAATGGTCACTGCTCCTCTGAACTGTCTGCTTGCATCCCTCCACCTCTACGACGAGTGCGTAGCACCCGTCTAGCAACAAACTCTCATCTCTTTTCTGTCCAGTTCTCTAATGTAAGAGTTAACCGTTACTCCCATTCCTTCATTTATGCAACAGGTCAACTCTGGAACTGTCTCCCTCTGTCTGTATGTCCTGCTAGCTATGATCTCCAGTCCTTCAAAACCAGTGTGTTCAGGCATCTCGAAATGAACGGATCTTGAATTTGGCTCTCTTTTGTATTGTTTTCTTTTTTTTCTTGGGAGCAACTGTTTTCAAAGCTCAGCCTTTGGTTCCTTCTTCCTCGCATTAGAGAAAAAAAAACTAAATGAGTGATATGACACCCTAGTAAAGCACAGCACAGCTGACCTATGCAACCATTCCACCACGACCCCCACCACTTTTCCCCACCATCATCATCTCCACCACCAGGGAGAGGCAAGCGAGTGTCTTGACCCCAGATGTTATGACCAAACGATGCTGATATGTTGATCTTCAACAACAGCAACACCTCCCTCACCACGCGTCACACCACGACTGTATCTCCTGTGCTGTTCTAGTGAGTTGATTTATTCTAACTAAGGTTGTATTAGTTAACTCTTCATCACTTACATAACTCTCCATAATATATTAACACTTTGTTAACGAACCAAGGAATTTCACACACACACACACACACACACACACATATATATATATATATATATATATATATATATATATAGATATATATATATATATATATATATATATATATATATATATATATATATATATTCAGCATAATTAATACCAGCCACACAGTGAGAGGCAGTTACACAATTTACACTGACATGTGTTTTATAATTTTATTTTTATGAGCAATCAAGAGAAGTCTATCTATCTATCTATTGCCAAAAGCCTTAACCCCGTGCAGGGTGGCCACAAACAAATTGCCTCCACGTCGCCCTGTCCTCCGCCATTTCACTGCCCTGCTCCCAACTCACACCCCCCTCTCTCATATACCTCTCCACTCCATCCCTCCATCTCATCCTCGGCCTCCCCCTTCCTCCCCCCCCCTCCACCTCACTAACATATATTCTCCACGTCAGTCTCTCACCCTCCATCCTCTCCACATGGCCAAACCGCCTCAGTGTGTTCCTCCTAACGCTTCCTATCACCAGGGGCGTCATTTGGGAGAGGGGGGCAACGAGGGGCGTTCGCCCCCCCAAACGTTCTGAGGGGACCTCCAAATTATCTAAAACAATTAATGAAAAAAAAATATATAAGGATAACACAGTGAAATTAAAAATAATTTGTATTTAGCCCCAATACGTTTTGAGTGATGTGTATATATATATATATATATATATATATATATATATATATATATATATATATATATATATATATAGAGAGAGAGAGAGAGAGAGAGAGAGAGAGAGAGAGAGAGAGAGTGATAAATAGATAGATATAAGCGCTCACTATCCACTCACTCAATATAGTGCTGCTCTCGGGTGTCTGCCCTGTCCTCTCCTCCATCCTTCTCTCCTTCCATCTTCTGTCTTTCTTTCCTCCATTCTTGCCTCGTCTTTCTGCCTGCGGGTGACTTTACACTCCCTCTTCTGTCTTTCATTCCTTCAATCTTTCCTCTTCCTTCTGCCCGTGGGTGACTCTACACTGAGTGACAAGCCAAATGGTTTCTTGTACACCAGGAGATCATTTACTACGCTGGGGTGGTAACCATATAACCAAATTTTGGCGCCTGGTGGTTTAGTGGGTAATTATTGTGCTCCAATCGGATTGAGCCGGTGAAGGTTTGTATCCAAGGGATGGTTGGGGTTTATTGCTCACGTAATGCCATTCAGAGATGAGTGAGACTGGTCACTCTCATCTTAAATGTCAGAACCAACTTCCTAGCCCCGGGCTCCTACGCTCCTCATGGGGCATGTAGGATTGGATGATGGATGGATTGATGGATGGATATATATATATCTATATATATATATATATATATATATATATATATATATATATATATATATATATATATATATATATATATATATATATATATATATGTGTGTGTGTGTGTGTGTGTGTGTGTGTGTGTGTGTGTGTGTGTGTGTGTTCTTACCTACCTAATTGTTCTTACCTAATTACATCTTTACAGGAATGAGTCAAGCTCGTACTGTCCCGTGTCTTAAACAATTTTTATCTTACACATCCTTAAATTTATGAATTGTTTTGGCACACACTATTTCATTCGGTTGTGCATTCTACTGATCAATTGCTTAGATCCCTTAAGCTTGGTACCCATCTTGTGGCTGCCATTTGTACTTTTTCAGTCTTATCTATGTGTTTTTTGGGATTGTGTCTATTCCCCTTTTTGAACAGGGGAACAATGTTTGCTTTCTTCCAAATATTAGGTAGTTTACCTTTACCTAAGGACTCGATGAATATTAAATACAATGGAATGCTTAACGCTTCTGCACATTCATGTTGTACCCAACCTGACATTTCATCAGGATCATTTGTGTGTGTGGGGGGGGGGGTAATAATCACAATAATTTATTAGGCATATTATAGGATGTCAATGTAAGTATGTTACCTGACAGCTGTTCAGGTAACTTCAGTATCGAGCTGCCTTCTTTATTTTATTCTGGCTATCATTAAAAGCTTTTATTCATCTTAAGAAGTACGTACGTGTAGGTAGGAGTCTTAACAGTTCAGTTAGACCAGTGGTTTCCAAAGTGGGAGGTGGTCCGGAAGAACCCAGGGAGCGGTGAGGTACCGTGGGACCGTGAGGAAAAAGGAGACGGTAGAGGGGCAGCAAGACCAAGTTAGCATTTTTATTTTTTACAGAATCTTTATGACAAAATCTAAGTCACAAACGCTTAAGTGACATGTATGCTTTACAAACAATTAAATTAACACAGAATTGTACATGGAAGCATGGTTTTATTTTATTCTGTGGTTCGAAGTCGGAGTTAAAAGTCTGAAAGTTTGCCAATGCTAGAATATCCATTAGTGTGTGTGTGTGCCAGGAAGTAATTGGTTTAATAAATAATTATATACGGTATATATATTTTTGTTTATTACTGCTTTAATTTCCTGAATACAACGTTGCATGTGGCTTCAAAATGCTTGCTCGCCACCCCACCCATGTAGGGAGGTGGGAGTAGGGGGTCCTCGTAAATAGCCTATGACCCCCCAAGGAAAATTGAAATGACGCCCCTGCCTATCACATCCACATCCACACCACAGCGCTTCTTTATATCCTCATTTGCCAGCCTGTCACTCCATGTGACTCCACAGGCTCCTCTTTAAAAACTCATTTCCACTTTTCTCACTCCTGACATGTGTCCTTCCAACAACGTCCAAGCTTCACTTCCATACGTTAGAGTTGGTATCACAATACTGTCATGTAGTAACTTTTTCACTTCCATGCTCACTTCCCTGTTTCTAATCACTGCTTTCAAGGAATCAACAACCTTTCTTCCCTGCTGTACCCTTTCAACCACTTCACCCTCCAAACCTCCATCCTTACTCATCACACTACCCAAGTACTTAAACGTACGCACAGTTTACAATTCCTCACCATCCAACGTCGCTGTACATTCACTGACTTCATCTCTCTCAAAGACCATCACTTTACTCTTCCCTACATTCACCTTTAGATTCCGTTTCTTACACACTCTCCCAAACTCATTCACCAAGCCTTGCAACTCCCCTTCGTCTTCACTAAACAACACAGTATCATCTGCAAACAACAGTACAGGGAGTTTCCAAACACTACCCTCTCTCACTAGGGCCACTCCAACATCCACTCCCCTACCTTGTATCTCTTTTCTTATCCCATCCATGAACAGATTGAACAACCATGGAGACATGACACATCCCTGTTTCAACCTAACCTTCAAAAAGAAAAATTCACTCAGTTCACCATCCACACCCACTGAAGTCTTAGCACCATCATACATACTCTTCACAGCATTCAGCAACTTCCCATCTACTCTATATATTCTTAATACTTTCCACAATCCTTGTCTATTCACCCTGCCATATGCTTTCTCCAAATCAAGAGAAATGTAGAATGTAATTTAGTGTGTAATCCCATTATGCTACGCTATTACCAAAATTAGTGCCTGAAGGTTCAGCATTAGCAGTGACAGATACCTGATACAAAAAACAGAAAACGATCAACAAAATATGAATTCCGAAACATCATCAGAGACGCAAGCAGAAAACCAAACTTAGGAAACAAAACAAACACTAGATTAAGAACAGCAAACATATGCAATTTATGCTGAAGTAAATAATGATGACACTTCATCAGAATTTTCAGACGTAGATAATGAACTTTATAAAAATTTACCTCCAAAATACTATGACAGACCGGAGAGTATTAAGGTCATGAAAAACATATAAATTTCCTGTAAACGACAATTGCAAGGAAAGCACTGTAAAGATGGCTAACTCAGATGCAGCAGGCACCAGAGCAGTACCTTCTCCACAAAATTCCAGTAATACTCCACTTCCAGTGAATATTTTTCATGAAGACAATGATCTCACAAAATTCTATGGTACTGAAAAAGACAAGATTGACTTAAACACACTTACGGAACAGTGCCATCAGTACTTCATTAGGAGACACATTAGAGATGAGAAAGGAAAAATAGCTGTTTTCTCAGCTAGAATAAACTAAGAACGATGCCCAGTTGACATTTTGCTCAAGTCAGAGAAGCTGTTGAGAGCTTCAACATTTGAGAAATTTAAGACAGAATTTCCCAGGAAGTTCTCTGGAGGCAGGAATTTTCTTGGTAGTATAACCCCAGAATTAAACAAAATTGTAAACCTACTAAGGCAAACACACTCAGGCTTAAATCTAGGGGATATAACAGCAGATATTTCCGCTATTAAGAAAACCTTGTTATCTAGCCTAGAAAACTCATAACTGGGTCACAGATGATGGTACAGTGTCACCAGTGCATGTCGTTGGCATCATTGGCTACATATCAGCCCTATGGAAATTTCCTGACAGGGTGTTAATATTCACCAGAACCATCCAATATAATCCAGGGATGTGTTTTCTTGATTTCGTTTGTGAAATGGAATGAAATTACAGCACAGCTGGCCTGATTGACACATCACAGGCCAACAGAACAGGGGTCAAAATGCCAGAAATTGTAGCAGAGATAAATAAGTCAAGTCCTGGCAAAGGACCAGAGACAATCTCATCCAGTTTACAGACAAACACACAATCAAGTTAGCTCAAGGACTCGTTCCCGCACAATAGGTAACAGGGCGGTACAAAGTATGGCCGAAGTCCCAGCAGACATCGGTCGGTACATGGAAGATCACCTCGTAGGTTGAACTGAAATAACATGCTTTGTTACTATTGCGTAAATCCTGGTCACACAAAGTCTGAGCATTACTTTTAGAATAAAGAGGACAGGCATAAAGCAAAAGGGTCTGAACCGTATTGCAGACACCATAAAACTTCCTGTCACAGGACCTCAGACTGTAAAACAAGAGAAAAACTGGTATCCATCTATAGGTTAAGGGAAGGTCGTAACAGCACAAAAGACGACAACGACACAAAACACCCAAATAAAGAAATAATCAACATAGGAAGTCGCTTTGGAAATGAAAGCATTTTGGTCTCTGCATTGTGTGAGGAGGAAGAGATTCCATTATGTTTGGATTCAGGCTCACCAGTGAATTTAATAATGCAAGGTGAGTTAGAAAGAATTTATAGAAATAGAAGAAAAGTGATGTTTTTGGAAAATTCTGACTTAAATTTATACACAGTGGATGGTAAAGAAATACCAGTTATTGGTATGATTGAGTTAAACATGAAATTCACGGAGACCACAAAATCATTCAGTACTACCTTTTATGTAATAGAATAATTATCAGTTAGAGGAAATATGTTGCTTGAGGACACAAAATATAATATGGGTGCCCCCTTTCAAAGGAATTGACTTTGACAGCGAATTCATAGAGGAAATTTCATCTCCTGATACTACAACCAACAGTTATAGCAACTAGAGTCACAAAAGCGATTACCCACCAAACAAAAAAAGGTAGAGTCTGCCCTACAATTCCTCAAAGAAGATGGGCGCTTAGACCATTAGTTACAGGCCGATACCCACTCCTCAGTCATTCACTCACAGTGCAACCGCGGCTTGCTCACTCACCCAGCAAGCATTAATTATGCTATAAATTTACAGCCAAAATCATTCATGCAAGTTACTATTAAGAGTAAATTGAGAAATTGTAATGTCATTGTATCAGAAGAGACTAGAAAAGACTTAGAATAAATGGCCTTTTGATAGAAAGTGCCCTACAGTATGTTGGATAAATGACAAAGGTGAGACTAATGTAATTTTAGCTAACACCATAAATGGAGATATGATGATTAAGAAAGGAACCTGTATTTGTAGGTTAGAGATATGCCCAGCTCCTATACGTGAAGTGACAGTAGCGGTAGCATCGAGCAAACTTCTCAGGCAGGGAGTGCATAAAGGAGGATTTGGTTTGGTCAGATATTTCTGTTGTGGAATGTGATTTATTAGATGTACTGCAGAAACACTGACAGGCTGTTGCATTACCTGGTGAAAACTTAGGGTGTACAAATCTAATCCAGCACCATATTAACATAAAACAGGCTAAACAACCAATTCATGTGCCAGCATACAGAGTTGCACACTCACAATGTTCACTAGCAAAGCAATATGTGGATGAAATGTTTTATCTGAACATCATTAAACCTTCAGTATCCCCATGGAACACACCACTCTTCTTTATATCTAAATTAAACGGGAAATGAGGGCAGTTGTTGATTATCGCAGACTTAATCAGGAAACCATTCCCGACCATTTTCCCATGTCAGTGTTAAGCGATGTCCTGCACAACACTGGACCAGAAAATGTGGTCTGTTCTACTATACAATCGATTTATCAAGTGGCCATTATCAGACAGGCCTAGATTTAGAATCCCACAAATACACTGCTTTCCCTACAGACAGTGGGCATTATCAGTATAAAAGAATGCCAGTGGGATTAAGGACAGCTCCAGGCACATTCCAACAATTAATGAATAGTATATTGTCTGACATATTAGATGACTGTATACTGTGTGCTTGGACGACATCATAGTTGTAACACACACAATAGATGAACATCTACAGAACAGAAATTAGACCAGCTCCTACACAAGTTAGCCAATGCAGGTTTTAAAATTAAGCTGTCTAAATGTAAATTTTGCTTAATGGAAATAAAGTTCTTAGGCCACAGACTAGATGCAGAGGGGATCCACACCCCTGAGGACTAAATACAAGCAGTAAGGGATTTCCCTGAACCCACAAATGTGGATGAAGTAAGACAAATTTGGGGGCTCGCCGGGTACCACAGAGCGTTTATACAACAATTCTCTCACATAACAGAACCATTATTTCGCTTACTGAAAAAACAAGTGGTATTTCAGTGGGGAGAGGAACAAAGAAAAAATAGCATATAGTCAATTAAAGGAAAACTTACATATGCACCTTGCTTAGCCTATCCTAATCTCACAAAACCATTCATAATTTGCACAGATGCCTCCTTCAAAGGCTTAGGTGCTGTATTAATGCAAGACGATAAACGAGGTAAACCAACCCACTGCCTATGTCAGTACACAAGTAAAAGGAGCAGAGAAAAATTACTGTACAACAACAGAGTTAGAAGCCCCAGCGGTAGTATTTGCTCTACAGAAATTTCGTGACTTTGAGTACGGATACGAAATTCACCTATACAGAGACAAAAAGCCTCTCGTGGGGATCTTCCAAGAAAAACTCCTCTCTGGGAGGAGTGCACGATGGAAATGGAAATTCCAGAATCACAATGTAAATCTTCACTACATAAAAGGTAAATCTGGCAGCAGGTGCCTTATCATGAAATCCATTAGCCAATGTCGCTACAATAAGTCCACGTCACTCTCCAACAATGGTGAAACGATCACAGATCCAGAAATCTCACAAGCACAGAGACAGGACCAAGTATGGTCTATGGTAATATGACATGTTGTGTCAGGCGATGATGTACCATTACCCAAGGTACCTGTACCACTTAAACAATTCACAGTGGTAAACAATGCCTTATACAGTGTAAATCCAGGACAACCAAATCATAGAAAAAATATTAGGCACTTAGTCATTCATAGTACAATGGTATCTCACATCTTAAGGATAATACATGATTGTCCACATACAGGGCATCCTGGCAAGGTCAGGACAGTCAGGCAGGCCCGAATGTCATATTATTGGCCAACGTTATGAAAAGACATACATAATCACATAGACAAATGCGAGTCATGTGCAAGACACAAAGATTACATGTTATCATCTGCACCTATAGGGAAATATCATGTACCTAACCAACCATGGGACATTGTCACGGTTAATTTACTTACTTTTTTTTTTTTTTGCGAGGAAGGAGGAACCAAAGGCCACGAGCCTGTAATAACTGTTCCTTCCATGAGAAAAACAAAATACAGGAGAGAGCCAAATTCAAGATCCAATCATTTTGAGATGCCTGGACACACTGCGTTTGAAAGACTGGAGATCATAGGAAGCAGGAAATACAGACAGAGGGAGACAGTTCCAGGGTTGACCTGTTGCATAAATGAAGGACTGTGAGTAACGGTTAACTCTTGCATTAGAGAATTCGACAGAAAAGGGATGAGAGTTTGTTGCTAGATGGGTGCTGCGCGCACGTCGTAAAAGTGGACAAATGCAGGCAGAAAGTTCAGAGGAGCAGTGACCATTGAAGTAGCGATAGGAAATAGATACAGATGCAACACTGCGGCGAAGAGACAGATGTTGAAAGGAGTCAGTAAGAGGAGAGTTAATGAGACGAAAAGCCTTTGACTCCACCCTATTGAGAAGAGCTGTATGTGGGGAACCTCCCCACATATGAGAGTTGTGCTCTACACAGGGACAGATAAAACTCGTGAATATAGTAAAAAATTGTGCAGGAATAAAGAAGGCACGGAGTCGGCTTAGCACACCTAATCTCTTGGACGCAGATTTTACAAGAGATGTAATATGATCTTTCCAAGACAAGTCCCGAGTAAATGAAACCCCAAGCAAGTTCAAGGATGATGCAGGATTAAGCTGAATATTTTTAAACATTAGTGGGTACACCTGTGGAAGATTATGTCGGATTGATAGATGTAAGAACTGAGTCTTTCACGCATTAAAAACAACAAGATTATTTTTACCCCAGTCAGAGATACGAGCCAAGTCAGACATAAGGTGACCCATAGCCTCATCCCTTGTTTGTTGAAGTTACTGCTGAGATGGGCGTTGAGGGAACCGAAGGGAAAGGAGAAGGGTGGAGTCATCAGCGTATGAGTGAATAGGGTTAGATGTACAGCTTAGAAGGTCATTGATGAATAATAGGAAAAGAGTTGGTGATAGGACAGAGCCCTAAGGGACACTACTGTTGATAGATCTAGGAGATGAACGATGGCCATCTACAACAGCGGGTATAGAACGACCAGAAAGGAAGCAAGAGATGAAAGCAAAGATAGAAGGATTGAAACCGTAAGAGGGCAGTTTGGAAATTAAAGATTTATGCCACACTCGATCGAAAGCCTTTGAGATGTCAAGTGCAATGGCAAAGCTTTCGCCAAAGTCCCGAAAGGAGGATGACCAGGAGTCTGAAAGGTAGGTGAGAAGATCGCCAGTGAAGCGACACTGACGGAACCCATACTGATGATCAGAATGAAGGTTGTGATAGGAAAGATGCTTTAAAATTGTTGGTAAGAATTGACTTGGAAAATTTTTGAGACACAGGATGCAAAAGCAGTTGGACGATAGTTAGAGGATTGGGAATGGTCACCCTTGTCTGGGACTGGCTGAATGAGAGGAATCTTCCAGCAAGAAGGAGGGGTACAAGTTGATAGACAAAGGTGAAAGAGTTTGCCTAGGCAGGGTGTAAGCAGAGAAGCACAGTTCATGAGAACAACAGGAGGGACTCCATCAGGCCCATATGCCTTGTTAGTATTGAGGCCTGTGATGGCAGAAAATACATCAGCTGAAGAAATTTTAATGTCAGCCATGGGGAAGTCAGAGGGGGGAAGTGATGGAGGAACAGTACCAGAATTGTCTAAGGTATAATTGGAGGAGAAAGTCTGAGCGAAGAGATCTTCTTTATCATAGAAGAAATAGCTACAGAGCCATCAGAGTAGAAAAGAGGAGGGAAGAATGATGAGGTAAAGTTGTCAGAAAGATTTTTGGCAAGGTGCCAGAAGGAGCAGGAAGAATTCGAGTTGGAGAGATGAGTGAATTTAGTACGGATGAAATTATTATTAACAGAGCGAAGAACAGACTTAGCACGATTCTGGGCAGAAACGTATAAAATGTGTGATTCAGAGGGGTTGGCTCCGGTACCTATTATAGGCCCTCTCCTTGTTGCGGACAGCATTAGAACAAGCGTGATTAAACTAAGGCTTTCTTGCATTAGTCAAAGGATATGAGAAATGAATGTATGCTTCCATGCTCAAGAGAATAACCTCCGTAATGTGCAAGGCACACTCAGATGGCCCCCGGTCATGGAAGCAATAATCATTCCAGGGAAAATCAAAGAAGTACTGCCTGAGGGCCTCCCAATCCGCAGCTCCAAAGTGCCAGAGACGACGTTTCTTTGGAGGGTCCACAGGCTGTACCGGTGTGATAGGACATGTTAAGGTGATAAGGTTGTGATCGGAGGAGACCAACGGAGAGAAAAGATTAACAGTGTAAGTGGAAGGATTAGTTGAAAGAAAGAGATCAAGTATGTTGGAGCTCTCACCAAGGCAGTCAGGGATATGGGTAGGGTGCTGTACAAGCTGCTCTAGGTCATTAAGGATAGAAAAGGTGTAGGCTTGTTCACCAGGTGGATCAGTGAAAGGAGAGGAGAGCCAAAGGTGGTGGTGGAGATTTCAATGTTCATTTCAGAGAAAAGAGACATGGATAGAATGTGTTCCATCGTAGAAGTAAGACAGTCGAAGAATTTTTGATAGTCACTAGAATTAGGGGATAAGTAAACAGCACAGATATATTTAGTCAGAGAATTATAGGAAAGCCGAAGCCAGAGTGTAGAGAATTCAGAAGAATCGAGTTCAGGAACACGAGAGCAAGATAAGTCGTTGTGTATATATACACAACAGCCACCTTTGGCTTTGCAATGAGAATAGAGAAAGTAGGAAGATAGAGAAAAGGGTCTGCTGTCAGTTTCCTCAGACAGCTGAGTCTCAGTTAGGAAAAGAAGGTGAAGTTTAGAGGAGAGGTGGTGCTCAACAGAGAGAAAGTTAGAGGAAAGGCCACGAATGTTGCAGAAATGAAGAAGTGAGTCAGACAGTGGTTCGAAGCAGCTCGAGTCGTCGCCAGGAAAGGGGCAGAAAGTGGGGGCATTTATGGTCCCCCTCCCCGGGGACTCCGAGGCTATGTAGTTCAAAGCCATGATAATATTTTTTGAATTTTGGAAAAGGAAGTGTAGTGTGTACTGTGCATGTAGTTTGGTGTTGATAGTAAGAGAAACTTGTACTGGAGAGCATGCTGGCCTACTATCTGTGTTACTGAGTCACTGAAAAAGTTCAGCAAAGGAGGATGGTCGGGAACTAGTCCCAAGGGCTGATGAAACGGGAGCTCCTGCTCTCCCTGTCATCAGCTTTCCATCCACCTTGGGAATACTGCCCTGCTCAACTGGTGCTACAGTCTACCCTTAATTACTAATCAAAATCATTATCTTTTTGTTGCCACTGATCATTTTGCACGATAAGTGATCTTGGTTTCAATTAAGGATAAAACAGCAGAAACAGTCGCGTGAGTATTCATTGATAGCGTGATCTACAGGTTCACCACATCGAAGGTGCTAATAAGTGACAATGGTGGTGAATTTAACTCTGAAATTTTCATGAAATATGTAAACAATACAATCTAAAAAAGGTTAATATCTTGGCCTACCATCCAGCTTCTAATGGACTGGTGGAAAGGCAGAATAAAATATATATATATATATATATTAGATGTACCACGGCACATTCTCAGTGAAAATTATGCAAACTGGGATGACCGGATCCCCAGAGATGAAGCATCACTCAATTGTGCAATTAATAAATCCATAGGAGATACACCTCATTTCATCATTACGGGTCAGACAAACGTCTCCCTTATGAGACGTTAGAAGGCGAGCAAATTCCCGTTTATGATTATGATGATTATCCAAAACTTCGCTTATGCGAATTTCAAGAAATACACACAAAAGTAAAGAAACAGTTAACGATGTCCGAGGAAGAAATGACAGAATCATTTAATAAGAAGGCAAAAGAATCAAACATCAACATAGGTGATTTTCTCTATGGTATCATTCACACTAGAGACAAACTGTCACCGTAATTTGAAGGTCCATACAGAGTCATTAAGAGAAAAGCCAGTAAGGCAGTGATTAAGTCACTATCGAGTGACGAAGAAAAAGAAATACATATTGATCACTTAAAAAAGGTCTCAAGACATTTAGCTAGCAACTTAAAACCACCGAAAACGACCGACAAGTCTAGTACACACGGTGAAAATAAGCCAGAAGCAATTAACCCATATCAGAATAAATTGTGATCGCATACCAAATACAGCTCTCTCAATAATAAGGCATTTACACGAATTAGGAATTGATTTAAACTCCTTTTATAGGTAATAAGATTAAACAGGTCGAGATAACTGTAGTATTCATCATTACTATCATCACCCTTAGCATAACTTGCTAACAACAGTGGATTAGATATCTAACACAGTTGTTCTTTCGGCAGGTAAAGATGAAGCGAATTATACCATAGATCATGTTCCTGTTGACGTCAAGAGGATCTCCTCATTACACCCTCATCATGTAGTCAGACAACGGTGCCTGATCGCCCCAGCAGCCTCAATGGTTATTGTACAGAACTTAATAAGTACCGAAATTTGTTTGGACGTACTGGAAGACCTACAGTACCAATAATGTTATGGAAAATATCAGGACCACTTAGAACTCTGGAAGCGGTTTTAACACGCCCTTCCTCACATGATCACCCCACACAAGAAGTAGCTAAATTAAGTTAACAGACTGGAAGCTAGAACAGGCTAAGCACATAATGATCACCATGATCCAGGACATCCCATCAGCTGGGAGTAACACACTTAGGACAGGAAACAACATCAGAAATACACGTAACAGACGTGGTTTGTTCAACTTATGCGGAGTAATTATTGGCAAAATTTTTGGATTGGCTACAGAAAATGACCTAGATGAAACATGTAACAAATTTAACAGAACTGCACAAATTTTCTCATATCAACATAAGTTGGCTGACACCCAGAACACCTTAACACTGACGACTGTAAAGAACATAAGGAAGGCAGAAGCATTAACTCTAGGCATTGTGGAGTAAGTAAAGGCACTAGAAGGAAAAAATACACTATTCCAACACCTCTCAGTGATCATGGAACATATTGACATAATAACACTACGGTTAGAATATGTTAGAGCTTCTTATCATTCTTTCATGAAAGGAATTACTAATGCTGGTAAGAGAGGGATCACCATTAATCTACTACTCATTCGCAATCTCCATCAAATAATTATTCAAGGCATACATAAGCATGGTTTGAAACCTTTGTTTGAGGAAACCAATCTGATGTTATATTATCTATATTTGGAAGCAACACTCACAATATCAACAGTAGTTCATGTACCGTTCGTAACAGATGATTTTTTCACAGTCTATCAAATATACCATTTCCTCCTAAGATGGACTCATTAGTCACCATCGACATCAAAACAGAAGTCATCATAGTCCCCAAGAAACAGAATGCTGTCACTTTCAGTAGTGAAACAACAATTGAACACAAATGTCGCACATCATTACATGCATTTCATCTTTGTCCTGCATACATCTTCATGTTTCAGCCAGATGAGACAGTCCCTTGTGAAACAGCTATCATAAAAGATCATGACATCCTTCATAATTGGAACTTCACATTCGCCCCAGATAAACTCATCCATCATCAACGTATTTCACATTCACAGTTCTTCTACTTCACTCAAAATACATCAGTTTTTGTGACTTGCCCAGACACACCTCGAGCTCAAACATCAGCATCTGGTTTAGACATCTCACCAGATTACTATGCAGTCCTGACACCTACACTATCCACTTTGTCCACTAAAAACCATTACCTTATTCTCTACCACACACATAAGTACTTCCAGTCATTATCTAGGATGAACTTAAATATAAGTGCACCCATTAAGTTGACTTCACTCAAGTATGAAACCATGCAACTAATAAATCAGACAACACAACCTTGGAAAGAATACAGTAGGATTATATTCAACCCATATTAAGTACCGTATACAGCCCAGCTCCAGTCATCTTTGTAATTTTCTCCATCATATTTGCTATACTATTTTTGGCCATGCACAGAATGCAAGCAAGGGTTGCTAACCTGTCATCAGTGTTTAAGAACTGTTCTGCACAAGTAAGACAAACTAAGTAATAATTGTAAATATTGTAAATATATATATATATATATATATATATATATATATATATATATATATATATATATATATATATATATATATATATATATATATATATATATATATATATATATATTATATAGAATAACAAAATATGGGTTACACATAATATAGGCTTGCTATAATTTTACTAATATGTCGCATTAATATATTGATGTATACAGCAAGTCCTTCTCATATGTACTGTAATATTGAGTGCAGTAGACTTGCAATTGTATTATTTTATTATTACTTTTATATTTATATATCTATTTTACATGTACAGTTTTATTATGTTACAGTTATATTACTACAATGACTACAGTTATAATGAATACATTATTACAATTATGTAAGTTTTACAGTATTATGTATTTCACTTAATTAACCTGCAAGTTAACTGTAATGTGTACATGTATCCATTAATATATTATGACAATATTTACTGTCGTTGGTACGATAGTGGGCGTCACCAAACGATATGTAGGCATAATATTTTATACAATATATAACTACGGTATGTAACTATATAGTTATAAGTAACAATATGTAAAACGGGTAGTTATGTCTGAGTGTTCCAGGAAGACACCTACACATCCCCTTACCTAGACGAATGAAGAATGTCAGACACCCCTGATCATGTGCTGGAAACATGACAAACACACATACACACATCCGTATGCACACACCCCTCGCTGGTGCAACACCCCTCGCTGGTGCAGTGGTAACGTTCTTGCTTGCCATCTTCTAGACGGGAGTTCGCGCCTCGCTCAGGTTGCGAAAAGTTTCACTGACGAAATGGGTGGTTACTGTCCCCCTAGAGCAAGGGGACGGGTGTGTGCGTGTGTGAAGGTTACAGCCTTGCCCTTAGATCGGACTATATGAGCCCTCAGCTCCCTTCCGGGAGGGTAAAAGCTGACGATCACGACCATCAGGTGATCCTGACAACCCGGTGAATTACATATGCCCACACACTTTAGTCAGAAGCCAGAGGGGGATATAAGTCCTATATCACATGCAGGAAGGTTAGCGAACAAGAGAGAGAGCAGGAGAGAGAAGAGGTTGGAAAAAGACTCGATAACCCAAGGGTCAGTTAGGAGGCTTTGCTGTCATGCTGTGTTACGCTGTAAGTCATAATTCAATATAAGTGTCTTGCAAAAAACTCCATCGACCCAAATCTGCCCCTTTCATCATCCCACTTGAAATTCGAAGAGATAAACGGAACAGAGAAGGCATACACTGACATCTCCTACAATGCCTCACCATTACAGTACTCTCTCTCTTGGTGCAACTCCCATCGACGATACAACCAGATAACCTTGTCTATATAATTACACTCCTCGGCTATGTCTACATACACTTAGTGCATTTAGGTATAATATTCAAGACACATTAACATCTTTTGTACTGAAGGGTTTGGAAGCAGTCAACTCCTTCAGTACGAAGAAATCTTATTCATCTTATGGAAGATTTCTTGTAATCATGATCTTATAGACAATCTTATAGGAACCCCTTGTGTACAGTTTTTTACATAAAATTCTTGCTGATTCAGCTTAGGAAACAGCTCTCATACATAACATTGAAGCTGCTAAAAATGTCATGTTTCCTTTTAGCTTCGGTTTTATAAGTACAGTAATTTTGTAGACTGGTCATTTCAAGAAATGGTCATAATTTGTAACAAACTCCATATATGTTGCACCGTTTATCAGTCTTCATATATAAACAAACATGCACAGAGCTCCTTAGCTCATCTCTGTATTTCCTCTGCTTAATAACCCCACATGACAATATGTTATATATTTTAGTTACTGCCGAGAATTAGAATCACTGGGGCAGTCTGATAAGGCAAATACTACATTAGCTACATCTATTACTCATTCTGAAAATACGATGACCTGACTGTAGATGTAGATTTGATGTGACTAACTGAAACACAAAATAAAGTAAAATGTTTGTTTGGTTTTAATGTTTAGTGTTGTTCATTGATTAAAGAATGCATTTTTTCAACATTTTTTTCCATAATTACATTGATGTTAATAACACTGCATATATAAGGGATCCAGTGTTATAAGTTAGGATCTGGGTAGTTGAACATCTATTCAAAACTTGCTAGTAATGGATGTGTTCATCCTATCCTTACAATCAGATGCAAGTAATAAGTGTAGGAAGCCATGTGGTTAGTGTAATTAATCTCAGCTGAATTACTAGCACATGCCGAATCCAGTTTTTGAGCAAAGGGATAGAGAAGTTCAGTTGCCATAGGGTAGATTAAGGGAATAAGGCGATATCAATGTAATATGTTTGCTCAGGGATGTTTCATGGGTAAGGTGCCCAAGTTTGGTGTTTTGGTGATGTCTTTGTGCGGTAGCTTTGTTTCTGAGGTACAGGGGAATCACTCACTCTGTGTAGTAGGGTAAGTGAATGAACTTTTCCTTCTACTCCTGAAATCATGCGCTTCCGTTGGTCAGGTTAGAGATGCATGAAAGTCAAAGCTCTCATTAACTTGCTTCTCAGGGGAATCATGGATTAAAGGCATTAAAGGAAATGATATGTGTAAGTCTGAATTTTCAATAATGTGCTTGAGGCATTCAGGGCAGGGGTACATGGGGACCAGAGTTCTCATTTTGTTTCCTAGGGTGATCTTGCATATTAGCAATTAAAGGTAGTGATGCATTAAAGTCAGAATTCTCACTCATTTGGTTCCCAGGTGGATCTTAGTGTTGAAGCCACTGAAGGAAGTAATAAGTGAAAGTCTGAGGTTGCATTAATTCATTTCCCAGGTGGATTAAGTATTGGAGCCATAAGGGGATGAGGTAAGTGGTGCTTTGAGGTCTCACTGAGTTCTTTCCCAGATGGACTGCCTGTCTCCGTCGATAAGGTATACTGTAGAATACGTGGAGGACTGGAGGTGGGAGGCATTATGTTTCCAAGGTAAATCTTCCCCCAATGTATCTTCGAAGACTGTTATGTTGTTGGTGCAGATTAAGCCATTGGGATGTTAACGTATGAGATACAGTACTGTACATCGGAGATTTCACTGAACTGCTTTCTATCTTGATCTTCTCCTGCATAATTAGGAAGGTTGTTATGGTTTTGAGGCAGATTATGCATTGGAGTCAATGAAGGAAGAGGTACATAAAAGATTTTACTAAACTGCTTTTCACACTGATTTTCTCCGGCATATCTAAAAGGGTTATTATGATGATAATATTGGTGGGCTTGTGGCGAGCGTCCAGATAATCTGGTGTTGACGTGTCCTTCTCTCTGCCAGCGACGTATCCACCTGTACACCGTTGTGACGCTTGCCCCCGTGTGTTTAGCGATGAGGCGCAGTGACATCCCCCCCACCCACAGCCACACAAACATCGCCCTTTCCTTCATGTCGGTCAGTTTAGCTCCTCTGTGCCGCTCCATTGTCTGTTGTGGGGGAAAATGACCTCACTTGTAGGATATGAGGGACGTGAATCTAAATGAAGTATTTCATCTTCTTCAGTTCCAAACATTTGATGGTTAACATCACATTGTATTACTGGGTTCCGGTTTATGCTGCTCAAACACAAATTAAACAGACCTGTCAGTACCATTACACTAATCCTAACTGAGATGCTTCAGCATATCTAAACAAATAAGATTCACGGCTGCTGTTCAATGAGACGTGCGAGGGTGCATGTTTAGATTACTTGATCTCATGGCACAAACTTCCTAGCAGTTATCCTGGGTTGGATATATGAATTTAACAAGGTTTAAAAAAAATATTCATGCACTGATAGCAATGTTTATGTGGATTAAAGGGATTAATCAATCCACTTTTTGCCCGAGAGGCTTCTACCCTGAATTATATCGTCTGACGTTAATCAAAATAAAATTCAAAACACGACATCCTTATGAAAGGGTAAAAGTTCATAGGTTTTCCTTAGTAGGTTGTTTCTCGAGAGTTCCAAGAACTAGTTGACTTGCATTGAATAATTTCATTCTAAGGGGGAAGATCAATATTAAGAATTTTTGTCATGCATTCTTAAACCACTTCTTTAATGAGGATAGTTTTTAAGTCCTATTATAACTATTAAGGATATGCAGACTATTAGAATGTTTTTTGAGCTTGAAGAAAGCAAGGGAGAGGATTGAAATGGCTGTAATTTTGTTATGCAGTGTAGCATGAGACATTTGTGGCTGTCGAATAGAGTAAGAACCACTTTTACCTCGACAAACACCAGAATTAAGTGCAGGATCACCCCTGAAGAAATGTATATTAACTTCAGTAATGCACTGACATATAAATATATGTAAATGTATAAGATTCATATATATATATATATATCAATCAATCAATCAATCATTTCCTGTGGCACCCTCGGGGATGCATAGGGCCTCGATGAACTCACACCACCACATCCTATCTTGTACTAACTCCTCAAGATCTCCCCAACACTCATCTCCAGCTTCCCGTCTCATTGTCCTCACCCACGTCTCTTTTGGCCTTCCTCTACCTCTCCTACCAAGTGCCACCCACCCTGGTGTACCTCGTACTATTCCCTGTCTCCTATACACATGTCCTAGCCACTTCCATCGTGAGAACCTAACATATTCATCGACCGGCTGCACTCCCGTTATTTCTCTAATTCTACTATTTGGTATCCTTTCCCACCACTTAACTCCTAATATTCTTCTAAGTGCTTTGTTTTCAAACACCAAGAATTTATTTTCCATAGTCACTGTGCTGTACCAAGACTCGTGTCCATAAATTAAGATACTCCTAACCATTACCTTATAAAGTTTGATTTTTGTATGCACAGAAAAATTGTTATTATTCCAAATATTTTTAAGCATTCCCATTGCCTGATTAGCCTTCTTTAACCTTTCCTCGAATTCAAAGTTCAAAGAACCATCCTTGGCTAAATAAGTACCTAAATATTTAAACCTATCAACTTGCTTTACAACCATACCTCCAATTACACATTCCTGCGCATTTTCCATATTCATATTGATTATTTCAGTTTTTCCACAATTAATAACCAAACCCACCTTGCGACCTTCACTCACCAAACAGTCCAAGACTCTCTGCATCTCTTCTGGCCCATCACAAATCAAAACTATATCATCTGCATAATCTAAATCCAAAAGTTTCCTGTTCTCTCCCCAAAGTATACCTGCACCGGTTTCTGTTCCAACGCGTTTCATAATGTAATCAATGACCAATATAAATAGTAAAGGCGATAAAACACCACCTTGAATTACTCCCGACTTGACTTCAAACGAATCACTCAGACAACCATCAACCATCACTTTACAAAATGTGTCCTCATGCATGTTCATAATGACCCTCACAAACTCCTCTGGTATTCCATAATGTCTCATGATCTTCCCCATAGTCTCTCTCGAAACACTATCAAAAGCCTTTTCAAAATCAACAAAACAAAGACTTAACGGTACTCTCATTTCATTAACTTGCTGCATCAAATGCCTAACTATAAAGATCTGATCATTGCAACCACGTCCCTTTCTAAAACCAGCTTGTTCATCCCTCAGAATACCCTCAACCACCGGCTCCAACCTATTTAACAACACTCTACTGAAAACTTTCAAAGCTATCGGTGACAAAGAGATTCCCCTCCAATTACCACATTCACTCAGGTCTCCCTTCTTCGGAACTTTAACAATTACACCATTCTTCCAAACTGATGGTAGTAACCCCGTCACCCATATCTTATTGAATAGCTTGGTCAAGATCATTATTAATCTATCCCCCTCCACTTTAAACATTTCCGGAAATAAACCATCCTCCCTGGTGCCTTATTATTCTTTAACTGTTTTACTGCTTTCTCCACTTCTGCAAGCCTCAACTCTCCTGTTTCTATATTTAAATCTTCCTGAGCAGACGGTATATCCTCTTCTGGTGGTATTGGTCTATTAAGAACTGTCTCAAAATGCTCTTTCCATCTATTTTTAATATATATATATATATATATATATATATATATATACCCGGTATATATAAACATATATATACATGTATATAAATATATATATATATATATCGTTTCGTTTCGTCGTTTCGTTTATAAAGGTTCCAACATGCTTGCATGCGTCGGCCTTGGTCACCTAATGGCAGCTTTCCACGCTACACGATCCATTGCAACCTCCCTGTTCAGTCCCTTAACCCTGAGCTCACAATGACCTTGTCACAAATGTTTCTCGGTCTACCCCTCATAACATCATCCCCAGAATTAACACTTCTCACCTACCTCACCCAATTATCATCCCCCATCCTCTCCACATGTCCAAACCATCTCAATCTACTTCTCCTCATCACAACACCAATACACTCCAGTCCCATCCTACTTCTCAACTCTTCCATCGTAAACCCACCCCCCCTGGACCTTGCATGCAGGGACGCACTACACATCCACCTAATCATTGTCATTTCTGTATGTCTGAGCCGGCAAATATCCTCCTCCTTTACTGCCCAGGTCTCACTACCGTACAGCATTACACTCCTAAAACATTCTGCATACAAAAACCACATAGCACGTAGGGAAAGCCCCCTCAGTGTCAGTAGAAGCAAGAGCTCCCTGAACTTCTTCCAACCGCTTCTCACTCTAGCCACAGAGCCCCACCTCCGGCACACAACATGTCTCCCAAATAACAAAACTCTTCCACACACTCAAGTGATTCACCAGCAATTTTTTTTTATGCCTGACAATCTCCACCTGCTCTCCCCGACACGCCGTACATATAAAATCAGCATTATCTTCCGATCTACCTCTGATACCACTACATCTCTTGTGCACCCATTTATCACAAACACCGCACAAGATAGAATTACTTCCCATGCCCTTGTGGTAAACTGCACATGGCCACTCTCCCTCGTCTTTGACAGTACCGTCACCGACTCTAGATATCATCACTTTTGTTTTATCTGCATTTAAATATATATATATATATATATATATATATATATATATATATATATATATATGCACACACACACATTAGCCGCTTAGGTGGGCCTAAATGACTATGTCCTCTGGGTGGGCTGGGCCTTTGGCAGAGACTGATTGTCGCTTTGTTAGCCAAGTCGACTTATTACTAGTATTCTCGAAAATGCATTTTTCACAGACATACAGGCACACAAAACATAATAAAGTTGCATACTGACAGTCAGGAAGGCGTCTTTCTGGGGCCATTCTTAAGGAAATCCCCTTGGCCGAAACATTAGCTGCCGATACGAGAAATTTTATGTGATAGCAAGCTGTTGTTTGGTGCACTTTTGGAGCTCTTTGGTGCTTAAAACACAGGCTTGTCATTGCAAGCTGTTCTGATTGTTTTTAATGCACCATGAACTAATAAGTTGTTGGCATGTGCTGCTTTGGTGCTCGAAACACATCACACACTATAGCCAACTCTATTGGCTCAGTTACAAATCATGGCTAATGTGGGTGCAGGCCCTCACTGTTTCTTGTGCACGCACGCTCTCTGTTGACACAACAATTCTCGAAACACCTAATGCAGTTTTCTCTATGCGTTTTCTTAGAATTTCACTCACTTCTCTTCCCATTAATTCTTCATACACTCCATTACGCTCACATTTATTCTTGAAACACCTATCTTTTTCGTTTACATTATACTAGCAAAGTCATATTTTCATTGTTTTATAATATGGTTGATGCAATAAGGAAGTTGTCATAAATTGTTTTAAAAAAACACAAGACTTGAATAGGTATCAAGCTTTGAATTTCGATGTCCTAGGCTAGAAGGGGGCAAGTAGCTTTTATCGGCATGGAGAGCACTGTTTGACAGAGGCATATCGACCTTAGCTGAGCGGCCTTTGGCTCCCGTGGTGGCATCCCACCTATCGACACTAGGTGGAGGACATGTTATGAAGAAGGGTGAAACATTTTATCGTAAAAAAAAAAAAAAAAATAGTCAAAGTGAAAAGTGTTTAACAAATGTTTGCATGCTGTGTTTCTTGGTGCATCCGGATGCATGTGCAAAATTTTGTGGAAAACCACTGTGTGGGAGCGGTTGGAGTCTCTCCCCCCCCCTCTCACTCTCACTCTCTGATCCCACGCCACTCTCACCAGAAATGGTCAACAGCAAATATCATTGCCACCACGTGAACAATGAATATATATATATATATATATATATATATATATATATATATATATATATATATATATATATATATATATATATATATATACCTAGGCTGCTTCCCCCAAGGTAAAGAAGGTAGCCCAGACAGGACGACACACTCCCTATTTACTCATCCATTCAAACTCATTCATTCGCATCTTACCCCCAAAGGGGAGAAGGGACAGATCCTCACCACACCACACCGCACAAGGGTCAACTGCGCAGTGCAATCAGTGACATCCACAGCAGGGCCCGACAGCAGAGCTGGTTTACCCCTACCACATCATAATAGACCCATCCCCTTACCCGCACCTGGCCTGACTAGCTGATCAGACCAAACATGCGAGAATATCCCCTCAGGGCTTCATCATCATTTATTCATTCACAGTTTCTCTCCATTTAATTCTGTCACGCACAGCCACTCTTCCTTGCTCAACAGACATCCCTCTCGCATCCAGTGCTCTCTTCACACTGTTCATCCATTCTATTCGTGGTCTCCCTCTCAGCCTTACACCTCTCACATCAGATCTAGTTATCTTTTCACCAATCACTCATTATCCATTCTCTCCATATGCCCAAACCATAGCAACACCCTCTGCTCAACTCTATCATCCATCTCCCGAACAACTCCAGTTCTCCTTCGCACTTCATCATTTTGCACTCGATCCATACACATCACTCCACACATACTCCTCAGACACCTCATCTCCATTACATTCAAACTTTTCCTCTCTGCTACACCCATATTCCATGTTTCAGCCCCATATAACGCAGTCAGTACCACAACATCCTCATACAGTGTTCTCTTTACATCCATTCTAAGCGAACGACATCTAAACACTTTTTTCATTCCTCCCAGCATCTTACCTACTTCATTCAAGCTAAACTTCACTTCTGCATCTATTCTTCCATCCACAGCAACATGTGACCCTAAATATTTAAAACACTCTTCCTCCTCAAGCAACTCACCATTCAAAACTATATTCATCCCCCTACCATCTACCAACCTCGTACACTTCATCACTTTACTCTTACTCTCATTTACTTTCAATTTCCTCCTTTCACACACCCTTCCAAACTCCTCTACCAACTGTCTCGATCTGTCCTCTGAATCAGCCACCAGTGCAATATCATCTGCAAACAGCAGCTGCTTCTGATTCCACTCTCCACCATCAACATTCACCAGACTCAGACCTCCACCTAAAACTCTTGCATTCATCTCCCTTACAACACCATCCATATAAATATTAAACAACGAAGGCGACATCACACATCCCTGTCGCAGCCCCACTCTCACGGGAAACCAATCACTCACAGCATTTCCCACTTTTACACACTCTCTACTATTTACATAAAAACTTTTCACCCCTTTTAGTAACCTACCATCAAGTCCATACAATCTTAAAACAGTCCACATATCCTCCCTATCAGTTCTATCATACGCTTTCTCCAAATCCATGAATGCCCAAAACACATCCTTGCCTTTCCCTAAATACTTTTCACACACTTGTCTCACAGCGAACACCTGATCCACGCATCTCCTCCCTTTCCTAAAGCTACACTGCTCATCACCAATCACTCCCTCTGTACCCTCTCTAACTCTCATAATAAACACTGTACCATACACCTTACTTACAACACTCAACAGACTTATACCCCTAAAGCTAGTACATTCATACTTATCACCCTTGTCTTTATACAACGGGACCAGACAAGCACTTGCCCAGTCAACTGGCACCATACCTTTCACAAAGGACACATTCAACATTCTTACTAACCAGTCAACAGTAGTCACTCCACCAACCACCTGCAGCTTTCCCTGTTTTCATCTCCTTTACTGCCTTCACTTCCTTCTTCGTGAGCAAAGAATCATTCAACTCTCCCAACACATTTATTCCTTGCACCCTTCCATCCGCCACAATCCCAGCCACCCTTTCCTCCTCTACATTTAACAATCTTTCAAATTACTCTGCCCATCTCTTCCTTAATGCATCCATCACAGATAACATCCTTCTATCCTCTGCTTTTACTCGCTCTTCCTTCCCAGACTCTCCCTTTCGCACCCTTTTCACCTCCTTCCAAAACATTTTCTTATTCTGTTGAAAATTCTCAGTCAGCTGCCTACCCTACCTCTCATCTGCTGCCACTTTAGCATCACGCACAGCCCTTCTCGCCCTATTCCTCTTTTCCTTAAACCTCTCGTATGACACCTCATTCTTCCTCTGCAGCTACACTTCATATGCACGTCTCTTCTTAGCCACAGCCATACTTACTTCCTCGCACCACCATTCACTTCTTTTTCTTACGCCACCACCCACGCGTCTCACACCACACACCTCTTCTGCATGCCCCACCACAGCACTCTTAAGCAACTCCCATTCCTCCTCCACACTGCCATTTGCCTGATCTTTCACTGAGCTCCACTCATCTTTCAATTTCTCCTGATACTCTATTATTTTCTCTCTTTTATCCAACTCACTCACTTTCAAAACCACCCTGCCACACCTAACCCTCCTAGCTCTCACCCATCTCTTACCTACTCTTAACTTTCCCTCCACCAGGTAGTGGTCAGACATACCTCCACCCTCCCCTCTCAGAACTTTCACATCCAACAATCTTCCTATTACATTCCTAGACACAACCACATAATCCATCAATGCTTTATCAACAATCATTCCACCCTCCTGTTTCACCCACGTATATTTATAAATATCTTTCTTCTCGAACAACGTATTTCCAATCACCATCTCTCGCTCAACACACATCCCTATCATTCGTTCCCCATTTTCATTTCTTCCAGGCACACCATGCATACCAACTACACCTTCAACTGCTACATTTCCCACTCTAGCATTCAGATCTTCCATCATTACCACATTCACATTCGCTCCAAAACTCTGCAGACACTCATCAACATCATTCCAGAAAGACTCCCTCTCTTCTTCATCCCTTTCACTTCCAGGCCAGTATGCACTCACAAACACCCACAACTCACGTTCAAATTTCGCTTTCACCCACATCAGTCTCGATGATACTTCCTTCCATTCAATCACACACTGCTGTACTTCCGGACTCACTGACAAGGTCACACCTTCTCTTGCCCTTCCTCTATCAATACCTGACAATCTTCCATTCACACTTCCAAACATAGACTCACCCTTCCCTTTCATCTTCGTTTCACTCAAAGCTAACACATCCAACTTTCTTCTCACAAACATTTTCCCAGTCTCCTCCCTTTTAGCCTCAATCTTACTACATCCAAACACATTCACAGACCCAATCTTCAGGGTACGGGGATAACTCAATCCCCCATCCCTTTCTCTGGCCCGTTTCTTTTTAGGAACTAAAAAACAGAGGAGGGGGTCCCTAGTCCCCTTACCCTTCCCCTTTTAGTCGCCTTTTACGACACGCAGAGAATACGGTGGCAGTATTCTTCCTAACACAACCTGGCCGCAGAGTAGTAGTACCACTCCATAGTGCAGCCAGATTGTGTCCCCCCTGTCACATCTCATCTCTCATCTAATCAGCCGTTTGAGTGTCCACTGCAGGACCGGCCTATCACGACTGAAGTGGGGATGATACAGCCAATGTATCACTCCCAAGTGGCTTAGGCTGTCTAGTAGAGATTGTATGTAGAGTGAGAAGTGCTTGTAAGTGTAATTGTAGTGTTGGAGTGGCTTTGGATGTGTGTGTAGTCTGTGAACTAAGTGTAATCGGCCCACGCAAGCCGACTAGGTGCAAGCATACTTTACAGTATGCGACACTTGTTCAACCACAGCACCCCTTGTGTCCGACAATGCATTACGTCGCCTGAAGAACGCTCCCAAAGTTTATTACCCTGGCGAAACCTTGTCCTTCAGTGTATATATATATATATATATATATATATATATATATATATATATATATATATATATACCACAGAGGCTTCATATATATATATATATATATATATATATATATATATATATATATATATATATATGCGTGTATGTATAAAGGCTATAAGAGGCCATTGGGCTCTCTGAATCCTTCAGAATCTAAGAAAATTACAAAGACTTTCCCAAAATGGCTAAAACACTTTTGTTTTTAGAAGGAGGGGTAACTTAGTCCGCTGCACCATGACAATTTCCATTTTCATGGGACTATAGATCACTGCCGTGAAGAGTGTTGAAATTTCCTGTCATCTGCGTGCAGGAAATTAAATACTGGGATGGTTTCCGACCTTTTTTTTCCTTAATGCACACCCCAAATGATCCTAAACAGATTTTTCTTTTAAATTTGTTGATATGGCCGTTTTTGTGTGAAGCTTCGCATTAAGTTCGTATTAGACAGAGAAACAAATATATGTAGCTTTGTGTATTTATTTATTTTGTCCTGTTTGACTGAACCAAGAATCAAACTCCGGTTCCTCAACTTATGAATAAAAAAGGGGGATGGCCGAAATGATAAAACTCGTTGTTTCATACTCGTGAATGATGTATGTTAAAGATCTAATTGCTGTTATCACATTACCTGGATGCCATAGTCACTAATCACGTACTGTATCCTTTCGTGCAAACAATCGATGTAGACATTATATAGGCATTATACAGGCATTAGTATATATCTCATAAACACAATGTACAGGTTGTAGTGTCTGCTGGAGACCTACACAGCTTCTCACTAGGAATGTTAGTTCACATAATGTCTATCCAGAATCTTGTTGTCCAAGACCATCAAGAAACCTTAACCATATGATTTATTTCAAACATCCTCGTAGTCCACACGACCAAGAATTTCATGACATATTCAAACACGTGGAGTAACCAGTCCTAGTCGATTAGTCCACATGAATGGAAATCTTCCAACCAGCCCTAGTCGGTTAGTCCATATGAATGGAAATCTACCAGACCCTGCGTCCTGTACGTTGTGTTTAGGAGGTATATACTAATGTCTATATAATGCCAATATAATATCTACATCATGAGCAACGTGGAAGACAGGAACTGAACTCTAACAACCATGAAGCTGATTTAAACTCTAACACCTATTAATAACACGGCATGCAGTAAAGGGCTGCTCCTGCTCCCACAATACACCCAGGCCTTAAATCCTCTATACTGTTATCACCTTAACTTTGCCCAGAGTTTTTCCTATTGCAGCATAATTCATGAAGTTCAGTGGCAGAATAGGACAGTGCTACGGCTCCACACTCTTCTCATATCACTTCTTGATGACTTGGATCATATTCTTGTTTTAATCTGCTGCTGATACCCAGGAATGAAGATTGGGAAATGTCAGCTTTAAGCCAAGTTAAAGTAAAATAGTAACGTGTCCTTCCACATCTTCTTTTCCACCTTTTCACTCATTACCTTACAGCCAGCTTAACCCTTGCACAACCAAAAATCCTTATCAGCCTATAGAAGAAAAATATTTTAACATGTATAACACTGACAGGTCGTGACTATAGTAAAAGCATTAGATTTCTATTAAGTCTTGCACCGTGAGATATTCTTCCTAATCAGTGGAAAAACATAATTGGATGGGATGTTAAGAGTGATATATATATATATATATATATATATATATATATATATATATATATATATATATATGTGTGTGTGTGTGTGTGTGTGTGTGTGTATTTTAGTCTCCTGCCCGGGAATCGAACTCTAGACTTCTAGATAAAAGTCAGGCACTGATACCAGTACACTAGGGCATGATAAAAGCTGAGTCGTCGGAAAATCGAAAAATTAAAGGGTTTAGTTTTTATCCCACTGTGGTGTAGTGGTATCAGTGCATGACTTTTATCTAGAAGTCTCGGGTCCGATATCCGGTCGGGAGCGTAAAAAACATTTGTACACATGCATATAATTTGTCTCTACAATATATATATATATATATATATATATATATATATATATATATATATATATATATATATATATATATATATATATATATATACAGGGTGTAACGCAACTTATGACAAAAACTTACACCAGTGATCTATCATGCAATTTTGAGTATATTTTGTTCTATAACATATACTCTCTGTGACCCCAGTTCAGTACCCAGCATTCGGCTGTTTGGGTGTAAATGTTTAGTGGCTGCATGGGTGCCATTGTGTGAGAGCTTCGCAGGGAGACGGGAGACGAGTATTATTAGCTTATACTGTACAGTACATAAAAATCCCATATCCTATCAGTAGAAACGAGTTTTAAGAAGAAACTTGACGAAGTCTATTGATTCTTTAACATCGTCATGCATTCCTGCAATTCTTTGCACAAATCAACTGTAAATTAAGGATTTAATTCAAATTTTATGGCTTGCGAGAGAGTAGGGAGGGAGGAGAGAGGCTGGTGTGTTGTTGCCAGTTATGTAATGTTTAGTTTGTCGGATATTGCTACGAGCATTATCATAACACCCACAGCTCATTCAATGAAAAAACATTACTGTAATGAGTGACTAGCATTCCTTTAAGTCAAGAGTAATATTATTATTCATTAAAATTTTTCTGCTGCAAGTACACGTGGCACCATTGTTTTCATGTGATGACGTGAGAACAGTGACACAGCATTGCCAATGTAACGACTATGCAGCTGGACCTACTTTTTGCTTATACCTACCGGCACTATTTAACATCTGACAACATGATATCTAGCTACATTCTGGATATTTTTGCCATTTTTAGGTGATATTCTAGGGATTTAATCGTATGTTCTAGCGATGTTTTGCAGTGTTTACTATCTGGCAACATTCTAGCAAGTTTTCAGGACTAAACTAGCGAGATTGATTATAGGGACTTGACCACCCTGCGTCCACTGTCATTTGAAGGGGAAAATTTTCAGGCGAGGCACCCTCTTCAGATACTGTTGTTCGCGTTCAGGTGTTCATTGGGTTCAGCTTGTTCATGAAACAGCATGCCAAGTACGTACAACAATGAATAATATGCAGATATCATCTATTTTTACGGATTCTGCGATGGTAATGCCAGTGATGCAGCGAGGAATACAGGTGGAGATACCCAATCGCGCCAATTTGCTTAAGCGGAAAAATTGTTATAAATATTATTCTTCCTGACTTAAAGTGAGGCTTATCTCCCTTTACAATAACGTTTCTCCATTGAATGAGCTGTGGGTGTTATGACAATGCTCGTAGCAATATCCTACAAACTAAACATTACCAACACACCAGCCCCTCTCCTCCCTCCCTACTCTCTCGCAAGCCATAAAATTTGAATTAAATCCTTAATTTACAGTCGATTTGTGCAAAGAATTGCAGGAATGCATGACGATGTTAAAGAAGCAATAGACTTCGTCAAGTTTCTTCTTAAAACTCGTTTAGGATATGGGATTTTTATGTACTGTACAGTATAAGCTAATAATACTCGTCTCCCGTCTCCCTGCGAAGCTCTCGCACAATGGCACCCATGCAGCCACTAAACTTTTACACCCAAACAGCCGAATGCTGGGTACTGAAGTGGGGTCACAGAGAGTATATGTTATAGAACAAAATATACTCAAAATTGCATGATAGATCACTGGTGTAAGTTTTTGTCATACGTCGCGTTACACCCTGTATGTGTGTGTGTGTGTGTGTGTGTGTGTGTGTGTGTGTATACCGGTACATATATTATCTATCTATAATATATCTATCTATAATCTACCTATCTATGTATATTATCCATCTATAATATAACAATACGGTATATGTATATCTATCTGTCAATCTGTCTATCTATCTATCTATCTGTTACATCCCAGTCCCCACACTGCCACAGGCTCCAACAGCAGTAGTGCAGTATAGGAAGGACGTTGCCCAGTGAGTTGTTCTTCCTATGGTCAGCCTTTAGGTGTGCAGTACACAAGATCAGCTGAGGCGAAAATAAACACTGGCTCCTTAAAGTTCACTGTCTTTATTTTCCAAATAATTCCACTTAATGCTTTTCAACTTCACTGTTCTCACAAGCACTGGAGCTATACACACGTTACTGATTGCAGTTACACTTAATGTTTAACAACACTTCACAGTTAGTACACTTAATGCTTGCTAACACTTCACTTATTACACAAGTACTGAAAATAATCTTCACTGACAGTAATTACACTTAATACACTTCACTGTCTTCTCAAGTTCCACTGATATACAAACTTCAGTAACCCGTCACTGTTTGCCACTGTTTTCACAAGTACCAAAAATATACAGTCTTCACTGACACCGACTGCACTTCACACAAACTGACCTGAAACCCGACTAAATTCCAAACTGACTTGACACCCGACTAAACTTGTAATAATCTCTACACCATCCTTATATAAGCTTGCATTGTTCTAGAAACGTCCACTTCTCCAACATTCTAGGACATACTGTCTTGCATCAGCCCCTAGCAACAACAGTTACCAACTACGAGACATGCTAGAGTTCTCACATTACATAACACTCTAAATCATTAACCATACGAACTTGAATTACATAATTTAATAAACAATTACTTAAATAAAGCATTACTGAGAAAAAGCACATTAAATTAATGCATAACTTACGAAATAACTATCCTCACAAACATCAGGCAAATTGGCAACCCTGACGACTCGTACCGAAACTTACAGTACCAGAAACGTCCCGAAGGTACGAGACTACCTAACTGGCAAAATCCCCTTCCCAACACTACCCCCTCCCCAGTTCTTTGTCGTCCCGACAAAACTACACAGTATACACAAACATAAACATAAACCCTAATTCTAATGAAACATCTAACTATATACAAGATAATCTTTCAACTTATCAGGTCTTCTTCTATGCCGCTTCCGACAATGTCCTTGTTCCTCCACATAGTCCACTCCTCCAGGAAGGTCTTGGTCCTCTTCTTGATTCAATTCTTCCCTCGGGAAAATGTCACCAGCTTCATGCACTTCAGCTCCTTGGTCCTCAACATCCTCGGCTGCAGGTGAGCACAATTCCTCAGAGACATCCCAGCTGTACTGTCCTGGCCCATGGTACTGCCACAGATGATTCACGTGTATCACCTTTGGGCGAGACTTCCTGCCTCCCCGAATCCAATATGTTACGTCCGATAGACGGTCCAACACAGTGTAAGGCCCGTCCCATGGGCTCTGCAACTTTGGTGACTGTCCCTTCTTACGCTGAGGATTGTATAACCAGACTTGATCACCATCCTTGAAGCTCACTTCACTTGCCTTGGCATCATACTTGCACTTCATCACTTCTCCTGAAAACTTGAGGGCTCCTCGCACTTGATGATGTACTTCAGCCAGCTTTTCCTGAAGGTGCTTCGCATAGCCGGTGGTGTCTGTAGGCAACTCTTCACCAGGTGGTCTTTCCATTAACAAGTCGACAGGTAAACGTAACTCGTGGCCCAACATCAGTTTTGCAGGAGTGTAGCCAGTAGACTTGTGGGATGCAGACCGATATGCCATTAGCAATGCAGGTAATTTCTGGTCCCATTCTGTTTGTCCATCAATGCAGTACTTGGCCAGTTCTTGTCCCAGGGTCCAATTGAATTTCTTCACCATCCCATATGATTGTGGCCTTAGTGGGGTCGTCCTGGTCTTCTTGATCCCCAATAACTTGCAGCACTCACGGAACACAGCAGACTTGAAGTTTCCACCCTGGTCTGAATGTAGCTCTTGTGGCATAACAAAATGACAGAAAAACTGATCAACCAACACCTAAGCAACAGTCGCAGCCTCTTGATCGGGGATGGCATAGGCTTCTGACCATTTTGTGAAGTAGTCCATGGCGACACATATATACCGGTTTCCTCTTTCAGTGAGTGCCAAAGGTCCAGCAATGTCCACTGTGACTCTTTTCATTGGTGTACCCACTTGGTACAGCTGGAGAGGGGTGCAACAACATTTCTTGGGTCCCTTCTTGTCACAACACATACCACAGGCCCGACACCACTCCTCAACATCCTGATGCATGCCAATCCAGTAGAACCTCTGTCGCAGCTGGGTTAGAGTTTTCTTCACTCCTTGGTGCCCACTAGTGATCTGGTTATGGGACTCATCCAAAATCTCGGACCTCATCTTCTTTGGAACCACCAGTTGCCAATACTTGTTCAGGCCATCGAGTGTCTCCCCTTGATGCTCCAGTAATCTGTTGCAGCGAAGGTCCCACTGACTCCAGTAGCTCTCAGTCACAGGGCCTAACCTGGAAATTTCCTCCCAAGATGGCCGCACTGCACTCCACTGCAGCCGCTCCAACACCGGATGCAAATCTGCATCCTCCATCTGCATCCTCCGCAGGTCCTCATCATCTGATGCCGGCCCCATCACTGCAGTACAGTAACATTTCTTCCTACGATTCCCATTCCTACTACACTGCATGTCGTCTGTTCGTCTGTCTTCTCACACACTATTTATCAAGGTTCTCCTGCATTTCTTCATTGGTGTGTCTTCTGCAGCCTTCTTCTCATCATCCCAACCATTCTGATCCGCAAGTAACTCAAACTGTGCACGGTAGGCTTCCCGAGATACTCTACCATAGGTTTCCTGAGGCCTCTTTTTAATAGGACCCCCATTATAGTCATGCACTTCACTGGTTTGGGGCTTAAAATCTGGGACATCATAATTAAGTCCAGGACTTGACACTTCTGCATTCTGATTATTCAGCCCTGCAATGCTACCTTTATATGCCTGAGATCAGTCAAGATTCACCATGCACTGTCCTTTCCCTTCATATGCCTCCAGTACACTAACCTGAGGCTCAGCAGTGCAATATTTCTCTACAACCTCCATTTTCTCACTGTTTATCTGCACATGGTCAATTACATACTTCAACTGGCTATCCACATGCTGTCTGCACCCAGTCACATTATTGCTTACCTCATACTTCTGCTGCTCTAGCTTAGTATCTCCTTCCTCCTTAAGCTGTTGCTGTTCTTTCTTCATTTTCCTCAAGAATGCGTCTAGCTGTCCTTGCACCCTCGGTTTTAATTCCATCTGTTGCTCCTCTGATGCCTCTTGAAGTTGATCGTATCGTTCTTTTTGTTCTTCGTTCTGTGCCTGCAATTGTTCTTCGAGCTTTTTCGGTCCTGCATTCTGTGCTGCCCGTAGTTTATCACTCTGTGCCTGTATTAGCTTCACGATTGTCGCCAGGGAAATTTCCTCCTCCTGTCCAGCTCTAGACCTTGTTTTCACATCTTCCGCTTCCATGTCGAAGGTTAGACACACTGCAACCCTGAATAATAATCCCACTCCTGACACCAGTGTTACGTCCCAGTCCCCACACTGCCACAGGCTCCAACAGCAGTAGTACAGTACAGTGAGTTGTTCTTCCTATGGTCAGCCTTTAGGTGTGCAGTACACAAGATCAGCTGAGGCGAAAATAAACACTGGCTCCTTAAAGTTCACTGTCTTTATTTTCCAAATAATTCCACTTAATGCTTTTCAACTTCACTGTTCTCACAAGCACTGGAGCTATACACACGTTACTGATTGCAGTTACACTTAATGTTTAACAACACTTCACAGTTAGTACACTTAATGCTTGCTAACACTTCACTTATTACACAAGTACTGAAAATAATCTTCACTGACAGTAATTACACTTAATACACTTCACTGTCTTCTCAAGTTCCACTGATATCCAAACTTCAATAACCCGTCACTGTTTGCCACTGTTTTCACAAGTACCAAAAATATACAATCTTCACTGACACCGACTGCACTTCACACAAACTGACCTGAAACCCGACTAAATTCCAAACTGACTTGACACCCGACTAAACTTGTAATAATCTCTACACCATCCTTATATAAGCTTGCATTGTTCTAGAAACGTCCACTTCTCCAACATTCTAGGACATACTGTCTTGCATCAGCCCCTAGCAACAACAGTTACCAACTACGAGACATCAAAACAAGCTAGAGTTCTCACATTACGTAACACTCTAAATCATTAACCATACGAACTTGAATTACATAATTTAACAGTTACTTAAATAAAACATTACTGAGAAAAAGCACATTAAATTAATGCATAACTTACGAAATAACTATGCTCACAAACACCAGGGAAATTGGCAACCCTGACGACTCGTACCGAAACTTACAGTACCAGAAACGTCTCGAAGGTACGAGACTACCTAACTGGCAAAACCCCCTTCACAATATATATATATATATATATATATATATATATCATCCAATCCTACATTGCCCCATGAGGAGCGTAGGAGTCCGGGGCTAAGCAATTGGTCCCGACATTGAAGATGAGAGTGACCAGCCTCACTCATCCCTGAATGGCATTACATGAGCAATCAACCCCAACCACCCTTTGAATATAAACCTTCACCGGCTCAATCCGACTGGAGCGTAATAATTACTCACTAAACCACCAGGCGCCAAAATTTGGTTATATGGTTACCACCCAGTGTAGTAAATGGTTTCCTGGTGTACAGGAAACCATTTGGCTTGTCACTCAGTGTAATATATATAGTGTTGTCATCATTTGGAAGACGTTAACAAAGACATGTTCAAATTTTCACTGGAAGAGATCCTACCCAGGCTGTAAAAAATACAAAAAATCTTTTTGGGGTGACAAGAGTAATTCAGAAAGTCTCCTTCGTAATTATATATAATCATGGCAATCCTTAAATTGGATTTTTACATCTTTATATTGAAATTCTTAGTGTATGTAATAATACGTGAATTCTCCTGTCCACCAAACACAATCGACATGGGACAGAAAAATTTATACAGGATATTATTTAGTAGAAGTGGCGCATAGAGTTTCTATAGCTGGTTCACTATGGTTCTTTTAATTTGTCCTTGATGTTTTACGTTTTGCATCTTATTTCACATAGTTCAGGGAACAAAAAAAAAGAGAAAGCTATTGGTCTACATCCTCTTCCTTGCACTTCTTGACTAGCACCACATTGTACTGTTAATCTATTGTTACACTTCAGTATTCATGGTAGAAGCTTGACAATTTTAGGTCAAATTATGGTAACAAGATTAGAATGATTACATATTTAGGCCAAGTTAGAGCAAAATGATTATAACAGAAGTCACTTAAATGTAACATAATCGTCATCCTATTGTAAATAGTTAATTCATGCTAATAGTATCATAGCAGATTACAGTGATACCCCTAACAGACTGTATGCTTAGTATGAGCGACAAATAATTTGTTTCCAAAGTGGGGAAATCTGTAGATGTGTGCACCGCCATCTGTTGTGCGTAGGAGAGCTGCTGTGACTCTCACTCCATCTTGTTCCCTATATAACTTTCACTTCATATCTGGGTTGCCAATCTTTTGTCCCGTATGTCCATCTTTTATCTCTATGAAAGATTTAGCTGTGGCCATTTCTTCCATTTGTGTGCTAATACCATCTACATTCCTTCGTTGCCATGTCGGAGAATCTCGGTTGAGTCTTTCCATGTACTACCTAACATGGTCCTTCCCATTCCTATCTGAACAATTATTACCATGCTACCAATCCAAGTTAGAATAGGAAGGCTACACTGACTGCATAACTTTTGTACTGATATTGATATATTCCTGTCCTTCAAGATGTTGTTTTGCCCAACAAAACACTTCCATCTCGTTCTTATTATTCATTTGATTTCATTGCCGTGTAGAGGGACTGTCGGAACTGTCTAAGTGCACAAACTACCTACATATATTAGAAACATTTCTCATTTATACAGGAATGGACTATCTCTTCAACATTGTTAAACATCTTGAATCCAACAACTTAATTAGTGATAGACAATATGGTTTTCGCCACGAAAGATCCACCATTGACATACTCAATCTCCTAACTCATACCATCCATCAATCAATTGATCTACATGGAGAAACTCATGCAGTAGCTTTTGATATTTCTAAAGCTTTCGACATAGTATGGAACCGTTCCCTGCTGCCCAAACTCCCTTGCTATGAACTAACGTCTTTTGTTCCTTTGATTTCCTCATATCTTAGTGACAGGAAAATAAGAGTAAAGATAGATGATGTATATTCCAATTTCCAGTCAGTTAATGCTGGCGTGCCGCAGGGATCAGTTCTGGCGCCAACCCTATTCCTGGTTCATATTAATGATCTCTTATATGTCACCCACAATCCCATCCACTCATATGCAGATGACTCAACACTACATACTGTAGTTCATTCACACTCAGACACCCATTTACAATGTCTAATATCTCTACCTCTCAACTCAGTACAGCCATCTCCATAAATCAAGACCTATCTACGATCAGTGAATGGGGACAAAACAACTTTGTTTCTTTTAATGTTAGTAAAACTAAATATATACAATTTACTAATAGACAGATATTGCCAGATTCGTACATTACCTTCAGTGCTACTAATATTCCTATCTCCAAAAGTATTGAAATTCTTGGCGTTTCACTTAACAATGCCCTCAGCTGGACCTCTCATGTCAGACCACTTGTTAAAACCTCCTCAAAGAAACTTGGATTATTGTACAGAGTCTGTAACTTCTTCGCTGATGAGCAGTTAGCTATAATTTATAAGAGTCATGTTCGCTCTCAGCTTGAATATTGCTCACCCTTCTGGAAAAGATGTGGAGAGGTTGCATTAAAACAACTAGACAAAATTCAGAACAAAGCTGTTAGAATTATTAACAACCCTGCCATTACAAATAAACTACAGTACCTCCCCTGCAAGTAAGAGGGAATGTTGCCTCCCTTGCATTATTTTATGGATATTTTTTTGGCAAATGCTCAGACGAAGTTGCGTCCATGGTGCCACCTCTCCATGCCTTCCCTCGTGCTACACGGGCATCTAGTAGCACTTATAACTGGAATGTCACTCAGCCATATGCGGAACTTCTGCCTATCAGAATTCTTTCATTCCCCGAACTGATCTCTCTGGAACTCGCTTCCCCAGAGTTGTTTCCCTCCAAATTTCAACCCACAGCTGTTCAAGTCTAACTGTTACAGATATTTTTTGAATAGAGGACACCAGTAATCTGGTGTATGGATAATTTTTGTTTTATTCATTTGTTTTTCCTTCCTCCGTTCTCTTATTAAAAAAAAAAAAAATTTTGTTTTCTTCATATTTAACCTTCAGTTTAGTTTCAGACTGCCTATATTCAGATTACTTGTAATTTCGTTTAGTTCCTTCCCAGATTCACTGAAAAGAAATGTCATCAGAGAATCGAAATGTGATCACTCTCATTTTATGATTCTCTTGTCATCTCAATCCATGTTCCAAAGCGCCCTCAATACATGCACTGAATTACCCGGGGGATACCGTGTTGCCTTGAGTATTACCTCTCTTTATTGGTATGTTATACTGTAAATGTACTTATGAAGCTTTATGTTAACAATGACTTTTCCATATAACATGGAGTTTGAATATACAGTATATATGTTATGTTTGTTTTTATTAGTTAGTTTGTATGTGCATGCTTGTGTATCAGAGTGAGGCAAGACTGATGTACCCTAAGGGAATGTATTTGCTGCTTTTGCCATCCTGATAGGGCGAGACTTTCGCCGGCCCAGCTGGATGGGAAAGTGCCTTCACGAGAGCAGCAAATGCGCTTGTATATTCTAATACATATAAATATGATTTATTTCTATACCTAGCCTTCGCATCGTTGTGACTGACCCTCTCAACTCCGTCAGCGCTTTTTCTTCATAATCATTTAATTTCTGGAACTGCCACGTTAATCTGAATAAATGGATGTAGCACACCACACATAACCAGTTAACAATTAACAATCGTATGTCCCTAAAACACAAGGTCCAACTTGCAGTGTGTACGTCACGTAACAACGTAAAACAGGATGAAATAGTTAGCACGTATATCGAAGTATTGTATGTTATTGATTTGCTGGTCCTTAATACAAATGTGTATGATAATGTGATCAATACCTGACGGATCATTTCATCATTATCTTAGTGTATGTTGGTTAACAAAGGGTGGGAGTGGGGGACGAGAGGGTAAGAGAAAGAGAAGCGTTTGGTGCTGAGAGGTACCCAAACAGAAGGATGGTGAAGGTGGGAGCGACAATGGATGAAAACAGACACATCTTTCAAAAGGTGTTGTTCACTATAGGCTACTATACTTTTGTTTTGTTTTTTTATGTGAGGAAGAAGGAACCAAAGGCCACGATCCCCGCAATAACTGTTCCCTCCGAGAGAAAAACAAAATACAGGAGAGTGCCAAATTCAATATCCGATCATTTCGAGATGTCTGGACACACTGCGTTTGAAAGACTGGAGATCATAGGAAGCAGGAAATACAGACTGAGGGAGACAGTTCCAGAGTTGACCTGTTACATAAATGAAGGACTGGGAGTAACGGTTTACTCTTGCATTAGAGAGTTGGACAAAAAAGAGGTGAGAGTTTGCTGCAAGACGGGTGCTACGCGCCCGTCGTAGAGGTGGAGGAATACATGCAGACAGTTGAGAGGAGCAGTGACCATTGAAGTAGCGATAGAAAAGGGATAAAGATGCAACAGTGCGGCGAAGAGACAGAGGTTGAAGGGAGTCAGTAAGAGGAGGAGAGTTAATGAGACGAAAGTACAGTAAGTATGTAGGAAATAACACATAAAACATTGGTCTTTCATTGTCGTGCCTTTCTCGTGTTGTGGATAACAACACAGTTTTACACATTTAAATACCTTTATATACTTATCCCTATTGGTTCTGATCGTCGATAAAACCAGTACTGACACATTGCAATATCACCAGATTTGGCCATTCCACATTTATATCTATCCAACAATGTTTACACTGGGGTTGGGTAGGGGACGTGGGTGTGGTGTGTTCGATGGGGAGGTGGATGTGGTATGTTCAATCTCCCGGTCGTCATTGGCTGGGACTCCGGCTACTGGGTGGGGAGGGGGGGGGGAGAAATGAGTGTTTTCGGGTGTACTCGGAACCCCAGCGAGAGCACATTAAAGGTGTAGTATGCAAATTAAATAGCTAAGGAAAAAAATATTACGAAGCCCCCAAACAAATTCTATAAGAGAAAGGTTTATGAGGCCTCCAAAATAATTCGCTAAGGAAAAGATGTTAAGAAATTATTAAGCCACTGAAAAAATGCATTGATTTAACTAAGCAAAAAGAGGGTGGGGAGGGGGGACAGGTGTAGACAATTTTCAAGTAGACTGCTGCTGTCAAAGCAAAAGGTAGCTCACCCGTATTTCATTCATTTTTATTGCTCCTGATTCTGTCCTTTCCCTGGCTGATGATGGCTCAAGATTTTTTCGTTTACATGTGAAAAAGCTGGAAAAAGGGTCGCTTCCAGACGTGTCACGGGTTATTTTGTGTGTAATGACGCCTGTGTTCAGCATGTCTGGCTGGTCTAATGTGGTGTTCCAGTTTGTGACCGTCTCTGAAGAAGGTTGAGGAAACATTGCCCTAAACCACTGAGAATACTTAGGACTTACAGTACGTGGTGGTGGAGAGGAGACAGGGAAGAGGATGTAATCGGCTGGAGATGCGATGGCCGAATGAAATCTCAGGCCTCAGGTGGGGCACTTTAAATAATATTGGCCTCCACACCTCCTGCCACTTCATTGGGTGATGTGGAGAGGGAAGAGGAACGGACCTGCTCCTCATTGGTCACGCACATATCATAATACAATTTGTTCAGTCCACACAGACTCCAGGATTTACAGTACTTTTTTACTATTGATTCTGAAGATTTTGCAACATCTTCCTCGGCATTATATTTTGACTCAACAGCAGCCTTATCTCCTTGCATTAGGCGATTTATTTTTGCAGTTAATTCCTTCTGCCTCTAGACGTCTACTATACATTCTAGTTACGAGAGGACCCTTATGGTATGAGGATAAATGAAGGCTATTTTTAACCTCTTGTGTTGGACGTCTCTTCTGAACTAAGGTAGTTTATAGAAGGCAAGAATAAAATCGATAATGTCTCGTTACTGAAAGGGTTAACACATTATACTTTGCACGCTAAAACAATACAGTTTCTCCAAACTATAGAAGCTAAGGATTTATAGCATTTTATAGAGAGAGATAGAGAGATATATAAACAGACAGACAAACAGACATACAGGTAGAAAGATATGCAGTAGATACCGTAGACTCGTAGACAGATGGACAGATGAAAAGAAGATCGATAAATATAAAGATATATAGATATACAATCAGACAGACAGACAGAGACACATCAACTGATAGATAAACTGTGGTTCGTATTATCTATTACACCTATTGTCATCTCGTCCAGCGCGTTATTTATATATTTTTTTTTACCTATTACACCTCCGTCCCTTTCATTAACAAGTCGTGTTGTATATTTTCAAACTTCTATCGTTAGGCATTTTTGTGAAGTTTAACACAACACCTGGTTGTCAAATTTATAATAAAGACAAAAAAAATCTATCCCCTACAAGTCTAAAAATCTCTTCCAAAATAAATATAGTTCCGACAGTCGTTTAACCTTATCTTGGCCCAGATTTCCGTCATTTTGCAGATTATTTCACTTAGGTCAGTAACTGGAAAAGACAATACTACGGCTCAACATCCTTTCCACAGCAGCTTCTACGTAACTAGCATGATACGCTATGGTTAATTTAATATTATGACTCAGCGCTAAAGATGAAGAGATGGCAGTTATTAGGCCAAGTTGGAATAAAAGGGGTATAATAGAAAATACAGTTATAAAAAAAAGGCCACCGGATTAAAAAATAAAAATATAAATAAATCAACTTACAGTATATGCACAACTCGGAGCAATACAATATCTTCATCACACGGAAAAGATAAGATTTACAATTGTGTTTTCGAGATTGTGACATATACCTTTAGACTGATGTTCTTGTCAGTTAAGGAAGATCCCTTGCGCCTCTTCAACGATTTATTTTGGATATAGCTGGTTAATATCTTTTTCTACATTATTTATGAAGAGTATGACGATATTGGAATGACTGTACAGAATAAGGCAGTAAGGTGGAATAAGGAAAAAAATCGCTTAGGAAAAGGTGTTGGGAACTTTCTTAATCGACGTGAATACGGGACCTTGACTGAGTTCTCATTGGTCCGTATTTTCGTCCTCTATGTACAGTAGTACTTTTTTATACGGCTGGTGAATATAATTGTTTATGCAGGGTATGGCGATATTATTTATTTATATAAATCAGATGATAGTAAGGTCTAATATGCAAAATAAATCGCCTAGGAGGAGGTGCTAGGAAAAACAGGCCACTGACACAAAGGGACATATTCTTGGTGGCACAAGGGGCTTCCTTTGCGATTTATTTTGCATATTTCACAGTAACCTCTTATGATGCTGAAGAGGGATGCCTTCACGTGGTGGCACGGATGCAGCCGGGCGGCTCCACTGCAGCTACACAAACGTCCCTCAGTTGCCTCTGTATCGACGAAGAGGAGGGTGGTGGATTAGGTAGACCTCGTACAGCCTTCATTAACTTCTTTTTTACTAGGGTTCTCTCCTAAGCCGAGAATTAAGCAGTGAAACAAGTTGTCTGTTTTAATGGTTTAATGGACTTAAAACCATTATAATTATACAGTCATATAGAAACTATAATATTTACTAGATTGTTATAGCCAGTGGATATATTCTCGTTGACTTTGTTTTTCTAGCATCTTTTCTTTAGTGACTTATTCCACAAAGTTGCCACTTCAGCTTTGAATTCTTCCTGTTGCCTGTTATGATAGGTTAATACCCTGACCCCGCTGCAGGGGGTCACCTTGACGTGGTGGTTGGCGGTGCCACCTACTTTGGAGGTGTGCCTAACTTTGTAGGATTCGGCATTTGTCAGCCTCGTGGACCAAGCACCCCCTACATCACTGGTGGAGTAGGCCTGCTGGTGATGTTATTCCCTGCCCATTTGCCATCTAGGACAGGACTGATGCCTCCCCACGTGTGTGCCATGCATGGCGTCCCATAATGCTGGGAGACAGGAGTCCTGGGGATTGAGCGATGATGCGCCCTGCAGCTACCAATACACCTCTTTGGTCCCTTATCCTAGCTAAACAGCGTCCTGGTTGGGCCCGACCAGGTCAATCGGCTTGTCATGTGCTGGCTAGGGTCAAGAGGGCACTGGGGGACCTGGTGGCTTCTATCATCCTGGAGTCACCCTTGCCTAGGTCCCCCGGTGGTTACCCACGTATACTCTCCTGCTACCCCTGAGGTCGCATGTGGAGTATGGCCTCATGTTGTTGGGCTCTGTGGTGGGTGGGGGTGTGGGGGAATGAAATTATTTGGTTTATTATTACAGATAATGGAAATGTGCCCCAACCTTGCTCTCTCCCAGCCTCAGCACGTCTACTTGGCCTTCACTTGTGGCCACTCTGGAGCCCTTCCAGGTTCCACGTGGCTCCACGGAGGATTTGGGCTCCCCTGCCTTGCCTCCCCAGTCCAGTGGTTCCTATATCAGGGGTCGCAGGCGGGGGTCAAGGAGTGTACCTGGCGCTCAGGGCACCCATGTTAGGGATTCGGATAATTTTTTGATTGCTCCTTGTCCTGCACCTTTTGCCAAGTTTCTAGTTGTTCGTGACCCTGCTGGGGTAGACCTCAGAAAGTGCAATATTTTTCGAACACATAGAGAATTGGTCGCTGCTTGTGGTGCGGTCCCTAAAGTGGTTCCACAGGCTGACAGCAGTTTGTTGGTAGAGCTGTCTGACCCATCTCAGAGTGCAACTGTTCTATCTTTATCCATGCTTTCTGGTCAGTCAGTTACATGTTCCCCCCATGCTTCATTGAATCATACTCATGGTGTTATCTGTGCTATGGAACTACTGATTTACAATGAGGCACACCTTGTTGAAGAGTTATCTGCCTAGAATGTAATAAAGTTTGAGATGATTAAGAACATAAATGCTGACCTTGTGCCAAATCCATGCTTGATTCTGACTTTCGATTCATTGACCCTCCCTGCTGTTCTTAACGCTGCATGGTACCAATACAAAGTAAGGCCCTATGCCCCTATGCCTCGTAGTCATTTCCACTGTCAGCATTTGGGTCATATTGGCCGAACTTGTAGGCGCCTTGCCCTGGGCCTTCCAGCAGTCTGTGCATTGTGTGGTTTAGATGTTCATGAGGGTGTGGAATGCCCTGGTCCTGTATCTTGTGTCAACTGTCGTGGTGACCACGGTGCTTCTTCTAAATCTTCTGATCGTTACAAAATGGAACCTGAAATTTTGTCTCTCAGAGCCACAGAGAGGCTGAGTTTTACCAAACTAAGAACCGTGTCATGTTTACGAATGTCCGCCCTGGTTTGTCCTCTGCTTCTATTCTTTCAAGGTCAGAGCCTGCTAACTCACTGTCAAAAGGCTCCTGCTCCTCTCACTGACCTTTCTCCTCGTCCCTTGTCTGAGACCGAATGAACTACTCCTCCTCCTTGTGGTCTCCCAGAGACTCCAGTACCTTTGCAGTCTGCATCTCGTCTGGCTCTTGCTCCTGTACTAGCTACTACTCCTATACCAGCTGCTACTCCTGTACCAGGTGATACTCCTGAATTGACTGCTACTCCAATACTGACTGTTGCTGCTGTACCATCTACTCACTCTGCCAATGGTGTTCAGTCTTCCCTACAGTGTGCCTCTACAGTTTCTAGTGTGTCCCCAAGTTTTGGTGTAGAGATGGAGGTTTCATCTGCCAACCTCAAATGGGTGAGGACTGAGGAGTCCTTGGGTGATTCCCCTTCTTCTAAGATTCAATTTTCTGTACCACATGAGGACTTTGAGGGGGTTCTTCGCTCAGCAACCCGGGCAGTGATGGCATCAAAGTCGGTGGTTGTTCATGATGGTTTTTCTAGGATTCCAGTCCCTGCCACTTGCTCAGGTGTGGCAGGGTCTGGGCCTTTAGATACTCAAAGGGCTCGGTCGCTTGCTCGCTCTGATCCATCACCCGGCAGCTGACCTTTGATTGATCCAGTTGGGGAGGGTCTGGTTGGCCCTGAGGTGCCAGCTGGACCCCCATGTGGCAGTGCAGATGGGGCGAGTGGGTCTTCCAGGAAGGTCTCTGTGCCTTGGGCTCATTCTGGTGATGGGGGGGGGGATGTGTCTCAGGGTAAGGGTCCTTTCACCCATGGAAATTAAACCTTCATTGTCTTCTCGGTTGGTAAGGCAGAGGTCCATGTCTAGAAAGAAGAGCTTTCACACCCTTCCCAACGAGGTTGGTACATAGCCTTGGTGTTTCTCATTTCATATCATTTAATACTTATAAATATGGCTCAATCAGTATGAACTTGACTTCAGCGGAATTGTAGAGGTGCCATGGCAAATTGAGAGGAATTGCAGTTATTACTCTCTGCTCTGAGCTCACTCTGTGTCTGTCTCCAGGAGAAAATAGTGGAGGATAGACCGTTTCCTTCTATCAGGGGGTATGAGGTCTGCCGTGCCTCTCCTCCTGGTGGTCACAGTGGTGGATGTGGAATTTTGTGCCGATCTAATATCCCTTTTATTTCCTTTGCGATACAGTCTCCCCTTCAAGTTCTAGCGGTACAGATGCACGATGGGAGGTAATATACCATCTGTCGTCTGTACCTTCCACCTTCCGTTCCTGTTATGTGTGCTGATCTTGAGACCCTTGTAATGCTAGGTGAAAAAGGCCCGACTCTTCGCTCCTAAAACACCTAACGTATAGCGGGGTCCTCTTTCGTGACCGGAGCTTAGTGCAATGAAAGAGAGGCAGGACACAAAAACTCTAGGCAATAACCTTTTACATGTATATTCCCACAGTCAGACACAGGACAAAATGCAGATATTACAACACGATAAGTGACACAGAAATAAAACCTTACTTATGATATTAGTGTCTCGCAGGATACTGACTTAACCACTACGATTGCCAATACAGAAAGTCTAGTGAACAGGTGTACAGGGAACATAGGGCGCGTGTGGGAGTGCAGGAGGGGAGTTCACATGGGGGGGTGAGGGGAAGGAATCGTGACGAGCCGGAACAGAGTTATGGTAATATTGGAAAAGGATACGTATTACTAATTCACTCTTAGCATCACCTGATAGAAAAGAGGTTTTGACATTTGATTCTATCTCTAGTTTATATTACGTTAGTTATGGGGAGGGGATGTTGTAGGGAGGGAGGGAATAAGAGGGACACTGGATATTCACTGTGTTTATGGTAATACGAAGGGACGGATATTACTCTCACTTTTCTATTGTTCTCTAGCAACAAGGGACTTAGGTATATTTTCACTAAAGAGACTTCCTCAGGGGAAGAGTTCTTACTGGTTGCTTATGAGGGCGTCACTTATGAGTCGGATTTCTCGGGACTCACTCACTGTACTCGTTCTTACTCACTCGCCCGTGATTTGACTCACCCCAACATTGGACATACATATTACTGTAACCTGTTTTGTATGGCAACGTCACACTTAATATAATTTCTTTTCACTAGTCCTGGGGCAATTCACTCGTGTCGTGGGGGCAGTGAGGAGACATGCCGGCGTCTATTTGGCCGGGCTAGGGGCACCGCCAGGGAAAGGCGTGCCGAGAGGGCACGGGACGGCTCGCAGGGGCGTCTTCTCACGTCCAGGGCTGCATGTGGCACAAGGGCCCGTAGTCTCCGGGCTGGGATTAGGGGTGTGGCCCTCAGGGCTGGGGTCAAACAGGTCCAGGAGTCTCTGGCTCCTGTCTCGGCCAGAGGTGGAAGTCCTTCACTGTCTCTTGGGCGAGGAGAGGCTGTGCCCGGGGATCCTGGGGAGGGCCCGGGGAGGCTGAAGGCTGCGGTCCCCAGAATCAAGGGGCACTGTCAGGCGGGGGCTGTGGCACCGTCTTGCGCTAGGGCCTGACAGGTGAGTCTTCTCCAGGGCCAGGCGTAGGGACTGGAGGCCAGGGGAGGCGGGGTCTCTCTGGCGCTGGGGAGCCGGGCGTCTGTCTCACACTGGGGCGTTGTCAGCACCTCTTTCTGGCCGTAGGGCCTGGCAATAGGCCGTGGCTGTGTGGGGGAGTCAGCGCACCTCTGGTCGTCTCTCCAGAGGCCGTGGGCTCGTCTCTTCTGCAGGAGGGGGGAGCGGCAATTGGCAATCTCGGGGGCAGTGCCTTTGGAGTGGCAATTGGCTGTCTCCTTCAGCAGGAGGGGTGAGCGGCAATCGGCTGTCTGGGGAGCAGCACCTCTAGAGCAGCAATCGGCCGTCTCCTTCGGCAAGAGGAGGGAGAGGCAATCGGCTGTCCCAGGGACAGCGCTTCCAGAGCGGCAATTGGCTGTCTCCTTCGGCAGGAGGAGTGAGTGGCAATCGGCCGTCTCAGGGGCAGCACCTCCAGAGCGGCAATCAGCCATCTCCTTCAGCAGGAGGGTGGAACGGCAATCGGCCATCTCGGGGGCAGTCCTTCCAGAACGGCAATCGACCTTCTCCTTCGGCAGGAGGGTGGAGCGGCAATCGGCCGTCTCCTGGGGCAGAAGAGATGAGTGGCAATTGGCCGTCTCAGCAGAAACACCTTCAGTGCGATGCTTGGCCGACTGACGAAGGTGGGAGCGGCAATTGGCCATCTCCAGAGGGGCGCTGTCGGAAACTGAAATATCAGTTCCACCCCAGTCTGATTTGGCAGTCCCGCTTCCCGAAGGTAGTGTCCTCCTTCTGCTATGGTGGCGGTGCGACGGCTGAGTGTGATAAGGGTGCACGGCCCGGGCTGGCTTATGCCGTTGTCGTATTGGGGTCCCCTCGTGTGGGCGTGGCTACTCCGTGGGTTCCGAGTAAGGGTGTCGGTGTATTTCTGGGGGCACTACATTGTTTCTTTCTCATTGTGTTTCTGGGGGCACTATGTTGTTCTTCTCTCATGTCGTCTCCAGGGGCACTGACTTGCAGGCCACGCATTTCACCACTCTCCCCTTGGAAAAAGTCACGTCCCCGTGGCTGGAGGTGGTATACGTGAGTGTCGTGGATGGTGTATGCAGGCTGGAGATGCTGGAGTAGGGCTTGCCAAGCGGTGGTGTGAAAATTTTCCTCTTGTTCGGCATCGCAGGTGAGGAAGAGTGTGGAGTCGGTGAGGGTTGACTGGAGGAGGGTCAGCAGGTGGTATGGTTCTCTAAGCCGCTGATTCTTGCCTGTGGTCGGCGCCCATATGGTTCGTCTGATCTTCGTTTTGGTCGGTGTTGTCGCTGGTGTGGTAGGGGGCTGTAAGATGGCTACTGAGGGTCCGGGGCCTGGTTTTGTGCCATGGTAATGCGGCGTTGAGTCTCTGGGGAGTGTAGGTTGAGGGGATTTGGGCTTGATGTATCATGATGCTGTGAAGTGGGGGGGAGGCAGGGAGTGTAGGGGTGTGAGTGTATCGAGTGGGTGGGCGTGAGAGTCGGCCGGAGTGGGTGGTGGTGGTTCTGAGGGTGGGTGTGAGTGGGGAAGTGGGCGGCGGGGTTGGTTAGTACGGGCTGTTGCACGTGTTGGGGGCGCGGTGGAAGGTGAGATTGTCAGAGTGGGCGTGCGGAGGTGTGGAGGGGAGGGGGAGGTGGTAGTGGGTTGTTCTGTGGGGGTGGTGGTGTGGGCGGGGCATGTGGGCGTGGGTGGAAAACGTGAGGCGATGGAGGGAAGGGGTGAGGGTGAGCGTGGGGAGGTTGGTGTGGCGGGTGAGATGTCAGGTGAGGTGCGGGGGGTGGTGCCAGCGGGGGAGGCTGAGGTGGTAGGGGGGGTGGAGGGGGATGGCGAGGAGGAAACATAGCACTCGTATGTAGAAGTGACAGGCGGTGAGGAAGAAGGGGAAGGTGGGGGGTCTGGGGTTGGGGTGGCAGAGGTGGGCGTGCGGAAGGGGCGCCCATGGCGGTTTCAGAGGGTGCGCGGGGTGCCGTGGTAATCCACAACAACCTGGTAGGGGTTTGGAACATGGGTGATCTTGTGGGGTCCTGTAAAGCGGGGGGCGAGTTTGTGGGGTGTGGGAAGTTGGCTGATGATGACAGTATTGCCCAGGCTGAAAGAGTTGGAGGCAGTGTCGGGGCCAAGGTCCAGTGTTTCCTGTAAGTGGTGCAGCTGGCTTTTCAGAAGGAGCAAGGGGTCCATGGTGGGGGCGGCGGCAGGTGGTTGCAGGTGTTGGCGTAGTGGTAGCAGGAGAGGGGATTCACCAAATATTCTCTCATGTGGGGAAACCCCGTCCTCTCGGGGACAGGAATTCATGCCCCATTGAATGATCTTTACATGGGCCACCCAGTCGTCATCTTTCATAGCCTCGATGCATGTATGTAGTTGGTTCATCAGGGTACGATGACTACGTTCACATACCGCGTTTCCCTGTGACTAATAAGGCGAGGAATGGGAGATTATATATCCAAATATCTTGGCAAGTTCCCCCCAAATTTTACCAGAGAACTCTGGGGCATTGTCAGAATGGATGGCTTGAGGGATGCCAAAATAAGGGAATACGTGTCGGAGAATGGCATCGGCGACAGCGACGGCATGATGTTCTTTCGCCAGGCAGGCTACTACAAATTTCGACTATGTGTCGACAAACGTGATCATATATTTATACCCAGATTTGGAAGGGAGGGGGCCCACTATATCTATCGCCAGGAGTTGCCAAGGTTTATGGGCGGTGATGTGGCCTGAGGGTCCGGCGGTCCGGGTGACATCCTTCCCTAGCGGACATGCGCGGCAAGTTTGAACTATCTCCTTGGTAAGGGCGGAGGGGTTTGACGCCCAGTGAGTGTCGTTGAACACTTGGACTAGCTTCTTGGTACCCAGATGGATGCCGTTATGGGCATGGAGGTGGCGTAGGGTGTAGCTTGCCACATCGGGGGTTAGTAGAATGTGTCCAGATGGAGTTAGAAGGTGATCGCCATGTTGGCATAGTTTGGTGAACAGGTGGGCGGGAATCCAGGGTGGCCGTTCCTTTCGGTGCCATAGGTGCAAGAGGTCCGAATCTGGCTGTACCGCATGAATGGGAAGGCAGGAGAGGGCATCTGCGTTGGTATGCAGTTTCCCAGGCCTGTAGGAGATTTCATACTGAAATTCTTCTAGGATTTCGCGCCACCTGACGAGTTGGGCATTATGCGAGTCTGACTGACGCAACCATTGGAGAGAATGATGGTCAGTGATGATTGTGACCTGGGTTCTGGAAAGGTAAGCCCTAAAATGTTGGAGGGCCCAAATTATGCCGAGGCATTCTTGTTTGGTTGTGGCATAATTCTTCTCAGCTGGATTTAAAGTGCAGCTGGTGCAAGCAATAATGTGTTCTCGGCTGGCTTGTACCTGGGTGAGCACGGCGCCTATTGCGGTGAGAGAAACGTCGGTGTAGAGGCGGAACGGGTGAGTATAATCGGGAAAAGCCACGACGGGAGCAGAGACGAGTTTGTCTTTCAGTTGTTGGAAGGCCTCTCATCTTTCTTCAGTTCATACGAATGGTTCCCCCATCCTGGTCAGATTGTGCAGAGGTTTTGCAATTTGAGCGAAACCTTTCACGAAACAACAATAGTAGGACGTGAGTCCTAGGAAGGCGTAGACACCGTGGACGTCTGGAGGTGGCGGTATGTCCGCTATGGCGCAGAGCTTGTCAGGGTCCGGGGAGATTCCTGCCTGGGAAATAACGTGTCCCAGGAACAAGACAGTCCTGGCAGCCAGGACACACTTAGAGGGGTGGAGTTTGAGGCCTGCCTGGCGGATCCTATTAAAGACCTGACGGAGGCGCTGCAAATGGTCGGCCCAGGTCTGGCTAAAAACGATGACGTCGTCCAGACAAGCCAGACATATCTCCCAAGTGAGGCCGCTCAAGACAGATTCCATTAGCCGGGAAAAGGTGGCAGGGGCATTGTAAAGGCCAAACGGCAGGACACTGAATTCGAAGTGCCGGCTGTTGCTCATGGAGAAAGCGGTTTTGCCTTGGTGTTCTGGGTGTATTGGGACCTGCCAGTACCCAGACTGGAGGTCGAGGGTAGAGAACCACAATGCCCCATGAAGGGAATCTAGGGAGTCAACGATTCATGGGAGGGGAGTGGCATCTTCAGCAGTAATCAATGCAAAATCGCATCGTACCATCCTTCTTTCTTACTAGAACGACGGGGGAGGACCAAGGGCTGGTGGAGGGGGAAATGACGCCGGCCTCGATCATTTCGCCACTTGGCAGTCCTCTTCTTCCGTTTGTCGGGGGTTCTTGTGTCGGGAAGGCTGTCTAATCGGTGTGCCTGTCGTATAGATCTCGTGAGACAGGTATGTGGTATGCCCTATATCTGCTGGTCCGGTCGCAAACAGGTCCTGGAAATCCAGAAGGAGACATAGGGTATCTGACTGCTGGGCGGAGAAATGGTCAGGAATAGGGGGTAGGGGGGCGGGGAGGTGGGAGGAGGTTGGGGCACAGGGCTCAGCTTCCTCCATGTCTCCAATAACGAGCCCTTTGGGGAGGGTAAGGGGGGAAGGGGCGAGGTTGGCTATGCGGACAGCGGTGTGGTGGTGGGGAAAAAAGGTGGGAGATAAAAGGCAGGCAGAAAGGGCTCCCGATGGGAGGAGGGGGGAAAACAGTACAGAGGGGCCGGAGGGCCGGTTCAGGGACACCCAAGCCTCGTGGTGAGAAGGAATGGTAACAGTGGTGGAGACGGTAGCGGAGAAGGAAGGGGCTGGGGCGGTGGGGGGAAGCACTGGGAAAGAAGGGGAGGGGGGGCAGGGAGAGGAGGGAAGGGGGAGGGAGGGGTGGGAGGGAAGGAGGGGATGAATCCTCCGGCCGGGGCCGGGGCCGCGGTGTGCAGGTGCAAACGGCGTGGGTGGGGCGGAGTGGGGGACGGAACTGGAGCTGTCGGTAGCAGCAGTCAATGGTAGCTCTGAGTTTTTGGAACAAGTCCAGTCCTAAATACCCATCGTAACTCCGGCAGGAGGAGTCAAAAACAATAAACTGATGCTGGGTGGACACCGGCTGGTGGGTGTCAACCCGTAGGGCCCGAGTCTACCCACGGATGGGCAGGGGGCCATCCCCCGCGTCCACAAGGTGAGTGGTGGTAGGGCGGAGCGGGCCAAAGGTCGACTTGTGACGGGAGAAATAGTGGCCGTATAAACAGGACCTGGCTGCTCCCGTGTCAACTAGCAGTCTGGCCTTCACGCCATTTAATTTCATCTTGTGATACACTGGGGGGTGATACTTAGCGGTAGTGGCCCCCGTCACCGTGGGTTGGTGCTGGGGCGGGCCTAAAAATCCAGCTGTCTGGGGCTTTCACTCTCCTGTTCCTGCTCCTGTTCTCCCACATAGGGCTCGTCCACGGGTGCCAGCTCGTCCTCTGGAGCCTCGCCCTCCAGTGAGGACACCTTACGTGAACCAGGGGCTGTGGGTCTGCAGCCGGCAGCTTTGAGTTGGTCCCGTGTATTATGTAGGGGTCAGCAGGAACTGCAGGCTGTGAACTCCCATGGGTTTACCAAAATCAGATTTGGATTTTCCCGTGGGGTGAGTCGCCGGCGAGAGGGGTGTGCCCTAGGTGGACTAGGTGCCGGGGTAGGGCTGGTGTGAGACATGGGCAGTAGTGACATGGTTGGAGAAGCCGGGGGTTGGGTGGGAAATCTCTTCACCACATTGATCGGCTGAAGAGTAGGTCAGGTGGTCAGGAGGCTCCGTATTAGCTGGATGTCCCTATCCATGTCTCCGGTTGGGTCATGGATAGTAAAGTGTTGTCTAATGACATTCGGGAGCACTCTGAGTAGAGTGTTAAACAAGTGTTGGTCCCGGGTTTCTTCGTCTGCCTCCGGGTAGCCAGCGGTAACCAGGCATCTTGCCTGTATCAGTGTATTCTCTAAATCCCCGTCAAATGAAAAACTATCCAATTTGGATAGAGCCACCACTCTCCCTAATGATGGGGTGATGGCTTGGACAGCGAACTTTGTAAAGTTCTGCCAGGTGAGCTCCAGGACGATTTTCGGTGCTATGTTCGCCGCCGCTTTGCCCAATAGTGGGAGTTTGACTGCAATTTTGTGCTGGTCATTCTCAAAGCCAATATCCAGTAAGGGTTTAATTATTGTCAGATACGTGTGTATATTGTACTGGTCAGGGTCAAACCTGGGTAATTGTACGTGCGGTTTAGTTGCCATGTTGCCAAATATTTCTCACTACCTCTCTTCTATGCCCGGGTCAAGAACCACCGCTGGCCACCAGTGTAATGCTAAGTGAAAAAGGCCCGACTCCTTGGTCCTAAAACACCTAATATGTAGCGGGATCTTCTTTCGTGACCGGAGCTTAGTGCAATGAAAGAGAGGCAGGACACAAAAACTCTAGGCAATAACATTTTACATGTATATTCCCACAGTCAGACACAGGACAAAATGCAGATATTACAACACGGTAAGTGACACAGAAATAAAACCTTACTTACGATATTAGTATCTCGCAGGATACTGACTTAACCACTACGATTGCCAATACAGAAAGTCTAGTGAACAGCTGTACAGGGAACACGGGTGCGTGTGGGAGCATGGGAGAGGGAGTTCACACGGGAGGGGGGGATGGGAAGGACTCGTGATGAACCAGAACAGAGTTATGGTAATACTGGAAAAGGATATGTATTGCTAATTCTCTCTTAGCATCACCTGATAGAAAAGGGGTTTTGACATTTGATTCTATCTCTCGTTTATATTACGTTAGTTATGGGGAAGGGATGTCGTAGGGAGGGGGGGAATAGAGGGACACTGGATATTCACTGTATTTATGGTAATACAAAGGGACGGATATTACTCTCACTTTTCTATTGTTCTCTAGCAACAAGGGACATAGGTATATTTTCACTACAGAGACTTTCTCAGGGGAAGAGTTCTTACTGGTTGCTTGCGAGGGAGTCACTTATGAGTCAGATTTCTCGGGACACACTCACTGTACTCGTTCTTACTCACTAGCCCGTGATTTCACTCACCCAGACATTGGACATACATTAAGTCACTATATCACTGTAACCTGTTTTCTAGGGCAACGTCACACTTAATATAATTTCCTTTCACTAGTCCTGGAGCAATACCACACTTGACATAAATTCAGTCATGTCGCGGGGGCGGCGGGGAGACACGCCGGTGTCTATTTGGCCGGGCTAGGGGAACCGCCAGGGAAAGGCATGCTGAGAGGACAGGGGACGGCTCACAGGGGCGTCTTCTCACGTCCAGGGCTGCACATGGCACAAGGGTCCATAGTCTACGAGCTGGGATTAGGGGTGTGGCCCTCAGGGCTGGGGCCAAACAGGTCCAGGAGTCTCTGGCTCCTGTCTTGGCCAGAGGTGGAAGTCCTTTGCCATCTCTTGGGCGTGGAGAGGCTGCGCCCTGGGGAACTGGGGAGGGCCAGGGAAGGCTGAGGGCTGCAGGTCCGCAGAATCAAGGGGCGCCGTCAGGCGGGGGCTGCGGCACCATCTTGCACTAGGGCCCGACAGGTGAGTCTTCTCCAGGGCCAGGCGTAGGGACCAGATGCCAGGGGAGGCCGTTAGGCCTCGCGGGGTCTCTCTGTCACTGGGGAGCCAGGCATCTGTCTCACGCAGGGGCGATGTCTGCACCTCTTTCTGGCCGTAGGGCCCGGCAATAGGCTGTGGCTGTGTGGGGGAGTCAGTGCACTTCTGGTCACCTCTCCAGAGGCCGTGGGCTCGTCTCTTCTGCAGGAGGGGGGAGCGACAATTGGCCGTCTCGGGGGCAGCATCTCCAGAGCGGCAATCGGCCGTCTCCTTCGGCAGGAGGGGTGAGCAGCAATCGGCCGTCTCCTTCAGTAGGAAGGGTGAGCGGCAATCGGCCATCTCGGGGGCAACACCTCTAGAGTGGCAATCGGCCGTCTCCTTCGGCAGGAGGAGTGAGCAGCAATCGGCCGTCTCAGGGGCAGCACTTCCTGAGCGGCAATCGGCCGTCTCCTTTGGCAGGAGGAGTGAGCGGCAATCGGCCATCTCAGGGGCAGCACCTCCAGAGAGGCAATCGGCCGTCTCGGGGGTAGTACCTTCAGAGCGGCAATCGGCCGTCTCGGGGGTAGTACCTCCAGAGCGGCAATTGGCCGTCTCGGGGGTAGTACTTCCAGAGCGGCAATCGGCCGTCTCCTTCGGCAGGAGGGTGGATTGGCAATTGGCCGTCTCAGGGGCAGCGCTTCCAGAGCGGCAATCGGCCGTCTTCTTCGGCAGGAGCGTGGAGCGGCAATCGGCCGTCTCCTGGGGCAGAAGAGATGAGTGGCAATCGGCCATCTCGGCAGAAACACCTTCAGTGCGACGCTTGGCCAACTGACGAAGGCGGGAGCGGCAATTGGCCGTCTCCAGAGGGGTGCTGTCGGAAACTGAAATATCAGTTCCACTCCAGTCTGATTTGGCAGTCCCACTTCCTGAAGGTAGTGTCCTCCTTCTGCTATGGTGGCGGTGCGACGGCTGAGTGTGATAAGGGTGCACGGCCCGGGCTGGCTTATGCCGTTGTTGTATTGGGTCCCCTAGTGTGGGTGTGGCTACTCCGTGGGGTCCGGGTAGGGGTGTCGGTGTGTTTCTGGGGGCACTACACTGTTTCTATCTCATTGTATTTCTGGGGGCACTATGTTGTTCTTCTCTCACATCGTCTCCAGGGGCACCGACTTGCAAGCCACGCATTTCAACCCTTATCAGTTATCTTTCAGCCCTTTTCTACTCTTTGGTGACCTTAACCCCTCCGTGGCTGAAGGCCAGTAATTTTCAGTGCACGCCAGGACGACGCCGGGGCCACTTTTTGAAGTTTCGAAAATTGATTTTTTTTTCTTGCCATATTGAAGAGAAAGTCAAGATGCACCTAACAGTGCAAATCCCAGCTCCCTAGACGCATTTTGTGGCTTGTAATGGAGTGCGGAAGTTGTAGAAATATCGGCAACCAATATCGCTGCCCAGGGGACTGCGCAACGCAACTGGGCAGGTGTTGTTATTTTTTGTTTTACCTCCCAAAACAATGCGAATGGTGCTGAAATGTTGCGCATATATGAGATATGATGGTATCGAATGATTTCAGTACATAATCTGTTGGGAATGGCTGGAAAAAAAAAATGTTATGAATACTTTTTCACCTTTTTGATATAAAATATGTTTATGGTAGTTTCGAGTTATTTTTTAAGTTATCGTTGTGCTCATGCTTGGAAAAGGGAGCGAAAGAGTTGAATATTCAGTCCCAAATGAGAAAATTGCACGTCCTCCAAGGTTAGACTCTGCCACGGGAGAATAAAGTGGAGGGTCAGATCCGATTAGCAATACGGAAGTTGAGTCGCAACTTCGAGCTCCCACACCACGAGCATGGCTAAAAATAGAATCATAATGTAGTTTCAGACCTAAGAATAAGTCTAATTATTATGAATACAGATGCAAGCAGAAATAAATACGTTTATAGACGGGGGAAAACGTATTTTTTCCGTAATGTTAATCTTTCTCTATTATTTTACGTTCATCTTTATAATTTTACCTTGTTATTTTTGCAACATATATTGCTGTCTCGTAAACAGGGTGGTTGTGTGTGTTTTGCAAGGGAGGAAAAAGATTGTATTTTCTGTCTGGGTCGAGATAATTGATGTAACTGTGTTTTTAGGCATGGCCACGAGCGAAAAAATCATACATACACTCGTCACGACAGCAGGTGGTGAACTGACAGATATGTTTGAGAGTGAAGTCAAGGTCAGTCTCATGTTCCAGATTTTCGTTCACTTCCCGAAGGTTTTCACAGTTTTCTGCAAGTTGCACTGCATCTAATGATCCAAACGATTACAGCAAACCCGAGCAAATAGGTAAAGAGACCAAGCCAAAAATGTATTGTTCACTTATTATCATGTCTTCTTTGTATGTGCCTGTATTACTTCATAATCGTAAACAGGTGGTTGTGTGTGTTTTGCAAGAGAGGACAAAGATGATATTTTCTGCCTAGGTCGAGATAATGGGTGTAGTTGTGTTTGTTTAGTTATGGGCAGGAGCGAAAAAATTGAAAATCCACATATCACAGCAGCAGGCTCTGAACTGCTTAATGAGGTGTATGGGAGTGTAGTGTAGGTCAGTGTGAAGACGTTCAGAACGTTCATTCACTTCCTAAAAATTTTTGCACTTTTATAGGCCGCGTTCAAACGACACTGGCAGCCATTTATTGGCTAAACGTCATTCAACGCCAGTGGCCACGGAGGGGTTAATGGCCACCATCCTTTGTGGGGTGTCTGACTTTCAAATCCCCAGGGTGATCTTCTTGCCTCTTCTGTTGGGGATTTAGATTTGGTTGTCCTAAGCAATGGGAGGCAGACCCATTTTCATGTTCAGACTGGCACGTATTCTGTCGTTAACCTCACCATCTTCTCTGACTGTGCCCTTGATTTTTCTTGGGAGGCTTTGGATGATCTGCATGGTACTGACAATTATCCTGTGTTGGTCCAGTCTACTTGTTCTGTTCCTGCATCCCGTATGCCATGCTGGTGTCTGGATAAGGCTGATTGGTCTCTCATTGAGAAACTATGTATGTTTGCCTACAAAGTTACTAATTTTTCAACTGTCGATGATGCCGAACGTTATTTTACTAAGACTCTTTTCTCAGCAGGGGTTCATTCCATCCCATGGACTTCTAGTGTTTTTTCCCGGAGACCTGTGCTCTGGTGGAATGATGACCGCTGTGTAGCAAAAGGAGCTTACAAAGGGCTGCCAGTCTATATTTTGCCAAGTGTGATGTTGTTTCTCCAAAAATCCAATTTTGCAAAGCACATGCTCACTATAGATGGGTCATGAAGAATGCTCGCCGTCACTCATGGAGGTCGTATGTTTCTACAGTTATGTCCTCTACTCCAATGCGTATGGTGTGGAAAAAGGTGCGCAAGATTTCTGGTAGGTTCTTGCCCCCCTCCCCACTTGTGTTGAGACATCACAGAAATCTTATATCTGCACCAGATGCGGTAGCCCCTGGTCCTGCATATCAGTTTTGTGCTGTCTCAAAAAACGATCCTTCTAAGCCGTGTGCTAGCTCTCATAGGAATCAGGAGAGACTGGGTCTTGACTTTCACCCTCGTGGTGGAGAGCCATATAATTTTGACTTCAGACTCCGTGAGCTGCGTGCTGCCCTCTCGGAGTATGGTGACACTGCTCCTGGGCCTGACGACATAACATTCATTCTGTTCCGCCATCTGCTGTCTAATTCACTTCAGTTTTTATTGGACCTTTTTAACAGGGTTTGGAGTGAGGGCTTTATTCCCAAGAGTTGGAAGCTGGGAATTGTCCTCCTTATTCCCAAGCCTGGGAAGGACCATTCCCATGTTTCCAACTCTCGCCCTATTACTTTAACATTGTGCATGTGCAAGCTATCTGAAAAGATGGTCAGGGTCAGGCTTGTGTGGTTTCTAGAGAAGAGTTGCTTTCTCTCTACTTCGCAGAGTGGCTTCCATAAATTACAGTGTACTTCAGACAACCTTACCATGCTCGAGGCATCGATCAGTGGAGCTTTTGCCTCTAAGCAACATCTTGTGGCTGTGTTCTTTGAACTTGAGAAGGCTTTTGACTCTGCCTGGCACCATGGCATCCTCCAACAACTTCATGCCTTTGGTTTACGTGGTCGCCTGCTCATGTTGCTTGGAGACTTCATGACTGAGTGTGTGTTTTGGGTCCATGTGGGTTCTACCCTCTCTGTGACACTGTGGCAGGAGGAAGGTGTCCCATAGGGGAGTGTATTAAGTGTTTCGCTGTTTGCAGAGGCCATTAATGGTATCCTTGACACTGTGCCTGCTGGTGTATCCTCATCCCTTTATGTGGATGACTTAGCTATATGGTTTTCTGGCTCCCGCATGTCTGCTATTGAGCGGCATATGTAACTTGCCTTGGACAAGATTTCTGCCTGGGCCACTTCCAAGGATTTTCGGTTTTCCCCTTCTAAGACTGTGGCTATGCACTTTCATAGGATGAGAGGGGTACACCCGGACCCTGATCTCCAGCTTTGTGGCAGGAGACTCCGTTGTGTGGCAAAGACGAAATTCTTGGGCGTGTCGTTTGACTGCCGTTTGACTTGGGTTTCACACTTGGCAGATCTTAAAGCATCATGTATGAAGGCTCTCAATCTATTGAGGGTTTTGTCCCATACCTCTTGGGATGCTGATCGGAGGACACTCTTACATCTGTAACAGGTTTTTGTAACTTCCAGGCTGTCATATAGCTGCGAGGTCTACTTCTCTGCCATAGAGTCCAGAATGAAAACTCTAGATGCTGTCTATCATCTCAATGTCCATTGGGTTTTGACGACTTTGTTTTGGACTACATTATTAATGATGTGCCCTTCCTGAAGTCTGAAGCTGAACTAACCTGTGAGCCGGTGAGTTCCATCTCCCATTGAACTCAGCATGGGGTTTCCATATCTTTGTTGTATAACCTCAGGTATTCGGATGTTCGCAGGGAGCCTCAGCTTGAGAAGGAAGAGGACAACGAGCGCAATGGTGAACAGCATCTTTATTTCAAAAGTTTCGACATTTAAACCGTCATCATCAATGATCTAAAAGGGCAAAAAATTAAGTTAAAACACTACAAATCAATCTCAGTATTATGTGAGTGAAAAAACACGGACACACAGTCTAAAACCTTTAACAGGAGAGAGAGGGGGAAGTGTAAGAGTACTAAAACAGAGTTATGTAACATATACAGGTACTTCAGACATAAATGTTTTTTAGAGATTGGTTATGGATCTTAATACAGTTCTAGCAATCTAAGTTACTTTTGATTATCAAGATCATATTTTTAAATACTCCTTTTTAAATGTGATATCTTACTTTTAAGTGAGGAAGGGACCTGAGTCTTCGGCCTGTCCTGCTCGACTGACCCACATGGTCGTCTGTCCTAAGCTCTGTAGTATACCCAGTATCCTTAAAAGTGCTTGTCATAAGAGAGACTGGAGGAAGTGAAAAATATACAGATTGATTTTATCTGGCCCAGAATCTGATCATATTCATTTACAGTAGATGTTACCATAGAAAATAATTAAATTAATAAATAAAAAGTCAGTTTGCATGTTTTATAATAACGTATCCTATCCTTAGCTACAGTAGCATACTCAGCTTATTCAAACTCTGCATTGCTTTGCCATTCACAGCTTGTATAATGTTTAATATTTATGTGCACTCAGTATCTCACACATTTTTAACTTCCATTTTTTCTGTCAAACCGCTCTGACCCTTCTGAACGCTGGTAAAAAAAACTTTTCCCTCAGTTCCTCTCTCACATATTCCCTCACATTTACACATTCTACCTGCCATGAGAATGTGGAAGAGATCTCCGTGTACAGTCGGGCAACGTTATCTGATGCATATTCGTCGACAGTGTCAGCAACAACGTAAGGGTTCCTTGGCTACTCATTGAACACACACACACACACACACACACACACACACACACACACACACACACACACACACACACACACACACACACACACACACACACACACACACACACACACACACACACACACACACACTTAACTTAAAGCTGTCCTTTTACTACAGGCGATGATGCCTACTATACCTACAAGGATACAATGATTTTCATTGTCTTTGGTGCTAACGTGTGTCACTATGCAGACCAATCCTGGATCCGCGAGCTTTAACACACAGTCGGCACTTCGATTCCGAGTTAGCCGGGAACACTTTGGTTTGGTTGTGTCTCCGTTATCTACACTATTCTCTGGCGTGATTCCAAGCTTCTTCGAAATGAATGGTTCCTTCACTGGATAGGACTCACCATTATTCTTTGTCTAAGACATTGGTTTCAAGATCTTTTGGTATGATGTCGCATTTCTCCAGAGATGTCCTTACATAATCTTTATGACCCTTCTGTCCCCCTGGGTTGCAGCGTGCTGCAGGGTGGAGAGGCATACAGCCGTATATACTGATACCTTCATCTCAATTCCCAAGATGGTGTTTTCAAAGACTCTGGATCTGAGATACACAGAAAAGGTTGAGGCATGGTTGATTCGTGCAAGGTTTTCTGCATCAATAGTATGTTAACTAAGAGCACACTTCCAAGGAGGGTAAGATTCTTTACCTGTTTTACATTTTCACCATTTCTCTGAAATGCATGAAGCTCTACTGGGTTGTTTCTCCGAAATATTACTTCTGTTTTACTGGTATTTATTCGAAGTCCCATTGCATGGTATATTTTGAAGACGATGGTGACACTGTTGTAGGGCTTCTGGGGGACGTGCAAGGACAGCACAGTCGTCAGCATATTGCAGCTCAAGGCAATGAGCCATTTCAGTGCTTGAGTGTGCCTGAAGATACCCAAGATTAACCCCTTAAGACCGCAATTGTTTCAGGCAGGGTACCTCCCACAACCGCAATTCGGGGGTGTTATGGCGACTTTCACCAAGGGCAAATTGACTGTGTTCTGGCTAAAGAGGAAGAATTTACACACCTGACAACGCAATCCGTACGCCCGTAGGCGTAATGGTTACCGCACAATCGCGAGTCAAAGTTCAAAAGAGTTTATGATAGTTACCCCTCGAAAACAATCGAAATTATGAAAATTTTGATAACTACCTATTATTCTTATTAAAACAGGTAATTTGAAATTGTTTTGTCACACCAACCATGAAAAGAGGTGTATGTAGGTGTGGGGAGATTACTAGACTGTGGGGAGATAAAGTAGGCTGTGGGGAGTAGGCCTATAGGCACGGGGGTTGGAAATAACCAGCTTTTCACATGAAAAGAAAGCACTTCAGTGTGTCCTGTAACTTACGTCGGAGGCTGCTATTGAGGCACCGGGGGGAGGGTGGTGATAACTGTCTCTCTTCGATGCTTGGGGGAGAGCCTGGTACCCCTGGGGATGATGTGTTTTTATTTCTGAAGACGGCTGGCCTCCTTCACCTTTTATGATAGCATTGTTTTTACTCTGATGTCTGGTTTTTAATATGGAGTTTTCCTTTTTAATGTTTTTGTGTTTCTAGTGTTTAAATTTTTGCTTATACGGCACCATATGACCTTGTTGTTGCAGTGCCATGTGTTCTATCTATCAATCAATCAATAATTCTCCTATGTGACATCTTATATGTGTCATCTAGTAAAGAGGTTTACACGGGAACAACTGCAGGACGATTACCGATGCCGTGTAGTTGTGGTTTCACCCGTTGTGCGTGTGGTGCAATTGCGGTTGTGTCTTCTCCATCATGATACGTGTGCAGAATGGAATACCTTAAATGCTACTGCAAGGCTTGGTAAATGAGTTTGGGATAGTATGTAAGAAACGGAATCTAAATGTGAATGTAGGGAAGAGTAAAGTGTTCTTTGAGAGAAATGAAGTCACTGAATGTACAGTGAGGTTGGATGAAGAGGAAGTGGACAACGTGAATGCATTTAAGTTTTGGGGTAGCGTGATGAGTAAGGATGGAAGTTTGGAGGATGAAATGTTTGAAAGAGCACAATAAGGAAGAAAAGTTACTGGTTCATTGAAAGCAGTGATAAAAATTTGGGAAGTGAGCATGGAAGTAAAAACTTCGCCGCAAAAAGTCTTGTTATACCAACTCTAACGTATGAAAATGAAACTTGGACCTTGTTGAAAGGACACAAGTCAAGAGTGAAAGCAATCGAAATGAATTATTTGAGAGAAGCATGTGGAGTTACATGGAGACAAACTGACAAATGAGGAAGTGAAAGAGTGTTGTGGTGAAAGCGTCATGAGAAATGCATTGATGTGGTTTGGCCATATGGAGATGATGGAGAGCTAGAAACTAACGAGGAGGGTGTATGTGAGTGAGGTGGAGGGGGGAGTGGGATGGGGAGGCCTAGGATGAGATGGAGGGTTGGAGTGGAGCGGCATATATGAAAGGAAGATGTGAGCTATGAGCAGGGCAGTGTATTGGCCGGGGACAAGGTGATATGGAGGCGATATGTTTATGGCCACCACGTAGGGGATTAAGGTGTCTGGCAGTAGACAGATAGATGGATACCTTGCTCCAGACAATTTCATTTGGATTTGGAGAGCCTTTTCGACCTGAAGGAGTTAGGCCCATGTCCCATATTCAAGTTCATCTTTGAGAACGGCCCCATCACTACTATCTTATCCTCGAGGTATGATCTTGGGGAAATGTCACGATCATACCTCAAACAGTAGACCTAAAAGGCCATTTCACCACAAAATCACGTTAGTACTAAGACACACAAAGACATTGCTACGACATGCCACGACACCCTACGGAAGCGTCACATTATCCTGAGGACAAACTATGATCATCCCTCAGTTCAAAAATATCGGTCACTTTGACTGCACGTTACGCCAAGACATCGCCACGACACGCTACAACAAGTTACGACATGCTATGGAATTGCTGAGTTACTGCTAAGATTATCAGGACATATGAAAATACACTACAATGGCCATGTGTAAGTTGTCGTTGTATATCTTAGGTATAACTTTGCCTGTGGTTGTTACAATTCGTGTGTCGTATTGGGTCTTCGGGATCCAACCTCCAAGTTATTGCTACGACACGTCACGTTACGCCTACGGCATGCTACGACAACCTATAACAAGCTAATACACACTAAGACATGCTAAGTCACAGCTAAGACAAATGACGTTACCGTCACGACATGTCAATTTCTCCTCTTTGTCGGCACCCACGCCGACAATTATTGAACATTCGAAAAATTGTCGTAGCGTGCCAAGAACCACGAAGAATGAACAAGTTCTCCAAGTCAGCGGCACGTCATTGCTAAGTCACGCCACGTTACTCATGATGACATGCGGCAACACACGAAGACATGAAGATCGTGGCGTGTCGTGGGATTGTTCGTGACAGCAGGACATAGGCTTTAGCCTCAGGGACCATTATCCCCATCATTACCAGAAGTTTGTCTTGAGTTGAATACAGCAAAGAAAGACGCCACCGTATTCAAGGAGTTAAGTGTAGTATTACAAGTCACACAGATGGCTTCATAACACCTCTTGCTTTACGAAATATTTTGCATATTACACTTTAATATGCTATTTTATGCTCTTTATATCGTTTTATCATCGACGTCGTTTGCGTCAGTAACACACGAGGATAATGAGCTAAGTGCATAATATATGGCTAAGGAAGAGGTATTACGAAATATCAAGTCACTTGTACGTCCGACGAGTTCCAGTGTGGGCCTTCACATCCAACTGGGCCAAGTCAGATCGGGTCAAGGCCCATATTCTCATCGGGTAAGGAAACTCCCTAACAATTCCTCCCCAGTTATTAATAATTGGATATGGCTGCTTAATATCTTTTTGTATGTTATTTACACAGACCATGATGATATTGAAAGGATTTATGTAACATAAGAGGAAAAATAAATCGCTTAAGAAAAGGTGTTAAGGAGTTTCCTCAACCGACTAAAATACGGGCCCAGGTTTAGTCATATGCATTTACTTCAGCTAAGATCCATTCAGCTCATTCTGTTTCACCTCAGCAATGTTCAGACCCTAGTACATCATTTCCTAACCTTTTCTGAGCTCAGCACCCCCTGCAGTAAGGCTTCACGGTCCAGGACCCCCTTACATCTGGTTACTGGGACTACAGTTGCAACACTGCTACAGCTACTACACCACTAAATGGATAAAGTAAAGTACTCCTTGACAATTCATTTTATATATTCTCTAAAAATAAAATATCAACAATGCCAACACTAAGCAAAAGTTATATATGCTGCAGTTTCCAGCACCCCCAAAATCTGACTTCAGCATCCCCTGGGGTGCTAGCACCCCAGATTAAGAAACGCTGCCCTAGTACATCAATTATGGACTGTTTCAGGTAGTTTAGGTCATGTAGTGCAATCCAGATGCAATTAAGTGTATTTTTATACTGCTGGAATCATTTAAGTCTTCCACATCAGCATTCAGGCTCAGCTGGCTCATGCTGTCTCCATTCCGGGCCTTCATATCCAACTGGGTCCAACCAGTGTAATTCAAGATCATTCACATCCAGTCAGTTCTCCTTATATCCATTCTTGTCATTCTGACTCATTCCAGCCACTTTTAGACCTACGTAAATCAATTCAGTTTTATTTAAGGACATTATCTTTTATGGAAGCCTCAGTGGGTCCAATCACGACCCTCTGAGACTAGCCCGATTATTTCAGGTTCTCCACGTCGATTTATGCCCAGCTGGATAATATTCGGCCTCTTCAAAGCCAGCCAGGCCCACCTATAGTCCTTAAACCTTAACCATGGCCTATACTTTCGTCCATTTGCAGCTTATTTCACGTACAGTAGCTCAGTGGCAGAAAAAGACAATACTTCGACTCTACACCCTTTCCATTGCACTGCTTCGTGACTAGCACAATCTTCTAGTGTTAATCTGCTGTTATAACTCAACATTCATGATGGATAGATGGCAATTTTAGGCCAAGTTAAAGTGAAAAGAGTGTAGTTCCATTCCAGGCCCCTACATCCAATAAAACCCAGTCAGGTCAATTCTATTCAAGTCATCCATTCGGGCCAACGCATCTGTCTTAGCTCACTTCAGCCATGTTCAGACCCAAGTAGATCATTTCACTGTGTTCGGGAAAGTTAAATATTTTCATTCCGTCCACCTCCGTTAAGTTAGTTTACATCTAATGAGGTTGATTCGTGACTTGGCTATGAAGGAGTGTTTTGAAAGTCAGTCTAATGCAGTCTTTTTGTTATTTTTCGATATTTTTATGAGCGCTCGAGTCTTTTTAATCCTTTCAGATCCTTCAGGCCTGTCAGATCTATTCAGGTCAGTGAAGTTCGATTTAAGCCATGCCACATAAGAGTATGCAAAAACTCGGTCTCATGGATACTATAGTTTGTGATGTGGATTCAGGTCTCTCGTGAATGGATTGAGTGGGCGGAGGCAGGTGGCTGGGATGGGCTGGAATTGAGGTTAGAGGTTGGTCACGACGGGCTGGGCATATCCTGTTGACGTATGTGGAAGTTTTTGATCATATGGTGTCTAAGTCAATATCATTGTACTCATAACAAAAGGTGGGTGGGATACATGGCCAGGAGTGGGCGGAATGGACTGGATTGATGCTGAGGCATGTGGTGGAAGATAATATGCACTGACAATGGGAGCTGAAGGTAGACTGGCAAAGTGAATGTAAAAGGTGAGGAATGGAAGAGACTAATAAGATGGAGAGTTTGGGGCGAGGATGATACGAACACACCCTGAAAAAACTGCATTGTAGGAGGGGTAGCTTTGTCCTGGGAACATTTCTTTTGATGACTGAGTATTGAGGGGGGGGGGGTAGAAATAAGCTGCGGTAGGTGGAGAGGGATAAGTGGAATGGTCAGGCATGGTTGTGAGTGGTGGGGTTGGTGGGCAGGGCAATATACTCTGTGAAGGTAGGTGCTACAGATGAGGCATTATGGGTGTCATGTTGGATAAATTTATACGTACTACAAACAGATGATCAAGGAGAACACCAACAAGAAAGCAGTAACGGAAACAAGAACAAGACACCAACCAAAAGAACAAGAGCAACAGCAATCACAATAACAAGAACAAGACAGCAACCACAATAACAACAAGAAAGCAAGAATAAGAACAAGACACACGAAGCACAAAAATATGAAGAACAAGAAAGCAAGCACGAAAACAAGAACAAGAAAACGAGCACAAGATCAAGAGCAACAAGACAACAAGCACAAGAACAAGAACAACAAGCAGCACTCGTCTTCAGCACTTGACCTCATACGATGTCGGTGATAAATTCGAATTAAACAGCAAGAACAATGTAAATACTTCTTCATCGTATTTAAAGGAGTCATGACAAAAGTATACATCCATTTGACTAAGAGAGGTTTCTAGTGGACTGATCCTGTTTTCCTAGTGATGGACATAAATTAACGATAAATATGTCACGGGATAGAAACGATGACGTCTTCTTTATGGCCGCTACCTTCTGACTGATGGTATATTCTTTTGACAGTCTTGTTAAAATCTTTATTAATGTCTTGTCGTCTAGTGGCTGTTCAGTATTCAATAGTTATAAAAATAACAGGTAAGCGAGGGCGCCCACCATCCACTCGCTCGATGTAGTGCTGCTCTCGGGTGTCTGCTCTCTCCTCTCTTCCTTCTTTCCTTCCTTCCCCTTTTGGTTTTATTTCCTTCATTCTTTCCTCTTCCTTCTGCCTACAGGTGACTTAACACCCCCTCTTCTTTCTTTCCTTCATTCTTTTCTCTTCCTCCTGCCTATGGGTGACTCTACACTGAGTGACTAGCCAAAAAAAAAAAAAAAAATCCTGTACACCAGGAAACCATTTACTAAGTTGGGTGGTAACCACATAACCAAATTATGGCGTCTGGTGGTTTAGTGGGTAATTAAGGCGTTCCAGTCGTATTGAGCCGGTGAAGGTTTATATCCAAGGGGTGGTTGGGATTTATTGCTCACGTAATGCCACTCTGGGTTGAGTGAGGCTGGTCACTCCTATCTTAAATGGCAGGACCAAATTGCCTAGCCCCGAACCCCTACTCACCTCATGGGGCAACATACTGTACGTTTGGATGGTGGATGGTTGGCTGAGTAATAATAATAATAATAATAATAATAATAAGAGAAGAAGAAGAAGAAGAAAAAGAAGAAATATAATAATAAATATAAAAAATAATAAAAATATGAAAATAATAATAATAACGATGATGATGATGATAATAATAATAATAATAATAATAATAATAATAATAATAATAATAATAACAATAATAAAAAAATAATAATATTATTATTATGAAAATAATAATAATAATAATAATAATAATAATAATAATGAAAATGATAATAAAGTCTGATAACAGACAGACCAAACTATAAAAAGGCCTCATGGTGGTGAAGTGCTTAATTACGTGTTATCTGGCCTTTAACATGAATGGCTGCCACGCCACCTACAATTTCCCTCTCAGTAGCACCACACACGTCAGTGAGAGGCGGTGGGGGCGGTGCTGTGAGGGGATAATGGCGGGGTGAGGGGGTAACGCTGTGATAGGCTGGCCAGGCACGTCCACAGAGCCACTGTGACCAGTCCTGAGCCAGCGTATCACCGTCTCCCGCAAGGTGGCGTTAGTGCAAAGGACCAAACGTAACACTGTTCTTGTCTTCGTTGTTGATTTCTTGGATATATTTTGTTTCCATTTAATACTGTGATATATTTGTTTCCATGGTTTTAGTCCAACAACTGACCACTCATCAATTTCATCCTGGCTTGTTTCTCAGCACTGGGGCATAAAATCTTGCTGTTGTTATCACTGCCGAGGTATATATATATATATATATATATATATATATATATATATATATATATATATATATATATATATATTCCATGACAGGTGGATGGAGAGAAGGGAAAAGTTGTAGGAAGGGGGCAGGGACAGATGAGAGTAGGAGGGGAGACGCATCGAAAAAGGGGATTGACAGAAAAGAAAATCGGACTGGTTGAAAACAGTGAGAATTGTTTCCAATTCTTAGCAAGAAGAAGAGGAAAACTGTGGAAAGGGGTGGGGAAAAGGTGGTCATTATGAGGGAGACAGGAATGCAAAAGTTGGACAGACAACGGGAAGATTGTAGAAACGTGTGGGTGATGGGTGACAGAAAGAATTGAGATAGTTTCCATTTCTAGACCGGTGGAGAGGGAAGTTGTGGCAAGGGGCGTGGGGAAGAAGGAAAGGGAGAGGGAGAGAAGAGCTAATTAGATGGACAGACAAAGGGACGACTGGGTAGAGAACGACGGTGACTGAAAGGAGTGAAAATTGTGATTCCATTCCCTAACAGGTAGGGTGGGAGGCGAGGAAAGTTGTAAAGAGGGGCAGGAGAGGCAGAGGATTAGAACGGTACATGTAGGGAAAAGAGAACGCAGGAAAGAGAAACAAAGTTATTTATAACTGTGATAATAGTTTGAGGGGATTTATACCGAGACTCGTTCCATTATAATAACAAGAGTAAAAAAGGTGAGAGAGAGAGAGAGAGAGAGAGAGAGAGGAAGGAGTGGAAGGGTAATTGATGACAGTGATAAATGAGACGGCTCGGGATAACATGTACCGAAATATGTTACAAGAATCACAAAGCTTGAAGAAGTAGGTAACAAAATTATAGGACAAAGGAGGGAAGGTTTGAGGAAAAGGATGTGAGGTGACTGAAGAGTATGTGAAGCAAAACTGAATCCAAGATCGCACCGTCTCCCATCCCTGTAATTTCAATATTTACAAAAGGTGAAAATAGGACAGAATAAGGCAAATGATAGGGGAGAATAGAGCGTCAAGGCCATATTAATAAAAATATTTGAGAAACGCTTATTTGAAAAACAATCGGGCACTCGTTTGAATTACTTTTTTTTTTTTTTAAAGTAAGGAACACACACTACTATATTGTGCCTGGGAATTTGTTTGGTGGCCCTACTTTCTTGGCATTGCTCGGATCAGCACCAAAACAAATAATATTTGACATTTTAACATTCTAAAAGTATTGATATTCTGCTTTCACTGTGCCATTTTACCCACTTTATTTATCAAAATGCAGCGAAAATATGAAAATGCTTATGTGAGGGTGTCAGGACTCCATATTATAATAATACAACTCATAGAGAGAGAGAGAGAGAGAGAGAGAGAGAGAGAGAAGCACCAGCTAGGGTGTGAGATAGGAAGTGTGTCAGCGAGAATCGACCAATTGGAAATGAGTTCAGCAAATACTTAATCAACAGTATGCCAGTGGGCACGGAAGCACTACATACACACTGACATGCAGGGTTCTAGAAGCTTCCACGACAGTGTAGTCCACGTGACACGATCCCTGCTAAACGAGAATGTAGGAATCAGAGATCAGAAAGGGGCTAGCCATAGAACCGACAGGTCGTGGAGAGAGGAAATAACAAGAGGGGTCCGACGACACTTAGTAAATTAGGTCCCTGTGCAATACATACCCTGACCAACTTAGACTTTCCTTGAAGATAATGAATCAAGATCAACTCCCTGTATTCATCTTTAACTCCTCCTGCTTTCGATTACCACATTAACTTTAACCAAAACTCAAGACTTACATATTACAAGACCAAAGAGTCATAAGGGTGATGTTTATATGCTGACATAAAGGTTAGCAATTAAAGATAGTTTTTAGCAAGTGATGAGCTAATATACAGTATTATACGTGATAGGTGTTTTGAAAAAAAAAATAACTTCAAGTTGTGCGAAAACAGTACCATTCAAAACAAAAGCCTGGCAAGATACAGTACTTGGTTTTGTTTTTATTGGACCACAATGTAAATTATACCTTCCATAATATTGAGGAGTGACGAGACACGAATTTATTCAAGTAACAGCCAGAAATATAATCATGAAAATCAGCTTTGTGTTTACTTACATACAAAAGTGTTCAACGCAGCGCTCGGACTAGTCGGCATTACGAAAACCAAATGGAGAAAGTAAACAGACACCCGCCCTGACTTGGCCTAATGCTGATAAAGTAAGCTAGATATTTTTTTCTTTACATATATTTTCATAAAATAAAATACACAGTTACATGTTTGGATAATACTTTGGCAATAATGTGGGATTGGCAGGCTGTTTGAGTTCCCTATATTTTGATGTTCCTAACTCTGCCACTGTGTCAGAATATAGTTTTTCTTGTAGCAAATTGTATATATCTCATGGATTTTTCCTACCTAGTCCCAGATAGGCAGATGATACCAGGCTCGTGAAGCTTTGAAACTCTGACAAATGAGAACTCTGCGCTGCTCTGCTGTTTTTTTAGGATTATTCTCGCATATATTTTTTTAACAAGTAGCAGTGCATATCCGGCTGACTGTCAGGCAACTGATGAGAAAATTAAAGACGATGTCTAATTTCTCTTTCTTGTTTCTATGAAAATATTTAACATCACCTTTTTAACTTCAATTGGCTTATTATACTGTAGTTTTATATCTGTAATTTTTCTTTCTTTTAGTTGGGGTGCATCCTGAATGTGCCCTATTCCAACCGAAAAATTTGCATTCATATTACACGAATACTGAAGCCAGCATAAGCACGCTTACTTTGGCAGTTTTATGGCAGAACACCAACTGAGTGGTCATCAGAGTGTCCGTCAAATAATTCTGATTAATGCAGGTGTTAGATTAATGGAAAGGAGTGGAAGTAAAGAAGACTTGTATAGACTATCCTCTGTCTACCGTTAATCTATTTCAATTACATTATGACGATGAAAACACTATTGAGAGAGAGAGAGAGAGAGAGAGAGAGAGAGACGGGGGGGGGGGGGATAAGGTGACTGAAAAGGATGAAAAATAAGGAGAACAGTTTCCAAGATCATTGTCTCCTCCCCCTTACTATAATTTCAGGGTCGGGCCAAAACTTGGTGTACACAGGGTAGTAAAAAGCTAGACATAGTTGCTCCCCACAAAGAGAGAGAAACACACTAAATATTTCACAGCCTGAGTGAGTCATTTTGTACTTGCCTGTTCCTGTGTCTGTACTGCCAACCCAATTTACGAACATGATGATGATGATGATGATGATGATGATGATGATGATGATGATGTGATCTTATTCCGTATACAGTGTGAAACATCTGAAGCTTTTGTCTGCCTGGTTTAGAATTATAAATGCTATAGGCTTCAGTTCTCGGCTCTCACGATGCAATACTTACTGCTGATATGGGTGAAGTATGAGGCAGATAACACACACACAGTATGTCATCGGTGACCGTAATTTCGTAGTGTATGAGAACAGGGTTGATGTTGATAATGCATTTGTTATTCAAAATATACCCCCTTGTAAGATATAGTCTAACTTTTGTCACAATGGCCACGGTGATACTCTAGAATTACTCGTTAGGTAATTATACGGCAAGCGGTGGCTCAGTCGGTAGAGAGGTGGCCTGCAGTCCTACCGGACCTAGGCTCAAATCCCCGCTGGGGCAGGGGACAATTTAAGGATTTGAATTTAATAACAACAGACTTTACTGATCTACCAGAAGACCCGCCGACATGTCGTAAAAACACCCCCGCTAATACCAATACACCAGTCCTGTATGAGACAGCCCTAGCATGTAATTCAATATGGACGGTGGGTGTTAGCGCCGAAGTGGTGACATGTAGAGGTGTATGGTACGTAGGAGGACTACTGGGGCTTGTGGAGCAGGCTGTGAAGCCTATGCCCAGAGTCGGACATATTAAAAAAAAAAAAAAAAAAGACTAATTAATCAGTATAACAACGATATGGATAGATAGATATATTCATAGACGGATTTAGTAACTGTACCCATTTCTTTAAATAATTGTTTACCACGTAATGACATTGTGTATACCTCATTTTTTTTCGTGTATTTCCGTTATTTATATTCTACATATGCACCTTTCCACCTCCCTTATTATGCTTAATTATATTATTCCTATTTTCACATTTGATTTCAGAGAACTGTATTTATATTATTAGTTATTGATTGGAGAAACTTAAAAGAATATTTATATATAGCACATTCTCTCAACTTAGGTCAAGTGCAACTTAGTGATTATTATTTTGATTTGTTTATGCATTCATATTTCTTCATACAGTTATTTTACTTTATATTTAGGATATGTTTTTTTCTTTTGTTATTTTGCATAACCAAGCAACATCTGTTGTTTCTGGCATTTTTATACACTTATAATTATACAGATAGATACACAGACAGACGTGTGTGTGCGCGATGATTCTAGCTCATAATATTGATTAGTTTATGAATAAGGTACTAATGATCTTCCACTTTTCAACTTATTCAGTAGCGTAAAGTAAGGTTAATATTTATTTCTCTTTTGTTATTTCATGTTAATTATATCACACTGCTGATTCTGAATCAAACAAAAACTGTTGTTTTCTCCTTTTTTATAAGTCTTTAACCCTTTGATTATGAGGGTCTCAAGCTGCATAAATGTGTATGATGATCACAAAAATACAATAGCAAAAAATCACACTGAAGAAATCAAATTATCCTTCGTTACGCTTCCAACACGATGAATTTTTTATAGCTACTGTTAATGAACGTCCTTTGATGGGAGAATAATTAACTGGCGCCATCGCACTGATAAAAATATACAGACGTTACCATCCCAAAGTGATCTTGGAGCCATCGATCACATTCAATAGGACTCTTTCAGTCATAATAATAATAATAATAATAATAATAATAATAATAATAATAATAAAATCTGGTGGTATGAAGAATATATAGAAATACTTTTTTGTACAAAAATGTTTATCACAAGACTATATTACTGCTTTTGTTCTGGTGCTTTTATCATTCATCATTCATTCATCATCCAATCCTACATTGCCCCATGAGAAGCGTAGGAGCCCAGGGCTAGGCAAGTTGGTCCTGACATTTAAGATGAGAGTGACCAGCCTCACTCATCCCTGAGTGGCATTGCTTGGACAATAAACCCCAATCAACCCTTGGATATAAACCTTCACCGGCTCAATCCGCTTGGAGCGCCGTAATTACCACCAGGCGCCAAAATTTGACTATATGGTTACCACCCAGTGTAGTAAATGGTTCCCTGGTGTACAGTAAACCATTTGGCTTGTCACTCAGTGTACAGGCAGAAGGAAGAGGAAAGAATGAAGGAAAGAAAGACAGAAGAGGGAGAGTAAAGACACCCGTAGGCAGAAGGACAAGGAAAGAATGAAGGAAAGAAAGACAGAAGAGGATGGAAGGAAAGAAGGATGGAGGAGAGGAAAGGGCAGATACCCAAGAGCAGCACTACATCAAGTGAGTGGATGGTGGGTGCCCTCACCAACCACAATCTGGTGCTTTTTCTTTTAGTAAAAATTAATTAGAACGTAATTGCAGTAAAATGGTAAATGATTTTTACAAACCATTTCCCAAGAATGCTTCATTACCCTTGCTTCTGATCCTCGGTAAAATAGTGTAACTGAAATAAAAAATAAATCATCGTAATAAACTATACCCTGTATGGTAAAAATATTTTATCATTTTTTAAAACTGTTAATAATATCTTTCACTGTTCAGATTTTTTTTTTTTTTCGTACACCATACCCGTGATAATACTCAATATAAAACAAAGGTAACTGGATATTTATGCTCCACATGCGGAAGGCAGGATTTTTTTTTTTTACCCAGAAGCCTTGAGTGTCGAGAATTTACTTTTCGTAGACCCTATACACAAGTAAGAAGGACAAATAAACTGGTTACCGGCATAAGGGAAAAAATTCATGTAGTTTAGGATCATGTAGGAAGCTGTAGAGGAAGTTAATTAGCACATAATAACATTAGAATTGATTTTTTTTTTTACTATGTAAGAAAGACTAAAAAACAAAGTAGAGATAAAGAGATTATAACAAAAGTAAACAGATATACAGAAAAATAAAGACAGATAAACAGACGGATAGATACTCGTACAATGATAGACAGATAGATAAAAAGACCAACAGGTATACAGGCACAGAAGGATAATTTTCAGCGAGGTAAACCGTAATAGTGACCGCTACACTCACACTGCCAAACTTTCTGAAATGTCAACCGTATCAACCTGTTGTGCACGCGTGAGATATCAAGAGGAACCAAGAGGAATCGGTAACCTTAATTACACATACCTCCCCAGGATGAAAACAAAGAAAATGTCAACAAGCCATACGTTATTTTCTGTGCGTTTTCTGAGAATTCCGTGAAAAGAGACTTTAATGACCATTGGTTGATTTGTGAGGAGGCGGGGAGCGGATTAGCCTATCACAGCCACCCGCTAAGAGTTACCAGATAACCAGCCAGCGATGACAGTTACATTAGGTGATTGAATTTTTACCTGTATCAAAATGAACTCTTTTATTAGCTAGATTTTACACTGAATTCTCTAAACAGTCAGCCAGTCAGAGCCACCTTCAATTTAGTCGCTACAGAATTTTCCATGAAGTGATGCATTTTAACTGTCAAACGAGAACTGCTAAATATATAGAAGACTTTTGCACAATATTTCTCAACATTGCAATGAGCGGGACAACTTATTAAGAGTCTGCTTACGGAGTTGCCAGTTAGCTGCTAGTGACAGTGTCTTTACATCAAATGAAGGAGCAGCAGATAATTATACTCTGGGTAATGATCAAGCCTTTCCGATAATTTGATGTTAATTCTGAAACCAATGAGAGTTAACCTAGATAGATTTCTAGTTTACCAAGGATGGAGTTGAGAGATACATGAGGTAGGGGTGTGTGAGTTGGAGGAAGGTCAGCTAAATGACAGGACAAAGGGACGTGGAGGCTCTCTCTCTCTCTCTCTCTCTCTCTCTCTCTCTCTCTCTCTCTCTCTCTCTCTCTCTATATATATATATATATATATATATATATATATATATATATATATATATATATATATTTATTTATTTATTTGTGTGCGGCCACCCTTCATGGGACAGAGGCATTTGGCAAAAGACGGACAAATAAATAATTCAGCAACTTGAATAGTGATTTCCATTTACTGACAGCTTTTCAGTTTGGTGAAAAGATCAGTAAAATGATAGCTTTTGCCTGAGGTAATTATATAGTTTTTAATGATGATCTGGCATTATTTGTGAGGTCTATGGTCAGTATTCTATCCAGGTAATTAAGCTCCGTAGCACCTCTTCCTTAGCGATTAAGATTTGGATTCGGCTTGTTAATATCATTTTGTATGTTGTTTATGCGGAGTATGGCGATGTTTGAAAAATTTATATAACACACGATAGGACAGGAAGGTACAATAAGGATAATAAATAGCTTAGGAAAAGGTGTTGCGGAGTTCCGAAGAGAATACGAGCCTATGAGTCTGAGCTGTCTGTTTAAACCTGAAACCGCGAAGTGGGATGCAGACTCCATATTTTTGACAATGATTTTTTAAGTACTTGACAACGATGGAACGTGTCTGTCCTTCCTATGTGGATGTTGACTGCGTTCTTTATTATGGGATGCAGGCTGACCACACCTAATAACCACAGGTTTTCAATTCCATAACTGACTGTGAAAAATTAGGGTTTTGTACTCCACTTTGCAATATAAGGTCTGAGCATAGAGTCTTAATTTTATCATGTCGAAGCCAACCCTAAACTGAAGACGGTCAACTGGGGGAAAGTAGGAATTAGAATGAATGTGTTTGAATGGATGAGTAAATGGGAAGTGTGTCGTCCTGTCTCGGCTACCTCCCTTTCCTTAGGGGAAGCAGCCTAGGTATATAGATAGATAGATAGAATTAACAAATATGACAGCTTTCCCCTCGTACCCAGGAACTGTTTTTGACGGAACAAGGGAAGGTAGGGAAGGATTTTAATGTTGGCCATCCTGCAAAAACTAACCTGAGATGCGACTGAACCCATCATAAATTCCTCTGACAATCCCACCCGAGGTTATAGAGTACAGTGGTAGTAAGAATAAATATTAACAACGTCTTCGAACTGAAGGACGTAAATTGCTAAAGTTTTCAAAACTCTCTCTAAATGAATCTGTGAATCAGCAGTTAGTAATATCCTTCCATAAAATAACAAACTAATGAAATTCGTACTTAATAATAATAATGATGATGATAATAATAATAATAATAATAATAATAATAATTATTATTAGTTATTATAAAAGACGAAGTAGAAACCCATCATAAATTCTTCTGACAATCCCACCCGAGGTTATAGAGTACAGTGGTAGTAAAAATAAATATTTACAACGTCCTCGAACTGAAGGAAGTAAATTGCTAATCTTTTCAAAACTGTCTCTAAATGAATCAGTGAATTAGCAGTAAGTAATATCCTTCCATAAAATAACAAACTAATGAAATTCGTACTTAATAATAATAATGATAATAATAATAATAATAATAATAATTATTATTATTATTACTGTTATTATAAAAGACAAAGTAGAAACCTGCATTCTCATCGGTTATGGAACCTCCCTAACACCTCCCCCTAAATGACTTATTTTGCTTATTTAACATATAGTAGTCTTTTGCATTGATAAAAATCATTCTAATATTGCTATCCTCTTCGCCAGTGAGGTGTAAAAGATTAACCAGCTGAAATGAAAAATAAATAGTTCAGGAGGAAGTGCTAGGGACCCTCTTTGACTGATGAGAACATGGGCCAAAGTGTTGGAGTCTAAGTGCCTTTTTGAGATACTAAATACCTCTTCCTCTGCGACTTATTCTCTACATAAAGCCTAATATGCTCTTGTTCGTCACTAATGCAATGTATGTCAATATTAAAACTAAATAACATACAAGAGAGTGTGAAAGAGTAAAAGCAAAATGAATCACAAAGTGAGGCATGCTATGTAGTGTGTTATGGCAGGTGGAATAAAAACACACCAGAGGTGTTAAGGACCAAGATGCTAACTAAATAGCCCGGGAAAAAAATTCTGCGTAGTGTGTTATGGCAGGAAGGATGTTACACAAGAGAATTGCCAAGGAAAATAATAACATGCAAGAGAATGTTAAGGAGTAATATGCAGAATAAATCGGTAAGAAAGAAGTGCTAGGTGGTGTGTTATGGCAGGTCGAAACCCAGTATGTGGTGGCATTTGGTATAACTGACGCAGCTGGCAATTACCACTGGTGGACGCTGCCTCACCGACGCTCACTGATGGACGCACCATTTCACCAACACCCTAATGACCATCTGAAAAAACAAAGACACCATGGAGAGAGAGAGAGAGACAGACAGACAGACAGACAGACAGACAGACAGACAGACAAAGAGGGAAACTGAGAGAGAGAAAAAAACTTGGGTAGTGGTGCACTGCTGTGAATGCAGCTGTACAGCACCACCAGGATGAGTGATGGTGTTGTTGACATCATCATAATCACGACACACACCAAACACTTCACTTTATCAGGTGTATGTGTGTGTGTGTGTGTGTGTGTGTGTGTGTGTTCTCAACATGGCAAGTGTCAAAAAAAAATTTTGTCATTAATTTTGCTTTCATGTTAATTATTATATATGATTAATTTATACAGTTAACGTATCTATCGTTTTTGTTGTTCCTCCTAATGGAGAAAAATTTTCAGCTTTGTAGAAAACCTTCACACAGAACTGGGTAGGGAACCCATGTATAAAACTGATAATAATATACATTGAAAAACATTTTTTTAAAATTATGCCCGTAGCATTACTCAGATTAAAGAAAAAGATAAAATAAGAACAGGGTTTTCTGATGAGCACTGGCTATATTAGAATTTCTTAGTTCACACAGAATCCACTATCTAGCACTAATTCAAAATACAAGACTTTTTTTTTTTTATTACACTATAGTAAATAGCAATAGCTGTTTTGGCAAACTAATGATAATTAAGTAGAAATAATGTTTTTCTAATGTAATAATAATAATAAAAATAATAATAATATTAATAATAATAATAATAAAAATAATAATAATAATAGTAATAACATTAATGTATTGTTGTAGTAGTAGTAGTAGTAGTAGTAGTATGATTATTATTATTACAATTATTATTATTATCATTATTATTATTATTATTATTATCTATTGTGTGTTGGAGGGAAGGTATAAGAAAGAATTATTATAGAGACAGTACGAGAGATATCAGAAGTCTTAGTGAGTGAAGACGGGGTGGCTTTACGAGAGAGAGAGAGGTGTGGATCAAATATTTGCAGTGAGACGGATAGTGGAGAAGGCGTGTGAGAAGGACAATAAGGTGTTTATGGCATTCGTGGATCTGGAGAGAGCATACTATTAAATAGACAGAGAGGGATTGTGGAAGGTTTTGCGCATGTATAGTGTAGATGGTAAGCTGCTAGGTGCAGTACACAGTTTTTATGATGGTAGTGAGGCATGTGTAAGGATAAATGGGCATATAAATAAATGGTTTACAATCAGTGTAGGTGTGCGACAAGGTTGCTTGATATCCCCATGGTTTATATATATATATATATATATATATATATATATATATATATATATATATATATATATATATATATATATATATATATATATATATCTTGTAGAACTTCTTAGGTTCTTGTAGTGAGTTTTGTAGATCAGTTATACGAAAGTTGTATTCTTAGATGAGTGATAATTTTATGTGAGTAGGTTTGTAAGTGGATAATCTTAGTTCCTTTTGTCATGCAATGACAGGAGAGATAAAGATTAGTATGGGACTATTTTTATTTGTCTTGGATATTTTAGCAATGTCTCTCACACACGACTGAAGTATAGAGTCCCGCTGTTACCTCCCCACTGTCTCACTCTATCTCTCTCTGCCACCCTCTCGTCCCTGTTGGCAGCCTCCTTCTCTCTTCTCCTCCTCTTTCTTTCCGTATATAAGAACTTCCATCACGTGGGCTACACTGTCGTCCAAATGTTCTAGAAGCCTGTTTGTGTGTGTGTATGTGTGTGTATTTCTCCTAACGCTTTCTGTCGTATCCACATCCACACCACAAAGTTCCTTTACTTCCCCATTTGTCAGTTTGTTTCTGCATGTAACTCCACGTGTTCCTCTCAAATAGTTCATTTCCACTGCTCTAACTCTTTACTTGTGCCCCTCCAACAAGGTCCAAGTTTCGCTTCCATACACAAGAGTTGGTATCACAATACTGTCATGCAGTAACATTTTTACTTTCATGCTCACTTCCCTGTTTGCCATCATTGCTTTCGAAGCACCAGCAACCAGCAACCTTTCTTCCTTGTTGTACCTTTCAGTCACTTTACCCTCTAAACTTACATGCTTACTCATCACACTACCCAGGTACCTAAATGCTCTCACATTTTCCGTTTTCTCCTCATCTAGCCTCATTGTACATTCAGTGGCATCATTTCTCTCGAAGACCATAACCTTACTCCCAAATTTGTTGTATGCTGATGATGCAGTGATACTTGCAAATACCGGACAAGAGCTTGGTAGACTAGTGCAGAGTTTTGTTACACGTGTGTGAGCGTCGTGCCTTGAGTGTAAAGGTAGAAAAGAATAGGGTGATGGTTAGTGAAAGACAAGGTAACTCTCTGTGTGATATTACATTGACTGGACAGAGACTAGAGTTGGTGAGAGATTTCAAATTCCTGTGTACTGTGATAGAAAAGAGAGAAAATGTGCAAAAGAAATGGAAGGTAGAGTGACACAAGAAAGGAAAGTATCTGGTGATAATGAAGGCCTTGATAAAAAACAGAGGTTTGAGTGTTGCATCTGCGTGAGGATTACTTGAAAGAGTGTTAGTGCCAACTTTAACAAACGAATGAGAGACTATAGTGTTGCATGAACATGAAAAGTCAAGAGTAAGAGCAGTGGAGATGGGACTGCTGAGGAATGTATGAGTACGGAGAGTCGATTGGATACGGAATAATTTGATACGTGAAATATGCGGAATAAGGAAGTCTGTGCCCATCAGAATTTTGAAGAGAGTCTACTGAGATTGTTTGGTCATGTGGAGAGAATGGATGACAATAGAGTGGTGAAAAAGGTATATCTGAGCGACTTTGAAGGTGGGTGGAGGCGAGGTAGGCCAAGAAGAAGGAGGAGGAATATGGTGGATGACTGTGTGAGGAAAATAGGTATGGAAGTTGGTGAGGCTAAGGAACTGACAAGAGACTGAGCTGGGTGAATGAATTTGGCCGGAGAAGCGCATAACCAGCGATTTGGCACCTCTTTTTAACGCGACAGCGCTCAGATTGGGTCTATCAGAGAGATATATGTGAAGATACTGAAAGTGAAATTTGGGGGGCTATCTGATGGAGCCAGGATATCAAGGGCTTGAATGATGAGTGAATGGAAGCGTGGCCCATTGAACAGGGTAAACCTTGGCTGTCTGAACTTTGCTACTCTTCACCCTGTCCTAAGGTGGGAGAGGAGGTCTGGATGATGATGATGATTATCATGATTATTATATTTCTTGTCATTATACAAGTGGTAATGAAATTATTAATCATCACAACTATATAAAAGCTTTTTACTTCTAGTGGACCTTTAAAGTGTAAATTATTATTATTATTATTATTATTATTATTATTATAACTCGCTTAATGGCCCCCTTCGGCGGCCTTCCGCTGGATGTCAAGTCACTTCCTATCTTCAGGAATGAGTCGTAATTCGGGAACCGGTGGCCCGTTTTTGCTGTGTTGCAGTAACAAACAAACATACAGAAATCGGATCATTATAATATTGCTTAGTATTAATATTAGTGTTAGTATTGGTATTTTTATTAGTATTATTGTTGTTGTTAATTAGTTACAGAACTACAACCCAATGTGATATATAAACACTAGTAATGTAATTTCTACACATATGATTCTTATAGCTATTGAAATATGCAAGAAAAATTCTTAAATAGTATATGACTATTACTATTCCATCGCATGGATTCTTATCCTGCTGTAAGCTCAATAGACATTACCTTTATTTTTAGGGCTAGTTTGTTGTGCCATCTGGGTGTGTTGCTGTTACATTAAGAACAGAAAGCTGCAACTAACAAAAGGCTGTTTTGTCAAATATGCAAGAGAGATACTGTGTGTTCTCACCTAACTGTATCTTGACTGGAATGAGTTAAGCTCGTACTCTCCCATGTATTAAACCATTTTTATCACACATCTTAAATTTATAAATAGTTTTGGCACACACTAATTCATTCGGTAGTGCAATCCACTGATCAATTGCTCTATTTGGGAAACTGAAATTCCTTACCGTACCTCTTTATTGTCTATTTATGGAGTTTTTTGCAGTGTCCTCTTGCTGATGCGTCCCCATAGGTTATTATATTCATTTATGTCTATTTTCTCTTTCCCTGAGATGCATTTTGAAAGCATAGTCATGTCTCCTCTTTTCCTTCTCTCCTGTAGTGTTGGTAGGTTCAGTTTTTCTAGCCTTCTTTCGTAGCTTAGATCCTTTAAGCTTAGTACCCATCTTGTCGCTGCTCTTAGTACCTTTTCAATCTTATCTATGTGTTTTTTGAGATGAGGATTCCAGACTACTGATGCATACTCCAGGGATGGTCTGATGAATGATGTTATAATCTTTCTCAGTATGTCTTCATTAATCTACTGTATGTGAATGCTATTCTCATATTGGCAGGCAGTGTATACATGTTACATACTTTCTCGCTGATGTGGTCAGCAGGAGATAGTTTGTCACTGATAATCACTCCTAGGTCCTTTTCCTTTTCTGATATGTGTAGGGTTGATCTTCCTATAGTACGTTCCAAATATCCAGATCGTTTAATCGTCGTCCCTAACGGAAAATCCCCTTCGAGCGACTCTGCCGAATCTGTACCAAAACACACCTCTCTGTCTCATGTCAGCTATTTACCACTTCTAAATGAAATTTATTTACAGAATATATATATATATGCGAGGAAGAAGGAACCAAAGGCCGCGAGCCGGCAATTATTCTTCCTTCCAGGAAAAAAACAAAATGCAAAGGGAGCCAAATTCAAGATCTGATCATTTCCAGATGCCTGGCACACTGCGTTTGAAAGACTGGAGATCATAGGAAGCAGGAAATATAGACAGAGGGAGACAGTTCCAGAGTTGACGTATTGCATAAATGAGCTATTGGGAGTAACGGTTAACTCTTGCATTAGAGAGGTGGACAGAAAAAGGATGAGAGTTTGCTGCAAGACGGGTGCTACGCGCTCGTCTTAGAGGTGGAGGAATGCATGCAGACAGTTCAGAGGAGCAGTGACCATTGAGGTAGCGATAGAAAAGAGAGAAAGATGCAACAGTGCGATGAAGAGACAGAGGTTGAAAGGAGTCAGTAAGAGGAGGAGAGTTAATGAGATGAACAGCCTTTGACTCCACCCTATTGAGAAGAGCTGTATATAGGGAGCCTCCCCATACATGAGAGTTGTACACTAAACAGGGACGGATAAAACCCCTGTAGTATGGTGTAGATAGTTGAAGGTAGATGTATTATGAGAGCATGCTGGCCTAATCTCTGTGTAAATGAATGCAATGAAAATGTTCAGCGAAGGGAGATGGTCAGAATAGAGTCTTGAGGGCTAGTGAAACGGGGGCTCCAGCTCTCCCTATCACTAGCTTCCCATCCACCTAGGGAGTACTGCCCTGTTCGACTGGTGCTACAGTCTACTCCAACGATCTTTTTCTGTGCCAGAGAATTTTGGGGCAGTTTTATCCTCATGATAAACGTAAACATGAGGTGGTGATCTTTGATCTGTGGTATTGGTTGCGTTATTCATTTTCACTTGTTGCTTTGTTAATGTAACTTGGACTTGTTCATTCTTGTGTGAGGGAATAGTGGAATAGGTTTTCCTTGAATGATGAACTCTGTTAAGTATATTTTCATAGGTATGAAAGGCAGAGACAAAGTCCTCACTTGCAACATCAGAGGGGGTTTGCCAATCATCATCATTATCATCTGTAATTTAAGTACTTGTTTCTTTGTCTTTAGTTTGTTGTGAATTTTATAGGGTGGGTGTGTTGCCCTGGTGTTCTCCTAATTGTGTGTCTGCAGTGGGCGCTGTGTATCATCTGCTACTAATATGGATGGATGTGAAAATATTCCTGTCATATCACTAAGCTAAAAAGAATTCATGTTGCTAAGGTATGGTGTTATGAAATACGTCTTTTGTTTATGTCCTAACTAAATAGATGAGTAAATGAGTTGTAATGAATGATAGATAGTGAGTGTATAAGTGTATATATAAAAATAAGTAAAGGAGGTGATTGTACTCAATTTAAAGAACTGAGAATAAATGAGTAAGTATAATCACACTCACATGATACAGATGATGTCACTCGGAGATGCGTGTTGATAGCAGATGTCAATCTCGGAAGATAAATTGAGAGTTGATGGATAATCTCCCTCTCGTTTATTCTAGGGCTGTGTTGATGGATGATGTTACTCCAGAATTTCCATGGCCTGATGATTTCAGTGTTGATAGGAGTGGTTAACAGCTGTAGTTATAGACGAACCTCACCATAGAACGTCGAATTCCCACTCAATACTGTTGGAAATGAATGAGTATGAGTAGGAGCTATGTGAATAAGATGAGTAACGAGCAGTGGGTGAGAAATGCCTGGTGTCAGTCACACGTTGATTGACGTGGCGTCGTCTCAGCAAACACGCATAGTGATGTCATCTCAGCAGATACACGTGGTGATGTTGGCTTCCCACACTGGTAGCTGTGGTGAGTAACTGAGTAGCGATGAGTAACCTGAGTGAGGAAAGGTGAGTAAGATGCGTTATAACTGTGGCTCTGGTATTTGCCGCATCATCGTGACCTATGTGAACCTGCGTCAGCGGTGGAGGTAGGGGACGGTAGGACAGAGCATTGGGGATCTAGTGCTTGTTGCTTTGTTCTTGCTTTTTGTTTACTTGTTTTGTTTTTTATTCTTTTTGCTGATTATTGAAGTTGCGTGAAGAAGATTATAGAGGTGTCTTGTAGACTTGTTATTTGTAGTTAATCACAGAGCTTGCTGATCCTCACTCGTATCTCGTCGTTGCTACTATATGCTCGATTGTGTTTCATTGCTTGTAGAAAAATGATGGTTCGTAGGCGTAGACCCGATCGTTATTGCCACTAGTTATTATATGTGACTCTTGGGTCTTATATGTAAGTCTTGAGTTTTGGTTAAAGTTACTGTGCTAATCGAAGAGTAGGAGGACTTAAAGATGAATACAGCAAGTAGATCTCGAATAATTATCCTCAATGAAAGTCTAAGTTGTGCAGAGTATGTACACCCTATAAAAAAAGAATCGGGACCCCACGAGCTGATGCGTCTCGCAATGACCACTGATACGCACCAGAACTCAGTTGGGGCTTCAAATTCCTTCGTGCGGTGTGGCATATTGTATCGTGCAGTAAGGGTCCCGATTCTTTTTTTATAGGGTGTACAGTAATACACAGGGACATAATTTACTTAGTGTCGTCAGACCCCTCTTTTTATTTCCTCTCTCCACTACCCATCAGTTCTATGGCTATCCCCTTTCTGATCTCTGATTCCTACATTCTCGTTTATCAGGGGTCGTGTCACGTGGGCTATACTGTCGTGGAAGCTTCTAGAGCTCTGTATGTTTGTGTGTATGTACTGCTTCTGGTGCACTTCTAGCATTCCTTCACGTAAGAGTTGCAAGCTCATCCTTTTGGATGATTCTCGCTGACACACTTCCTATCTCACACCCTGGCTTAGTGCTTCTATCTATCTATCTATCTTTGAATTGTATTATTATAATATGGAGTCTTGACATTATCACTGAGATGCTGTTCACCACGAATATGCTCCTCGTGGCCAGACAATAGTGAATAAGTATTACATCGAAGTTCTTCAAAAACTGAATATGCAGTAAGAAGAAAACGGTTGCAGCTGTAAGCAAGTGGTGACTGGGAGCTTCACCATGACAATGTGCCTGCCCATTCTTCACCTCTCGTGATTTTTTTTTTCGGGGGCTGGGGGGCAAAACATCGCATCAGCCAGGTTTCTCAGCCCCCTACAGCCAAGATTTGGCTCCCTGCGATTTCTGGCCTTTCCCAAAGCTAAAATCACCATTGAAGGGCAGGAGATATCAGACCGTGGACGAAATTAAGGAGAATGCGATGAGACAGCTGATGGAGATCCTAAAAGAGGATTTTGCAGACTGTTTTCAAAAGTGGAAGGGATGCTTGAAGAAGTGTGCAAGGTCCCAAGGGTAGTAAGATGACTAACCCACCATTGTCCTTGGTATACCATAATATTTTATATGCAATGCCTGGATACTTTCCAGACAGACCTCATACTTCTGGGGCATTGAAGGAAAAACAATGGGAAAACTGTAAAAGAATCAACACAGGCAGGGGCGCACCCAGGGCAGGGCCCCGGGCCCAGGCCCCACCCTTAGCTCTCTGGGTCCTTTAAAAATGTATATACAGTATATTTATTTCGATAACAGCAAAACATGAAAAAATGGCAATTACAAACAAAGAGTAACACATGAGCCGGCAGCTCTCTGACTCTAAACCTGCATATGACCCCCCAGTAATTATTGGATTATCTGACCTCACCTCACTACGGGCCCCAACCTTGGAAAATTCCTGGGTGCACCCCTGAACACATATATTTAAAGAAATAACTGCACTACACTTTAGCTTGGGTAAAATTTCTTTTAAAGTATGACCCTTTTCTAATATATGTATCTGATACACAGTCAGTATTCTCACAAGTAGTTACATCTGCAATGTTTGGTTCTTTTTAGTAGTATTCAGGGACTGGGTTCTTCCTTATCTTGTTCAGCCTGAAAACCACAATGTCAATAAGACACCCAATATTGATATGACTCTGCCCTTCATACTTTTTATTCTTAAGTTGAGGCAGTATCGCATAGACCCAACCCTGTCTACCTCATACTCAGTCACACGCCCAGTCTTCTTCCACAAGTTTTACCCTTATGTCTTTGCTGTGATTCCTAATTTCACACGTTTTCAGAAATTTCAAAGCCTCAAACTGCTTAATGCTCCAGTCTGTGATCTTGTGTACTATCAAAGTGTCATCCAACACTTTACCACCTAATCACTGCTGAATCTGTAACTGGTGTTTTATAGGATAAATGGGTATACCTAAGACGGGTTTCGTTCATATATGTCATTCCAGGTGTAACAAGGATAACTGACTTTCAGATGGTCACATACAGTAAGTCTGGTTCTTTTAAGCCCATTCCAAAAATTAACCATCATTATAAATATATTTGGAAATATTTAGGGTACTACAAGTTCAGTTAATCTTACTAAGATTGTCTTGTATATGTACCGATTATTGTATGACTCGTCAGAGATGTTCAAATTCAGTCAGATTGTAACTTGCTATACTTTGGTGATAGAAACTCCGTGTACAAACAGCTAGATAAGGAGTTTATTACGAGCTCACAGTAAAATAGTCTGCCTGTCTTGGCTGCCTGCTGTGAACTGAACAGTGGCGTCGTCTTCCCAGGCTTCAGGTCCTGGGAAAGCGTGCTAGGTCAGCAAGTTTAGTGGGGGCATGTATGCATTGGGGGAGGGGACATATATACATCGGGGGTAGACATATTGTGGAGGGGGTACGCTACTCCCCAGGGTAGCTGAGACGGTGTCTCCTGACACCAGGAGTTAAATGGTGTTTGATTATAGTAGTAAGGCAGGACCAGGGAGGTTTGTACAAGGGAGAAGTATGATACAGGGGCAGTAGGGGAGACATGGCCATGTGAAGGGGAGGGAATGAGAAGGATATATACATAAAAGATATGCAAGGATTAATAGGTACGAGTCCAGTAAGGGTCGAAGGTATACATAGACATAATGGGAATTACACAATAATAGTTTGATACATGATAAACAAGGAGTAGATATGAGAGAGCTATTGTTCTTCGTTCATTTTTTTTTTTTTTTTGTATTTTCTGTAGGATACACTGTCACTCAGTAATGCATTAAAGAAATACCATCATTTTCTAGTAGGCAGAGTTCTGTTCACAGTTTGGTTAATTGTCAGATGGCAATGGGAGTCACTGAATGGGAGGGCACTAAGTACGGGGAGTTTCTACGTCGTGTGTAGGGCGTACTATGCCTGTAGCGACTCTGATTTCCTGGAGTCAGCGTTCCATTTTTCTGACACAACAATGCACTGCACATATGATGAGTAGAAAACCTATGAAGGCGATAACCACAGGGGGAAACACAACTGTTGGATGAACCCATGAACGGCTGAAGGCCAGAGAAAATTGATCCATAATGAAATCACTGTCATTGAGGAGGGTTAGCATGTGCAAGTTAGGGGAGGTGATGGTAATGTTGGCAGATGGTAGGGTTGAAGGCATGTCAATTGGTTGAAAGATGTCATAGGAGTGTTGACGGACAGCTTGGTGATAGCAAGTGGCGTAAGTGATGACGGACTCTGATTTGACGGTACAATAGTCAGGTGCTTTGTAGAGATCACTAGCGGGGACGGATCGAACCGAAGAACCAGGACACATGATTGTGACAGAGATGGGAACAGCAAAGAAGAAGTACTGGACATGGTTGAGGTGAGCATGGTAGACCGGGAGGGCAGGAGCTGGGACAAAAAAACAGGCCAAGTAGATGGAATGGTTACGAACTAAAGCAGACTCACAGGGTGTAGTACTGCTAGGGAAGATAGCGAAAAGGTGGGCAGCACAGAGACGAGAGGTCGGAGTAAGGGAGGAACATTTCTGGAGGTCTGTGGAAGAAAGGAAAGCAACTGAAAGATGATCATGGGAGAGGAGGAAATATTCTGAAGGAACAGATACTTGTAACAAGGAGTTGTTGAGGCGGAAAGGGAAGGGAATGATGTGGAAAAGGTTAAAGGTTATGGCAGAACGGAGAGGAATATGGACGACGACGTATGTGGTGAGAAGAGTGGCTTCGAGAACAGGATAATAATATTCAAGGGAGGAGTAGGGGAGGACTGGGGAGAGACCGAAGGTGGAGTGAGCCCATTCCAGGACAGAACGGAGAGCTGAGACAGGTACTAAGTTGGCAGTGACACGTCCATTGATAGCATCGACCAGGATACGAACCAAGGCAGAGACTTGAGACAGGAAAGAGTCAATGGCCAGTTGGAGATTATCCATGTTGAGTTTGAGGTAGAAGAACTGAGAGATAACGTTGAGATTTGAAAGGTGGCATTGTAATATATCGGTGAAATTGTTTAGAGTGGACGTGACTTCATTGAGGTGGGTCGTGAGCTTCTGTAACATAGTGTGTTGGATTTTAATGACTCGGTGTTGGGATTCGAGAGCTGAAGCTAAATGAGTGAGATCAGATTTGAAGCCAGAAATGTCACGGGCTGTAGCAACGCCAAACAAGCCACTCAGAATCTCACCGCCGAAGTCGAAGAGACCTCGTTTCACACGAGAACGACCAACGGGTGTCGGAATGGAAAATGTGTCATTGAGCTCAGTGAATCTGTTACTTATGTATTGCAATTGCCAGGAGAGTGGGAGGAAAAGGTTATAGAGATACTCATTCGGGTTGTGTCCCCCCATGATGGCCGTGAGATGGTTCCTGATTCCGTGGAGCTGGTGCGCGTAAGCAGGTAGGGCAATGGCTACGTCGGCCAGGGGCGCAAGATCGTAGCGCAAGGAGACTATGTCTTCGATAAGCATTACCTCACCTCCCGAGCCGACCAAGGCCCCAGGACGTACTCGACCATCGTCCTGACCTGACCCAGACCCCAGGAGGGTCAGCACTGCCAGCAGGGAGATCGCTAACATCGTACCTAGAAAATCAGGGTAGAGTTAATGGGGGAGGTCATGAAGAGGTTGATGGGCAGAGCGCAGTTTGGACCGATATTGATTGGTTGATGAATGAGCAGGTGGAGGTGGAGAGGAAGGAGACTGAGGGATAGGTGGAGACAAGGTAGACTGAGGGATGTGTGGAGGGGAAGAGGGGGCAGGAGGTTGTGTAAGTGACTCTTCCAACACGAGGCCACGGGGTGCTCGCTTTAAGTCATCGACGTGGACCCATCTGGTGTCCTTAGTGGACAGGTCCTGGAGGTGAAATTTGTTGCCTTGTTGAGTGAGGACGTGGTGGGGCCATGTAAATTTGTCATCCAACTTAGAGGAACGCGTATGGGAATGAGCAAAGACAAGATCGCCTACATTGATAGTGATAGGAGAGGCGGACTTGTGTTGGCGCTGCAGCATGTCCTCCTGAGAGGAAGCCAAAGTGGATTGGACATACTGGTGGATTGTCTGGAAGTTGGCCAATTTTAGTTTAACATAATCATCCATGTTGTAGATGGGTTCTGGCTTTGAGGATAAGAGAGAGTATGGGAGGTCCTTGTCAAAACCAAAGAGGACGAAGAAGGGAGATTCAGCAATGGATGCATTGATGGAGCTATTGATTGAGGATGCCACTTGGGGAATCCAGTCATCCCAGGACGAACTATGGGAGCCTAGATGTCTAAGGCACTCTAAGATTTTTCGGTTGTGGCATTTTACAAGGCCATTGGAAGCCAGATGGTTAGGCACGACATTGCACTTACTGATATGAAAGCGGCGACAGATCTCATCGAGAAGGCTATTGTTGAACTCCGTACCGTTGTCAGTAAGAATGGTATGAGGAGTAATGAACGGGCAAATTACGTGATCTACAAAGGCACGTGCAACGCTCTTCGCGGTCTTGTCAGAGAGGGGTACGAGTACACAGTAGTGGGAGAAGTGGTTGACCGCTACGAACAAGTACTCAGCGCCAGATTCTGTGAGAGGTAGTTTTAAGAGATCGATTGAGACAGTTTCCCATGGTCGTGACGGAATTGGGTATTGTAAGAGAGGTGCTGGTAAGCTGGTTGATCCTTTGTGGCGATGACAGGAGAGGCAAGAGTCACAGTGGGCATTGATATCGTGGCGCATGGTTGGCCAATAGTATTTGAGGCGTGCTTGGTGCAAGCATCGGTCTTTACCTGGATGGGAAGCTTGAGGAGTATTATGAACAATATGAAGAACCTTTGGTATCAGGGCAGCGGGGACAACAAGTTGGCGTACTTCACGATTGGGCATATCTTTGCCTGTTAGCAGTGTTTTCCTGTACAAGAGATCATCATCTAGCATGAACTCATCTAGTGATACTGGCAGAGTAGGTAAGGTCGAGATCACCAGAGTCTAAGAAATAAATGACTTTGGACCACATGGGGTCTTGGCGCTGAAAGTTTCGAACAACTTCAGATGTTAGTGTAGTGTTTTCAGTTACTTCGGGCTGCAGTGATGTTATAGCTGCTGCTATGTGACGTGCGAGTGCATCTGCGAGTACATTCAACTTGCCTGGTACATATTGAAAAGTGGGATTAAAGTCCTGGATGATGACAGACCATCTAGCTAGCCTACCTGTTAGGTTGCGATTCTTGAACAAATCACATAGTGGAAGGTGGTCTGTTTGGATATGCATTGGATAACCATAGACTATATCTCTGAAATGTTTCAAGGACCAGACTACCGCTAGTGCTTCGAGATCTGTGACACTGTAGTTACGTTCAGCGGTTGTAAGGGTGTGACTAGCATACGCTGTTACGCGCTTCCTTGATGCTTCATCGAGTTGCATCAAAACGGCACCAAGTCCAGTGCCTGAGGCGTCTGTGGAGAGAAGGAAGGGTGTGGTATAATCAGGGAACGCTAGAACAGGGGCATTTACAAGAGCTGTCTTTAGCTTTTGGAAGGCTTGTGACTGGTCGTTAGTCCAAACAAAGGGCACATTCTGCTTGAGTAAGTGGGTCAGAGGAGCGGCGATCTTTGCATAATCCTGCATGAATCAACGATAATAGCCACTGAGGCCCAGGAAACTTCGTACAGCTTCGGTAGTGGTAGGTTCTGGGAAGTTAATAATCGCCTTAGTTTTATCCTCATTAGTATGAATGCCTTGTGCATCTACGACATGGCAGAATAATTTGTAAGGAATTGTCGGAGATGAGATTTACTATAGATCCTGTGTCCAAGAAGAATGACGTTGGTATGTCATGACTGCATCCGAGAATGACTAAACCCGAGGATGTTATGGGACCTACATGGCGGATGGGGAGTTGGGTTTCTGGTTCTACATGATATTGGTCCGATACGGGCACAGCGCTTCCCCCGACTGTTGGCGGTTGAGGTAACGACATTCCTCAGTGGTGTGAGTCGTGCTTGATTTGTGGTATTTGCAGAGTGGACGACATGAGCGGGAAGGCGTACGCTGTCTGGTTTGGGAGTGAGGACGTCTGTGCGGTCGCAACTGGATGCTCGATGTCCAGGATGACCACAGTGCCAGCAAAGGATCGAAGATTGTCTGTTCCATCGGGCTCTAGATTGATCACGACCTGCGGTAGGAGAACGATGTGTGGCAGGTCTGCCGCGTGTGGTGGGACGGGAGCGAGATTGGTCTGGGGTAGTGGAGGTGTGACAGACTGAGGAGGCCAAGGGTTGGGTGGTGCCCTGACGCGTGTAGTTCGAACCTGTTCTTTCATGAATGGCTTTAGTGATCTGAATAATTTTATCTCCTGGACTGAAACCGATTTCCAAGGCTAGCTCTCACCGTTTAGGAGTAAGCCAGTGAAGGAATCTCAGGTAACCAATTAATTCAGCAAAGTTGGTGAGTGAAAGCATTGGAACGCCATTCTTGTCTTCTAACCATTTCGTGCCTACAAGTAATTGGAGCATCTCGCTACTAGTTGCTCTCATGGCGGCGGCAGCTTCGCGGAGCTTGGCATGTTGCACTGGGACCCTCAAGTCCTCATCTAGGTGGTTTAGGAGATTAATGAATCCCATGAGAGATGCGGTATTTGAATGCTGGCAACAAAGGCTGATGAGTTCCGTACGAAAATCAGCAAAGGTACGAATGCTATTGAAATGTCCTGCATGGATCGTGGATCCGATGTCCGATTTGCCATGGTGCAAGCGACCCATGAGGTAGGCTACTTTGAGCGATTCATCGGTGATCTGTCTATTGTGGATTTCTGTTTCGACTTCTCTGAGGAAATCATAGACAGACCAAGTTGGGTCCTGGCCAGTAAATTTGGGACGATTGGCATCGTCGAGATAGATAGACTGTGGAGGGTTGGCCATGGCTGGAAGTGCAGAAGTGGCAGCAGGAGAGGTGTGGGAGAGAGAGAAGGTAGTGGCAGTTAAGGGTGAGCAAGACGGGGTATGAAGGGAGGCAGGAGAGGGAACGACAGAGGAAGGAGTAGAGGAAGAAGAAGGGAGTGTAGAGGCAGGAGTAAATGAGGAGGTATCTGGATTTACGAGTGTAGGATGGGTAGTAAGTGATTCTGCGGGAAGCGAAATGGGAGTGTCAGGTACAGGGCGGTGGTACTCTTTGCCACTTCGTAAATGAGTGATTGTGTTAGAGTCGGCAGACGGTGTATGTTCAGGTGATATTTCCGGGTCGAAAGGGCTGGTGTTAAGCGGTTGACGTGGAAAGTATGGCATTTAATGCGGCAATGGAAGATGAAAGGATGAAGATGGATACGTAGGTGGAAATGTATAATATAACAATGAGAGAATGGAATACACGAGTAGGTGTGAAAATGAATGAAGGTGCGGGGATGGATGGTTTAAATAAAAGGCGAAGGATGAGATGGAGTATAAATAACATAGGTGAAGATGAAAACGGGGTAATGGAAATGAGATGGAATATTTACAATATCCAATCTGTAGAGAAAATCGAGGATAATCTCTATAGAAAGGAAAGATATACTATAGTTACACAGTAGAGACAGGAGCGTCGAGATGTATGACGTGCAGGGGTGGCTAGGCGTAGCTGGGCTGGGGCGGGGTGGGGCGGGGCGGGGCTGGGCGGGGAGAGGCGGGGCGAGGCGGGGCGTCGGTGGAGAGACAGCTGGGTGGAGGGGAGAAGAGACGCCGCGATGAGTCACCGGCAGAAAGTGGCGGTCTTAGGAGGCTCACGTAATGCAGTCCAGATGCGGGGGAAGGCAGGGCGTGGCGGCGATGGGGCAGGTGGTGGGGTGTCAGGGCAGATGTTGGTTCAAGGCAGGTGTAGAGCTGTTGAGTTGCAAATGCAGAGAATGGTGGTGGGCAGGCAGTGGGCAGGCAGTGGGCAGACAGTGATAAGTGGCGCTGTGGGGGCAGGAGTTATGATGAGTTCGGAACAGGTGCTGGGAACAGGTGCGTAGGTCGGCGACGGTGACATTTGCAGTCAGGAACAAGGCGTGTGGGTGGGGTTGTTTGAGAGGTGAGCACTGGTGAGAGAAATTGTACACTTTGAAAGCACAACCAGGTATTACACCACTAGAGGCACTGAGGAGGGGCGAGGCTGGGAGATGTGAGACGCCGTGTATCGTGTGGTGTCACTAAAAATCGGAGGAGGCAGTCAGAATCTGATGGTTCGAAACACCGCTGCTACCAAATGTACTTGCTATACTTTGGTGATAGAAACTCCGTGTACAAACAGCTAGATAAGGAGTTTATTATGAGCTCACAGTAAAATAGTCTGCCCGTCTTGGCTGCCTGCTATGAACTGAACAGTGGCGTTGTCTTGCCAGGTTTCAGGTCCTGGGAAAGCGTGCTAGGTCAGCAAGTTTAGTGGAGGAAGGTATGCATTGGGGGGGGACATATATACATCGGGGGTAGACATATTGTGGAGGGGGTACAAGATTAGATCAAGGTCATTTCTATCAACAGAAGGTCAGTGAAGTTCATTCAGGTTAGCTTCACTTCTGTTAGAGTTTGGATTTGCGTGGGAAGTTTCCCACCACCACCAACGCCAGGGGCTTGGTGCAGTCTTACTCAGGCCACCCTAGACAGAGGATGGGCCCTTGCTTGTACCTATTAGAATAAATCTCAAACTGGCCTCTCTGTTTCCATCTTCCTCCTGGTTCTCACCCCCATCATGGTCCAGTGGAGTTCCACGTGTGACCCAGGGGTGGCGCCGCCAGTGCTTGAGCACTTGAACCCAGAGTCAAAAGACTGGTTCCGCCACATGGCACCAGGAGACCAAGTATGCAGCAACATGAATAATGTGCCACCACCTCAGCTACAACTTCCAGGAATGGGGACAACCTACCAGCCAATGTACCCAACCATGCACCCACAGGCACAACCCCAGAAGTGAGTGCCAGAACCACCTGCGGCTCCCGGCAAGTCTACTATGGGAATGTTGCCATCCCGGTTCAAGGCGTTGGCCTGCAGCATCAAGTGCTACAGCAATGGTTCCTAGAGCACTTCGGGCACACAACATTTGCAGTGAACTGCACATCTCTGCCGGAGATGAAGGGACCCGCCCACAACATCTCCAATTCAAAACCCTACGTGGTGCAAATGACAGTGTCCATCCCCCATCACTTCTATGATGAAGTTTGCCAGCAGTTGGAAGAGGACATAAGGAACAGTATCATCAAGCCCGTACCGGCTGGAGAACCCACAGAGTGGTGTTCCCATATGATGGTGGTCTTGAAGAAAGATGGGAGGCGGCGCAGAACAGTGGACTATCAGCAACTCAACCAGGCAAGCCAGTGGGATACCCACCACACCTGGACTCCATTCAACGCAATTACCAGCATGCTGAAGAACATGTTCAAAACAGTAGTGGATGCAACTGTTTTGAACATGTGCTTCAGCAAGAAGCTAGCCACCTTTATCACCCCATGGGGTTGTTTGCACTACCAGTGCACACCCATGGGCCACTGTGCAAGCCAGGATGCCTTTAGCCAGCACTTCGATGATGCAACGGCAGACATCCATAAGAAACTGAAATGTGTTGACGACACACTCCTGCATGACCGTAGCAACGTTGAAGCTTTCTGGCACACATACCAGTTCCTGCAAACATGTGTGCAAAATGGGATCACGCTCCACCAAGACAAATTCCGGTTCTGCAGGAGAAGCGTGACCTTCGCAGGTTATCGGCTCGGCTGGGAGGAGTATCAGCCTAGCCAGGACTTGCTAAGCAGTATAACCAGTTTCCACATGCTGCCATACCCCTCCCTCACAGATATTGTGGTTCGGGCTGGTGAACCAGGTGGCACCATTCCTCGTCGTTGCACCATTCATGAAGCCCTTCACAGAATTTTTGAAAATACCCTCAGGGAAAGTGGTGTACTGGGACGGAAAACTCCAGTCCATCTCTGAGTCAACAAAGAAGGCTGTAGGCAAATTGCAGTGGAGGACATCCAGTATTTTAACGTCACATGGTCACCGACTTCAGCAGGCTTGGCATCGGTTTTGTGGCCATGCAGCAGTACTGCCAATGTGTCTCACGAGGCCCCCCTGTGCTGCAAGGGTGGCTGGAAACTTACCCTATGCTGCAGCCGCCATCTAACGGCAGCTGAGAAGAACTACTCAACGTTGGAGGGGGAGACCCTAGCTATCGCATGGTGCCTGAAAAAGGAACGCCTGTTCCTGCTGAGATGTTCGGACCTCACCTTCATCACAGACCACCATGCACTCACCAAGATCTTCAAGGACAAGAGCTGAAACACATCAGGTACCCCCACATACTCAACCTCAAGGAGAAGACATTGATGTACTCATTTCGTATAAAGCACCTAAAGAGGGAGGCTAACCATGCAGCAGACGCACCCTTAAGTTACCCCTTGTTATGAGGCAGATCAGATGAGACAGACTGGCGGAAGATGAGGCTACATGTGCCCCAGTCGTGGCAGCGATGGTCTGCACCATAGAAGATGAAGAAGGAGCCATCATGGACCTCCGTCAAGTGGAGGAGGAAATGCACCAGGACGAGGACTACAGGCTCCTCCATGAGTGCGTGGACACTGGAGACTGGTCCAACCGGAAGGACAAGGAGCCAATAGCACTCCACCCATACTACAGGATGAGGAGGCACCTGTCATGCCAGGGGGACAGTCACGTATGCCAGTGTCGAGGGGCACCTGCGACTTGTAATTCCCACAGACCTTCGCTGTGCGGTCCTAGCCAATCTCCATGCAGGTCACCAGGGCAGGAATTCCATGTTGAGGTGCACCAGGCAATGAGAGTACTGGCCCAGCATAGATGCTGAGGTGGAGCAGAAGAGAAGACACTGTCAAGTATGTGAAATCAATGCCCCATCACAACTCATGGGAAACTTGCTGCCCACACTCCCACCCGAGTACCACTTTCAGCAGACAGTGGGTGATCTGTTCCAACTGGGGAGGGAATAGTACATTGCTTATGCTGACAGGTCAACTGGCTGGCTGGAGGTGGAGCATCTGCCTAGGGGCGCTGACGGCTCATAGCAGATTTTCATAAGTGATTCAAAAGGTTCTGTATCCCAGAGGTCCTGTCTTGTGATGGGGGTACGAACCTTGTGAGTAGGGAAATAAGGGCATTCCTATCCCCCTGGCATGTGCAGCTGAGGGTGTTGTACGCCCATTACCCACAGCCCAACGCCCGATTGGAGCCCGCAGTCAAGTCAGCCAAGAAGCTGCTGAGGAACAACACCGGCCCAGGAGGCTCCCTGGACGCGGATGCATCCGCCAGGGCCATATTGCAGTATCTCAGCACCCTGCTACATGACACTGATGCAACCCCAGCCCAGCTGCTGATGAGATGTCAGCCGAGATCCTCTGTACCTGCTGCCAAAGAACACTATAAGATCAGTAGGTGATGGAATGGAATGCTGAGAAGCAGGGAATGGGCCATGGTCCACACTGGGGACTCAGCAGCTGCAAGATTCAACCAGGTGGCACACAACCTCTCCCCTCTCAACTCAGGCCAGCGGATGCACCTACAGAACCAGAAGACGGGGCAGTGTGACCGTGTAGGGGATATTGTTGGAACTCCAGCCCGAAAGCAATACCTGGTGTGGCTAGACGGCAGTAGGCAAGCCTCCCTCAAGAATCACTGCCACTTACACCTGTACAAGGACACAGGGGAACCACGCACATTGAGGGTGGTACCTGGAGGGAAGCCAACCACAGGAGGGAGCCTCCTCAGCCTCTCCCTCCCCTGGAGAGGCCGCGGCATGCTAGACGAGCCCCAGGACACCTAGAAAACAATGTACTTTAACACTGCAGTGTTTTGTAATGTGTATAACCTTGTTGTGCTTGTACCATGATATCAGAGCAATGGTTGTTCCAGCGCATGTAACTGATTTCCTTTTTTTTTTGTAGCAATTATGCCCTTCTGAGGTCAGCATATATGTGGCATGTAAATTCTGCCAGCATTGTGTCATATATCATCTAGTCTTAAGTTATGAGTGCCAGTATTTGCCCATTGTTTTGTTATTGCACTGACCTCCCTTCTCCTCGACCTTCAGTATTGTATCAATACTGAAGGAAGTGGGGAATTCACTGCAATGGAGAGGGGGTGTTGAAGTTTAACTTTGCACAGGATGTTTCCCACTCCAGCCCATGTCAGGGGCTTGGGGGGCAGTCTGACTCAGGCCACACTAGAGAGAGGACGCATCCTTGCCTGTACCTGTTAGAATAAATCTCAAGCTGGCATTGCTGTTTCAGTCTCCCTCCTGGTTCTCACCCCAGCAATTTCCAAAAGAAACTATAGTCTGACAAATCTAAACATAGGGTTTGGGTGGAGTCACCCCCTCCCTACACTATTGCCATGTTTCCTAACCCTACGATGTATAACGCCTGTGGTTTGTGTAGTAGCAATGATACATAAACATAACTCATACTAATATAACTGTAATGAAAGTGCTGACATGTATCAAGGAAGAATAAAACTATTCTGCATACTATATTATACGATAATAGAGAAACGTGGCATAAAAATTTGGCAGTGTTGCTCTAAAAATATTCTAATTATTATTTATTTCCCCAACACTTCTAACATTGCTAATTAATTTAGCAAGTATAATTGCAAGAAAATTTGAAGGGATAAAAGTGGGAAGAGGCGATCCTTTCATAATTAAAATAAATATATCAAACAGCTGTGGGGTGGCAGCATTCACGCGACACGTGTTTGTGTGTACGCTATGGGAGGTCACCAACCCCCTACAGGATTTAGGCCTATTGGGGAACCCTCTATAAAAAAAACGCGCCGTGACTTTTACCTCAAGGTGCGGAAATAAAGTCAAAATTATAATCCATACATAAAAATGGAAGTAAAAAACCATGGATGACACATAACAAAATCTAGCGAGAGAGAGAGAGAGAGAGAGAGAGAGAGAGAGAGAGAGAGAGAGAGAGAGAGAGAGAGAGAGAGAGAAATAATAATAATAATAATAAAACTTTATTTCCACTAAACAGTGGGTATTCTTATACATTATACAGTAGTACAGCATACAGTATGAAAGTTCTATACACAATATAATACAAGTTGATACATATGGTGGAGAATAGTGACAGAGAGGTAAATGGTTTAAAAGGTGTGGGGACACTTAGGTTAAAAATAGGTCAATTAAGGGATTTAGGAACGAAGGCAGTGGGAAGGATTAAGACAGATGGGATTGTAAGATTAGGGAGTTTGAGCAATAGGGTAGAATGTATGCTCTCAATAAAAGTATAGCAATTATCAACGGCTAATTATTATACAGGTGTTGATGGTGGGGGTCTATATTTATAGGAGGTGTTGTTGATGGGGGTGTTGTTGGGGGTAGGGGTATAGGGGGTGTTGGTGGCAGGGGTATAGGGGATATTAGAAAAACGGAGATCACAAGAGGGAAACAGTGTCAAGGTCATCGCTGATGGAGAGGTCAGCTCGGAAACGTGGCAACAGTGCAGGGAGGGGGTGACTCCACCAAAACCCTACGTTTAGATTTGTCAGACTATAGTTAAGGTCCGCTGTGGTCACATGTGAAAAATTAATTTTGTACCAAACTCATCAAATTCTTTCAGGTCAATACAGACCTATTAAAGCTAAGTCATTGCGGTCATTTTGAAAATAACCAGTTGTTTCGAAATGGCTTGTGGGGTCTGTCTGCCTATCTGTCCATCATGCAATAGTTTTGGCTCACCAGGAGCTTAGGGAACTGGTGTTATGCAACTAAGTTCTGACATTTAATGTGAGTGACCACTTGTTCTCCATGGGTGAAGTTTTGTGAGCATTTTTTGTATGTGTCTGACCCTGGGTATAGGCTTCACAACCCATTTCCTGATGCTCATCAGTCATTTTTTGTACTAAGCATTTCCACATACCACCCATTTCGGCGTTAACGCCAACTGTTCATAATTATTGAATACATGCTAGGGCTGTCTCATAGAAGACTAATATACAGGTATTAACATGGTTATTTTTACATGTGGGCGGGTCTTATGGCAGATCACTATAATCTGCATCAGAGAAAATTAGATCTTTATACTGTTTCCTGGCCAGCTAGGAGTCGAACTTGGGTCCACTGGGACTGCAGGTCACTTCCCAACCTACCCGGCCACAGTCTACCCCCAAATCCCAAACGCTCCACGATTACCTTACAGGCCTCATGCGATCGTAGTACTTTCACCAGTAGACCGCCAGGCCTTTATGCGGTTATTTGGTCAACACGAAATCATTTGGGTTGTCAGTCAGTGTTGCGTCACCTGCAGACACACAGTGTGTAGATGGTGGGTGATCTAATTTACAAAGGTGCAAAAATAAGTAATGGGGCAATTTTAAAGGATAGGGCGGATATGCAGAAGTAGGCAAACCTGACTAAGATGGTAGCAGGGCAAAGGGAGAGAGTGCAGTAACTCTCCTCAGTGTGACTGCAATGATTTCCTTGAGAAGAAGTAAAATACGTTCCTGTCGTGGACAGTACCTTTCTGCTTGCTGCGTATGTAAATGTGTCTTATTAAGTGTGCTTAAACGATTTCCAGTTTCTGCAGAGAGAGGTAGCCAGAATTAGTTAGTGCTATAACAAAACGCTATAATAGGGCTGGGGAACCATCGTTCATAATTACGTTTCAGCGTTCTAATACCGTTATTTATGTGGGACTTTTTCAGTAACTAATGAAATTTGTTACTGAAAAAAAAAATTGCCGCGTTTTGTATCGTTTTTTTCTGCTTTGAATATATTAATTACTCACTAAATCATTGGCATTCAGCCTGTATGACATGGGATGAAACTGAACGAGTTGACACTGGATTTGTCAATTATTTGGTTCTGCACGAAAATCTTCATGTCACGACCTCCCAAACTATTACTG
>NC_136993.1:62903358-62933358 GCF_032717465.1 Coenobita brevimanus | reverse complement strand
ATTAATGTCAGAGGAATAGCGTCTTTCCTATTAGCGAAAACACAAATGTGTTATTGCAGAGAACTGAGTCCAAGACTGGACTGGAGTTGATGAAAGGGAAAGCCTTAGAGTATGTCATGTTTTATACAGCAGATATTACCCATACACGACATATGTACACTGCACAAAGGACATTTAGGATCCGGTATAGAGTCGGTCCTTGTGCAGGATCTAAAGGAATACCAAGCATCCACATTCCCAGTACCCACAATCTCTTTGAAGTCCAATTTCCAAGAACAATAAATTTTCTTTCCTAGCGAGAGCACAACCTGAGGAAACAATGAGAACACTGAACATTCTTAATTAATAAGGAGAGTGAGATGATGATTCACACAGTAGCGAGCCCATTAAGAGTATAGCTATTTATGTGACTTTGAACAGACTCATCAGTCCACATGACACCTTGGCAAAGGAGAGAAACAATCCATCACATGTCACATCATGGACATTAGTACTGAATCATTTATACACCAAAATTCAAACATGAATGTGATGGATTAAAGGGAGATACATTACTTGACATGCTGGTTAGTCCTGTGAAAGTGTAGTCAACAGTCATAAGAAATGCGTCTCCTTAGTTTATTCCATGGTCCAGCTGCGACTCACGTTACCATCTGGAATCCGCTCCTCTGTCACACTGTAATTAACCTATAGAAAGGTACTTTTTTTTTTTTTATACAGTACATTACCTAACATGATTCTGTTTTCCTTCCTCAACGCCCATATGTAATTTTATCACATATTTCCTGCACCGTGTCTATCAGAGTTCTTTACCTCTAATAAGTTCCGCAAAATTCAGCTTCATCCACAGGAGGTATTCGGAATCATTAAAAAAAAATCATTATCACCATCATCATCATCATCATCATCATCATCTCATTAATAAATAAAGTGGGAGGCAACAAGAAACAGAAACAGGAAATTACGCAATAACCATGAGCAACTGCCAGTGAACTAGGCCATACATCCTCTCAGATATCAATATTCTGTTATTTATATCACAGACCGAACGATCCACACAAAACTGGACTTCAAAATGCCTGTGATATAAAGCTATGCCGTCGACTGCCAGGTTAACAAGTGCATACAACCCTTTCTGAACTTGGCAGCCGTTGGTATGGCTCCATCCCACAAGCAGAATTTGATGGACGAATAAATCAAATGGAACTGATGATATTATAAGGGTTAAGAGTTTTTCTCTATTTACAATCTCTATGACCATTCATATTATCTGACTGCCAGCTGCCTAGTACTCGAAAGACGGGATAGTGGCCTGCAATATATCACAGCCAACTTCTCATTAGAAAAAAAAATGGTTGATATGGCCTAATGATTCTAAGCATCTTTATTCAGCTTGTGACTCTTAGTTGATAACACCTTTCGAAAATATTGCTGATCTTTTCTTCCTAGCTGTTGGTGGATTTGTTAGCACATTTAGCTCGCAAGTGGGAGAACCTGAGTTTGTTTTTCAGCATTGTATTAGGGACCTGGATGTAAACTGATACTGCAGGTCATATATTGTATTAGGGACCTGGATGTAAACTGATACTGCAGGTCATATATTGTATTAGGGACCTGGATGTAAACTGATACTGCAGGTCATATATTGTATCAGGGACCTGGATGTAAACTGATACTGCAGGTCATATATTGTATTAGGGACCTGGATGTAAACTGATACTGCAGGTCATATATTGTATTAGGGACCTGGATGTAAACTGATACTGCAGGTCATATATTGTATTAGGGACCTGGATGTAAACTGATACTGCAGGTCACATAGTGTATTAGGGACCTGGATGTAAACTGATACTGCAGGTCATATAGTATATTAGGGACCTGGATGTAAACTGATACTGCAGGTCATATATTGTATTAGGGACCTGGATGTAAACTGATACTGCAGGTCATATATTGTATTAGGGACCTGGATGTAAACTGATACTGCAGGTCATATATTGCATTAGGGACCTGGATGTAAACTGATACTGCAGGTCATATATTGTATTAGGGACCTGGATGTAAACTGATAATGCAGGTCATATCCTGTGGGAAAACTGAGACGGGGAAAAAAGTTGTCAGCCTTAACCATCCTCGAGCTGTTAATAGGCATAGATCTAAAGGTCGTATTCTCGTCAGTTAAGGAAGCTCCCAAACACCTCTTCTTTATCTACTTAATTTGGGGTAGTGGTGGTTACTATATTTTTTGCCTTATTCATACGGAATATGACGATACTGGAAGCATTTGTGTAACAGAAGAGGACAGTAAGGTGTGAAAATACAAAAAATCGCTTAGGGAAACATGTTAAGGAGCTGCCTCAATCGATAACATGCTGGCCTAAATCGTTTAAACATTTCATCACGGCACCATCTTAAATTAGTTTTCCTGCTGGCAGATAATTTTATTTTGGGAGAGACCACTAGTAGAGATGACGTTAATGAAGACTATGTTTCACTCTCTCAGGGCCACAGTCTCGTCGGGTAAGGAAGCACCCTAACACCTGTTCTTTCGCAATTCATTTTTGTATCAGGCTGGTTAGTATCAATTTGTATGTCATTTGTGCTGTGTATAATAGTATTTTAATTATTTTATTGAACAGAAGAAGACAGAAAGGTGTATCCTGTTAAGCTAAATATTTCGCTAAGGGAGAGCTGTTAGAGAGCTTCCTTAACCAACGAGAATACAAACACCAATCCAAAAACTTTATAATACCTCGAAAAGAATTATCTGGAGGTGCGATAATACAAAATAATGATAGACTAGTTAATAAATGAATATAGGAACTTTGGTTTTCGAGATATAAAACTAGATATCTTTTACAATGTGATCTTGAAATCTTCATGCTGTTTTACTGAGGTTGGCAGAAAAAAAAAAAAATCTGAACTTGAACTGTGGCTGTCAGATGTATCTTTCTTGAACACCTTGAATAAGAGAAATACTTTCTGAGTTTAATATTATTTTCTGGAGGTACGAATAAACTTATGATATCATCGTGGTGACCGGGTTAATAATCTAGACGGTTTTATACAGCTTGTAAGAGATTTGATATGACCTTCATTAAACTAATCGGTAAAGGACCTTTGTACTTTCAGTAAAATCGTTTAGTGATTGCCTGACAAATCTGAAAACGATGTCACAGGATTCAGGTTGATCTTGTCTCACATGTTACGTCTTCTTTACGTTATTACTAACACAGCCCGGTGCTTGGAGAGGCTGCTTGTGCTATGGGGGGGGGGGGAATGGGGAAATCCTCTCCTTTGTGCAGGCAGACACACACTTTTGCATGTTTCAGGGTTTTTAGTTTTTGCTTCTTTTATTTTATTGTATCGTCTATCTGCTTTTATTCTTATTATTGTCGTCTGTTTCACTGCTGCCCGGTGCTACATGAGGCAGCTGTGCCGCCAGTTTTTATGTAAGGTAATCAATTAATCAGTCAATCTTCACAGCGCCAGGCGATTTTATTCAGTACTGGGAGTGATTTCCCACACTTCCTTGAATGGATATACCAGTAAAAAAAGAAAAACATATTTCTAATCCTATGCTGAAACAAAATGATCTCGACAGAACACAGATACACTGAAAAGTCGTCATCGGACAGCAGATAAATACAGTATGACATGGCAGCCCTGCCAGCATTTGGCTGCACATTTTTTTTTTCATCATAATCATCACCAACATCATTTTTACCTCTTTATATATATATATATATATATATATATATATATATATATATATATATATATATATATATATACAAAGGGGAAAACTTAAAGTTTCCTCACTTGAATGGGCCACATTCTCATTCACTCATTATTCGAAATCGCGGAATCCTGACTCCATCTCACACATATTAACATCCACACTTACCTACTCTTCATTATGTCCCTCTTCAACCAAGACACAGGCCGCCTCTGATGGCTCAAGAACCTCGAAGTTCGCCAATTCGTATGGGTCGTTCTCCACTACTGGCTCCATTTAACTACAGCAAACAGTGTAAGTAGGCCATGGTATGCACCGATCGGTTGTAATGCTCATCGTTGTATGTAAACTGCCATCCAGCCCATTAATTTTCACTTTGATGTTCATCTTCATATTATTTTGGAATGTGAATCTGGTACTTGTACCGCCGGTTATTATTTCAGTTGATCAATCAATCAATCGGTAATAATATTATTAACAGATCTCTATCAACCTTTTACTGTCTGAATGTGCTGGACATAGTGTTTGAGAAGGATGGTTCTTAGCGTACCACCTTTCGCCGACCGGCTCATAGACGATAAGCTCATTTCTTCAAACGTCAGTGATCCAAACGTTCCACAGCGACCCTCAAAGAAAGGAGCATTCCTCACTGAGCAGTAATGGGTTAATATTAAGAACTAAGCAGGAGCATCACTTAGACACGCCTCGAAATTGAAATGATTGTAACCTAAGCCGTTATTGCCTCTGGTTCATCTGACTGGGAACCGGGTGACCTGCAGGCTGAAACTGCGTTTCATCTAAAGTCCACAGTCCTCGTTTGGAGTGATAGGGAAAAAGTTGAGGGACGTTTGTTTAACCAGGCAGTGGAGTCAGCCAGTAATATAGATGACACCGCGTGAAAATATCCCTGTGCAGAACCTGGCAACAACTAAACGAAAAGGACACGTTTTTCTTTGAAATACGATATTGTCTAAGAGAGTGGAATATATTTTTCCTATTTTCTACGATGATCAGAGGCCAGACTTAGGATAAACGCTGAAGATTTTGTTTTTTATCATTACACTGATCTGTTTTTTCAAGAATAAAATATAGGTATAGAGGGCGTAGGAAGTAATTCCATCTTGTGCAGTGTTTGTGATAAGTGAGTGCATAAGAGATGTAGTGATATTAGAGATAGTCTGCGAGATAATGCTAATTTTATGTGTGCGGTGTTTCGGGGAGAACAGGTGCAGATTGTTGGGCGTGAAAGGATTGAACTTGCTGGTGAGTCTCTTTAGTGTGTGGAAGAGTTTTGTAATTTGGGAGACATGTTATGTGATGGAGGTGGGGCTGGAGTTAGCTCTGTGGGTAGGGTGAAGGGTGGTTAGAAAAAGTTCAGGGAGCTGTTGCCTCTCCCGACACAGAGACGGCTCCCCCTTTGTGCTAAGGGATCTTTGTATGCAGCATGTGTCAGGAGTGTAATGCTGTATAGTAGTGAAACCTGGGCAGTAAAGGAAGAGGATAGTCGAGGCTCAGAAATGGTAATAATTAGGTGGATGTTCTGTGAGTCCCTGAGTGCATGGTCTGGGGGGGGGGGGGCTAGGTTTACAATGAAAGATTTGAGAGGTAGAATGGGACTGGAGTGTATTGGTGTTGTGATGAGAAGAGGTAGATTGAGGTGGTTTGGGCATGTGGAGAGGATGGGGATGATAACTGCGTGCAGAAAGTGAGAAGCGTTAATTTTAGTGGTTGGGTTGCGAGGGGTAAGCCAAAAAAGACGTGGGACGAGGTCATTAAGTGTAACTTTAGGGATCAGGGACTGAACAGGGAGGCTGCCAGAGATCGAGCAGCATGGAGAGCCGCCATTAGGTGACCAAGGCCGACGCATGCGAGCATGGTGGAGCTTTCAAAAACGAACGAACGAAAGGAAAACGAACGATAGAGAGGCTGTGTACTCACGTTTCCTTGTCCATCAGCAAAGACTAGGTAATTGTGGTAGTTACCTCTTTGATAATGCAGCAATATCTCTTTATTACAGTATATTTACATAGTAAATAAATAACCTTTACATAGTAAATAAATAACCTTTAGGGTACCGCAAGTTGCGGAAACTAGTCAAGTGATGGGGTATCTCAAGGCACACTTAGATCTTGTGAACTTGAGTACTAAAATGACATAGTCTGCATAAGCATATACAGATGAATACCGTACTTTATGTTTTGTATTAGTTGCACCCCTTGGCTCATGTGAACGTAAACATGGTGGGCTGTTGCCAAATGTTTTTCTATCGTAGACTAGCATTTTTCAGTCAAAGGATTGAGCGAAAGTTCATGGACATATGTGCCTGTGTGTGTGTGTGTGTGTGTGTGTGTGTGTGTGTGTGTGTGTGTGTGTGTGTGTGTGTGTGTGTGTGTGTGTGTGACAGAGAGAGAGACCTTTCACAGGAACCACCTTGTCATGGAGGGTGCATGCGTACCCCGAAAATCTGGTGGACTGTTCCAGTGGGGGGGAGATCCCTCCGGCCTGAGCAGGAGGACAGTTTTTTTTTTATGTGTCCGACTCTGGACATAGGCTTCACAGCCTGCTTTCAAGGCCCAGTAGTCCTCCTACATAATTATCATACATCTCTCTACATGTAGAGGTGTGCGGTACATAGGAGGACTACTGGGCCTTGAAAGCAGGCTGTGAAGCCTATGCCCAGAGTCGGTCACATAAAAAAAAAAAAAAAAATGTCACCACTTCGGCATTAACACCCACCGTCCATATTGAATACATGCTAGGGCTGTCTCATACAGGACTGGTGTATTGGTATTAGCGGGGGTATTTTGACGACATGTCAGCGCGTCTTCTGGTAAATTGGTAAAGTCTGATTTTATGAAATTCAAATCCTTAAACTGTTCCCTGTCCCACCGAGGATTTGAACCTGGGTCCGGCAGGACCGCAGACCACCTCTCTACTGACAGAGCCACGCCTCCCCCCATGCTGAAAGGGCCATCAGTGAGGGGTCAGACTAAGTGTATCCAGTTTTTGATATTGTCAGCAGAGAACTGTTATGGATTGCTTTTTCAAAGTTTGGAGTTCAAAACAAATTTTTTACCATCCTAAAAAGTCTGCATGAAAACATGCATGCTCGTGTATCCATAGGAGAGAGCAAATCCGAACTCTTCACCGTGGACGTGGGATTAAAGCAAGGATGTGTCCTGACTCCTGTCATTTCCATCACCTATCTCGCAATCCTTTTAAATCACCAGCAAATGAATCATAATGATTTAATAAAAACCCTGTTCTGTCTAGACGGTAACTTATATAATCTCAGACATCTTCAAGTACAATCATAGTCGGAATTCACTCATTTCCTAATGCTGACAACTGTGCTATCCTTGGACATACCGAAGAAATCCTACAACAGAGTACTGTCATCGTTTCTAATATATACCATGCAATGGGGCTCTGAATAAATGTTAGTAAAACTGAACAGTATCTCAGACAGACAACCTAGCAGAGCCTCATACATTTCAAATAATGGCTCAAATGTAAAACAAGTGGAGAATTATACTTACCTTGGATGTGTGCTCACAGATAAACATTATATTGATGCAAAAGTCAACCACGTCTCAGCTTTTTTATGGACGTCTCAGACCCAGTGTTTCTGAATATACCAACCTGAAGATGGAGACGAAGATATCAGCATATATATTTTTTACGTGTCCGACTCTGGGCAAAGGCTTCAGGGCCTATCCCCAAGTCCCAGTAGTCCACCTTGGGGTCCAGTAGTCCTCCTACATCTCCACATATCACCACATCGGCGCTAATACCCACCATCCATATTGAATACATGCTAGGGCTGTCTCATACAGGACTGGTGAACTGGTATTAATGGGGATACTTTTATGACATGTCGGCACGTCATCTGGAAGATCAGAAAAGTCTGCTTTATTATGAAATTCAAATCCTTAAATTGTTCCCTGCCCCAGCCGGGATTCGAGCCTGGGTCCATTAAGACTGCAGGCCGCCTCTCCACCCCATGATATGGAGCTGAATCCTGAACTAGTTACCAGCGTCATATCAAACAACTTGAGTCGTTTCTCATCCGATACTTATAATGCCTCCTAGGACTAACATGGGAGGATAAAGTCTCTCAGTCACAAATCATCCAGTGGGCAGAGTAAACCAGCAAAAAAGCCATATTGGCTAAAAAATACATCTGAGTTGGGTCGGACTTGTGTTTCGCATGCCAGAGCACCACTTCCACGCCAGGTTTTGCATGACCAACTCCCTGCAGCACGTCGCAACCCAGGGGGGCAGAAGATGAGATTTAAAGACCATTTAAGGACGACTCTGAAGAAATACATCATATTAAAAGATCTTGAAACCAATGCTTCAGACAAAGAACAGTGGTGGCCCCTCTGCATCGACGAAACAATTCATCTTGAAAAAGCTCGAAATCTAGCCAGAGTAGAGCATAGACAATTGAGGCACAACCAAAACAGAGTTCTTCCATCAAACCAGGATCTGATATGCCGACTGTGGGGTAGTTTGCGGATCCAGCATTAGTCCGCACAGTCTCACACGTTGGCACCAAAGACAACGAGAAACACACCATCCTAAACAGTACAGTAGGCATTGTATTCTGTAGCAGGACAGCTTTAGGTACGCAAGTAAGTAAGTATGTAAGTGTGTGTGTGTGTGTGTGTAATTCACCGGGTCGGTCAGGATCACTTGATGGTCGTGATCGTCAGCTTTTTACCCTCCCTGAAGGGAGCTGAGAGCTCATATAGTCCGATCTAAGGGCAAGGCTGTGACCTTCACACACGCACACACCCGTCCCCTTGCTCAAGGGGGACAGTAACCACCCACTTCGTCAGTGAAACTTTTCGCAACCTGAGCGAGGCGCGAACTCCCGTCCACCAGTTGGCAAGCGAGAACGTTACCACTGCACCATCGAGCGGTGTGTGTGTGTGTGTGTGTGTGTGTGTGTGTGTGTGTGTGTGTGTGTGTGTGTGTGTGTGTGAGAGAGAGAGAGAGAGCAAATATACTTCACTGTTAGAGAGAGAGAGAGAGAGAGAGAGAGAGAGAGAGAGAGAGAGAGAGAGAACAAATATACTTCACTGTTACTTCAAGTTAATTAAATCTTACAAGAATCTAATGTTGTTGTTTTTTTTCCGAATTGTACCATCATGCATTAGCATATAATTAAAGTTGCATGAGTATCATGTCTGACAATGTAAATTCGTAAGCGCCTAAACCTTTATCCAACTCCGATGACAGATCGTTTGCATGTAGTGAGGATGTGGCTGGAAGGCGTATCGGTGAGAGACATTGCCCTGGAGACTCGTGCAAGTGTTTCCTCAGTTTACAGATGGATTCACCACTGGCAGAAGGAGAACAACGTGGATGCCAAAGTTTGTCACAGAATACGTCATCTCGGAACCACATCCGGGACTATGAGTATAGCGACAGGAGACGACACGCAATTCCAGCAACGTCAGTTCATTTCCTTACCTACAGCTTATTATGTACAACGAAACATCGTCTTGGGACGCATATCCTCTTCCTTTTTCTGCTTTAGAAGTTAATACTCTAGGAAACGCCAGATAATTGTTGTGGAACAGAGAATAATACGAAGATCTTTTGATGTCTCGTACCTCAATCAGTTGCTAACCAGTCTTTATTTATAGTTACAGAAAAGCATGACAGGACTAAACTGGCGGCGAAACTTGAAGAACGACACTAAAAGCTTTTTAAGAATATCAAGAAACTACCGCCACTATTTTCTAAAATGAGGCAAAAGTTTGCTTAAATAACAATAAAACATGTCTGTGTATTCTATCCTGCGATTCTTAAGCTTTGCTGTCACTTGGTGATTATTGTCTTTCTTTTTTTTCGATTACATATTTTACTGAAGGAGTTTAATTGTGAATTTTTCTGATTCCTTCTCGGTAGGAGGAATTCTTGTCAGTAATTAAAAAAAAAAATTATTTCTGCAGTATTTCACACTGTAATTATTTAGGAGTTTTATGTAGTGTGCATTAGTCCCAAATTACTTTCCTTGTTTGGCAGCAGGATACCACTGCATATCTATTAAACCGATCACTACGATGTATTAGTTAGTCTTGCAGCCCACGACCAATTTCATTCAATTGGGAGGACATTTTGTAATAAAAGGATGATTGAGGGTTATATAGAACCCCTCCACTCTGATGGGAACGTGAATGAGCTCATTTTCTACATACAGTTTGCTCAACATCTTCAGGATGTGAACTCGTATACCACTAGATAAATATAATTCTCAAGTAACTCAATAGTATTCTGTCCTAGTAACTGCATAAACTGGTCCCTGGTTTTCCGTGTAATATAGTGTCTAATTGAATAAAAGTACATGCCTGTCTCACTCAGTATCATAACATGCTTTCAACATAATTTTATTCATTGCTCGAGAGTGCTCAGGCAGATAAGAATTTGATATATCGTTCCCCTGGTTCTCTCAGACGAAAACAGCCAAGCTGGGTATTGCCAGACACTTAGGTTTCTTGGCCTAAAAAGGAGTTTTAAAAGGTCCTTGTGGAGTGATTTTAAGAAATAATCTTCACATTCATAAAGAATAATTAAGGTATTAATACGAATCTTTGTGCATATAACAATAATCCATGTGAATCATTTTTAAAGATCCTAGAATGGTATCTGTAAGCATCCACGAGGCCCTAGGGACTCTAATTTCAACAGGTCCCTCAATGACACTGACACTGTTAGATTGGCCTCTGGGCCGGTCGGTCACAGAACAAAGCCGTAAGGAGATACCAAGGGCTGGCGCAATCATAAAATTCGTCAGCAATGTAAAGTGCTTGACAAACCGGGACGATTTCCACAATATATTTTATCAGTTGGAAGTAAAACAAACGATTTGGATACCCTCTCCATTAAAAGACAAACTGGGAGAGAGTGAAAAAAGATGAACCCAGTGAATAGCATATACTATTATTTTGGCACTAACTTGAACGCATTACAGACTCCAAGAATCCTGCTCTTCTTGCCGTTCAGCAAATCATAACCTTATATATGTCTGAGTAAGGTTGCATACCATCACTATAATCTGCTTGGTCACTTGTACATTTACTTTTACCAAGCTGTTAGTTTAAATTACTATAACTAACATAATGTTTGAGTTACTGACGGGCAGAAGGAGGAACGAAATTTTTTAATCAATAGTACAGTTACGTCAGTTTCAAAATAACATTAATATTCGTTGCCTTCATTTTTTTCATCCTCTCTCAATTTGCATTTTTGATGGGGAGGGGGGGGAGGGAGATCCTGACCATTGTTCATTAACTCGCTAAGAAGAAGAAGAAGAATTGAAGGGAGTAATGAGGAAGGTAATATGAAATAAATTATTAATAGACCTTTACGGTAATGAGCACCCGAGGTTCAGAAGACTAAGGCTCGGATTCCCTTCGGTTAATCAAACCTATTCATCATACCATTTTAATCGTTTTCCAATCAGTTAAACTTTCTGAGAAACCATTTTAAACGTTTAAATGTTTAAACGGTTGAACATTCCTGGACTTCTGCAATTTTCATCAGCATGTACCATCATTGCGCAGGACGGGTCGGCAGTGTCTGTAGTGCCATCTCCAGGATCACTTGCAAAAATGAGAAAGAAGACGTCAGGTCTGGTTCTCATACAATCGCAGCCTGCAGGATACGTGTTGGCCACCATCCTCTATGCCCATTAGCAGCACTCAAGTAGTACCCGGAAGTTTCCATAGGCGTAAACTCACGTGAAACATTGTTCTGTGCAGATTCGGATGCCCCTTTCTCAATGAGGGCACTCTAAGATCATCCGTGAAACATTAGCTAAAGCAGATCTGGTAGATGATCCTTTCTCCGAACACATACGCTCGCTCACTTGTACAGAGATGTGGCCAGTGGAATTCAGCGACGTCCTTCATCATAAGATACATAAATCACGACTGGGGGGATGCCCCATGCATAGAATTAGGCGTTCTCCCAGGCAATAACAGAGACATATGATACTGCACTCCATGCCCTTACGGAAGTGACTCACGTTCATGATGTCTATCGCCGTCACATAACTTCATGCCACCTAGGAGCTGCCTGCACAGTATGCTCCAATCCTGCCTCTTGGTGAGAAGGGCAACGGGTGTCCAGTCATCACCAAAGGTAGAGTGATGCACCTCCCTTATGCTCTTCTCTAGATTGTTTCTCAACTTTGTTTGTGATCTTGATAGGCAAAAAAAAAAAAAAATGAATAAGTGCAGGGAAGTGAAAGTGCACAAATGAAAAATAAAATATGGGTGGTAGAGAAAAAGTGAAAATTAATATGTGCCAACTGGATTTCTCTTCTATGCTGTGCGATGTATTAAAGTAATAGCTCAAACCCAGTAACCCTTACCATGCATATTCTTTGTATCAAACCAGGCACTGTAAAAACATACCTTTTGTGCGTGTTGTCCACAAGCCAAAAAACTGCAGAGGGCGGATTCTCACTGAATGTTTCAAACGATGTGTCCAGTACAATATCTAGCCTGTTACCTACAGTATTACAGAAGTGCATTACATGGATATGAACCTTTACTGTAGATACAATAGCAGTACCCTCATAAACAAATGGATGGTGTTTTAAATGTTTCCTATTACATTTCCAGTGACATATATTATTTCTCATATGAACTTTACGGTAGGTGGGGGCGGCCAACACCAATTTGTTCTGAGCAATGCATCCTTCTGGTGATTCTACCCTGAGTGACAAGCCACATGGTTTCTTGTAATCCTGGAAAACATTCACCAAAATGGGTGGTAACCATATAACCAAATCGAAACTTTGTGGTTTATTGGGTTTAGGTGCCTTAACTGGATGGGTAACATACTGGTTTCTGTCTGAAGGTTGTTTCGAGTTCATTGCTAAAACGATGCCACTCGGGCCCATCGGGACTTGTCACTCTTACCTTAAATGCCAATACTTAGTATCCTGGCTCGATACCCTTATCTTACTGATGAGGAAAGGAATACTGTCTGATTATATATATATATATATATATATATATATATATATATATATATATATATATATATATATATATATATATATATATATATATATATATATATATATATATATATATATATATAAACTTTCTACACTGCTAAATGGTTCATTGTCCTCACAGATATTAGCCCTAAGGATGACGAAGTGTGGTCTGCTGTTGATCATCATCTATGCTACTGTATGTGATGTAAAGTGCTCTCTGCTTACACCATTTGAAGGTACAGTTTCTTAAAATACGCACACACACATACAGTGCACGCCCATACCTAGATGCATATAGTCATTAGTTCATGCTTTTCAAGTATTTTTCAATCATATATAAGTCTTTCTCATGCCATACCTTTTTTGGGTCATCCAACACAATCCTAATTCCCTTTTGTACCTGTTTATTGGATCGTTTTCCACCATGGTCCTGTTTCCTCAGGACCAATTTTCTACCATGGCCCAATTACCAACCACTAACCCAGGCCTATTTTCTGCCACTAACCCATTTTGTACTCGGTACTTATACTTTCCCCTGAACTCACGTATCCCTTATACCAATTGGCTCCCTGGACCAATTTTCGTCAAGGAATGATTTCACTTGATGACCTCTTTACTACATGGACCTACATCTAATCTGTGGAGACATTGTCCACAGGTATACACTCCAGCATGGAATTTTCTTTCTTCATGGATGAAATTCCTCAAGTAACAAGGTTTCCACAAGAGGCGTATATTCCCATAGATCTATATCCCTTCCATGGAATAATAATAATAATAATAATAATAATAATAATAATAACAGTAATAATAATAATAATAATAATAATAATAATAATAACAACAACAACAACTAGAACACCGTTAAAGTGTCCAAGGACAATTTTGATAAAGAAAAACTTCCCACAGCCATTGCCTTCCAGAAGCCGAGTTATAAAAGGGAATTTGAGATCAAGGTCACTGGTATTGTGCGTGTCACCTTAGGTCATCACTGTCTATTAGTCGACCAAGTTTGTAGCTCAAGCTTTAATCCTTCATGGAAAATTAGGCGACATCTGGAATCTACGGAAAAGTCCCAGATTTTGACCCAGGTGATCTCAGACAATAATTAACTGATTAGATTCATACTCCTTTCCGTAATAAAAGTGAGCGAAAACAATGCAGCCTTTCAGTCAAAAATTAAGAACTGATTTCAGGCGCTAAGTAATGATGAGTGTGACACTGATGAGTTGAATAACAGGCTAAAAAAATGCTGAGAGAATTAGCGGAGGTAGCAGGGAAAGCTAATGCAACCGAAGTCAGGAGGTATTCGGAAAGACACTCTAGCTCATGAAAAGAAGAAAGTAAGGAAAGAAAAAACAAAGAAAGATGAAACAGAACAATCGGAATTAAATAAGCTTATTAACAAGAGACAGAGAGAAGTAAAAAGGAGAAACATGGATCAGATCAAGGAAACCATCAGAAAAGATAAAAATTCTGAAACAGGTCACAAGCAAAATGACACTAGGAAAGAAACAAATTGTATCAATAAAAACAAAAATGGTGATGTCATTAAATGCAGAGATAAGATGGTGAAGAGAGTTGAATAATTTTACAAAGAACTGTATACATCAAAGACGATAGTACCAATAGCTAGCTTTCCAGTTAACACAAGTGAAATACCTAAAGTAACACCAGAAGAAGTGAACATTTTTCTTAAATTTATGAAAAGAGGGAAACCTCAAGGAGAAGATAGAATAGTAGCGGATTTACTGTTGGATGCAGGAGTAGAAGCACAAAACCGTCTCGCCCACTTATTTACTGAATGAATAAAAAAAAATCCCAAAACTTATGTGTAATGCAATGGATATGTTACTTTACAAAAAAGGCGACTCATAAGGTCTTATTAACTATTGCCCCATTATCTGATTATCAATTCTTTACAAACTCTTCACTAAAGACCTTTTGAACAGAACAGCTACAATTTTGTAAGAAAACCAACCTCGTGAACAGGAGGATTCTGAAGCGGGTATTCAACTACTGATCATCTACACACAATAAATCAGCTACTCGAGAAAACAACAGAATAAAATAAACCACTGAGCTTAAGTTTCGTTGATTTCAAAAAGGTTTTCGACTCAGTGGAGCACATACCAATTATAAATTCATTGAGAGAACAGGGAGTAAATGAGAACATTGTAAGACTGCTCGAATACATATTTAAAGAGGGAACTGCTACGGTTAAACTACATAAAGACACGGAAAAAATTCAATTTGAGAGGGATGTACATCAGGGAGATACAGTTTTGCCAAAATTATTTACAGCATGCCTAGAAAGTATTTTCAGGAAGCTAGACTGGGAAAACAACGTGGTAATCATAGATGGAGAAAAGCTAAACCATTTAAGATTTGCAGATGGCATTGTCTTAATCGCAGAAACAACAAAGACACTGGAAGAAATGTTAAATGACCTGAACTGAGAAAGCCTCAAAGTAGGGATAAAGATACTAAAATTAACAAAAGATCATGACAGTGAAATATAAAGATGCATTACAATTGGTTGGGGAGCTTTCAGTAAACATAGAGACATCATGAAAATTTGTTTGCCAATATGTATGAAACAATAAGTATTTAACAAATGTATAATACCAACTATGATGTATGGTTGTGATACCTGGAAAATATAAAAACCGATGGAAAATCAACTAACCTGTTCTTAAAGAGCAATGGAAAGGTCAGTGTTGGGATTATCTCTAAGAGACAGGAAAAGATCAAGTTGATGAGAGTGTAGACTAAAGTCAAAGGAATTAAAGACGTTAAAAAGAAAAGAAAGGGAAGAGGGTAGGTCATGTAGCAAGAATAAGGAATAACCAATGGAGCAAGAGGCAGAGTGACTGGACTGCAAGAGACAAGCCAGACAAGAGATGCAGAACTTTTGCAGGCAAAAAATGGCAGAGATTGGATCAGTAAAGGAATTTGTGAAGATGGTTGGGGAGGGGGGCCTTTGTTCAGCAGTGGACTTGTAATTGACGATGATGATGATGATTATATATTGTTACGTCTCCAGTCCCACACTGCCACAGGCTCCAGCAGCAGTAGTGCAGTGTTGGAGGAACGTTGTCCAGTGAGTTGTTCTTCCTGTGATCAGCCTTTTGGTGTACAGTACACAAGATCAGCTCAGCCGTCGTAAATAAACACTGGCTTCATGAATTCGCTTTCTTTAATTTCCAAAGAACTACACTTAATGCTTGCCAACTTCACTGTTTTCACAAGTACCGGAACTATGCAATCTGCATTGACACTGAACAGACACTGAAATATACTCAAACTGAACTGAACTGAAACTGACTCTCTAGGTTCTTCCACCTCCTTATATAGCCTTGTGTTACATTCGAAGTTTCTAGTGTACTCTAGAATCTACAGTTACCAAATCAGAGACATCCAAAATGTCTATTGCCTCCTAACACTGCACAACACTCTAAATTATGTAGCATACAAACTGAGATATAATTGCATAATTTAACAGTCACATAAACAAAACATTAAAGAGAAAAGAAGCATAAAAATTAATGCACAACTTAAAAAATACCTCCACTCCCAAACAGTGGTCCAACTGGGAACTCTGACACGTAACTGAAAAAATACTCAAAATACTAACCTTCCAGTACCTCCTATCTAACAAATCTCGCATCTCAACACTACCCCGTCCCTAGTCCTTTGTCGTCCCGACAAAACTACACAATGTAAACAAACATAATCCTTAATCCAAAGTAAACATCTAATTATACACAAACTAGTCATTCAACTTATCAGGACCTCTACAATACCACTTCCAACGATGTCCCTGCTCCTCCTCACAGTCCACTCCTCCAGGAATGTTTTGGTCATTTTCCTGATTCACTTCTTCCCTTAGGAAACTGTTATCATCCTCTTGTACTTCTGCTCTGTGGTCGTGCTTAACATCCTTGGTTGCGGGTGAGCATGATTCCTCAGAGACTTCCCAGCTGTGTACTGTCCTGGCCCATGGTACTGCCACAGACGATTCACGTGTACCACATTGGGCGAGACTTCCTGGCTCCCCAAATTTGGTACGTTATGTCTAGTAGGCGGTCCAACACAGTGTATGGCCCGTCTCATGGGCTCAGCAGCTTTGGTGACTGTCCCTTCTTCCGCTGAGGATTGTACTGTATAATCAACATTGCCACCATCCTTGAAGCTCACCTCACTTGTCTTAGCATCATACTTACACTTCATCACTTCTCCTGAAAACTTCAGAGCTTCTTGCACTTATAATGTACCTCAGCCAGCCTTTCCTGAAGATGCTTCACATAGCTGGGAGTGTCTGTAGGCAGCTCTTCAACAGGTGGTCTTCCCATTATCAGGTCAACAGGTTAATGTAATTCGTGTCCCTGCATCAGTTTTGCAGGGGTGTAGCCAGAAGACTTACGGGATGCAGACCGATATGCCATGAGCAAAGCAGGTGATTTCTGGTCCCATTCCGTTTGGCCCTCTACACAGTACTTGGCCAGTTCTTGTCCCAGGGTCAAGTTGAATTTCTCCATCCATTTAACTGTGGCCTCAGTGGAGTGGTCCTGGTCTTCTCTTATTTCCCAGTAATTTGCAGCACTCATGGAACAAAGCAGACTCGAAGTTTCTACCCTGGTCTGAATGTAGCTCTTGTGGCATCCCAAAATGACAGAAAAAGTGGTCAACCAACACCTAAGCAACAGTCGCAGCCTCTTGATTGGGGATGGCATAGGCTCCTGGCCACATTGTGAAGTAGTCCATGGTGACAAATATATACTGGTTTCCTCTTTCAGTGAGTGGTAGAGGTCCAGCAATGTCCACCGTGACTCTTTCTATCGGTGCGCCCACTTGGTACTTTTGGAGAGAGGCGCAACCATGTTTCTTGGGCCCTTTCTTGGCACAAAAAATAAATCACAGGCCTGACATCACTTTTCAATATCCTGATGCATGCCAGTCCTGTATAACCTCTGTTGCAGCTACCTTAGATTTTTTTTTTTTCACTCCCAGGTGCCCACTAGTGATCTGGTTATAGGACTCATCCACGATCACAGACCTCATTTCCTTTGGCACCACCAGTTGCCAATACTTGCTGAGGCCGTCAGGTGTCTCCCACTGATGCTCCAGTAGTCCGTTGTTCAAATAAAGAAGGCCCCACTGACTACAGTAGCTCTTAGTCGCAGGGCTGAATCTGGAAACCTCTTCCCAAGATGGTCGCACTGTATTCCACTGCAGACACTCTAGTACTTGTTGTAAATCTGCATCCTCTATCTGCATTCTCTTTGGGTCTTCTTCATCTGACACTGGCTGTGTCAACACAGTATGGCTGTATTTCTTGCTACTATCTTCTTCTTTTCTACACAGCCGGCACTGGATCATAAGGCCGATGACTCAGGCTTTCATCATTGCCATGTACCACCCAGGATGGTGCTGCATCTCACAGTTGTGCTGATCCAGCTTCCTGAGCCAGCATGCCAGTTGTTCTTTTGGATTCTTTGATGTCTTCAGCCACTTGAGTGCTCCATGGTCTGTCCTGATGATGAAGCAGGACACATTCAAGTAGGGATAAAGTCCTTCATCACTGCCAAGAGCTCATTATGGGTCACACTGTAGTCCTGCTCTGGTGGGGTGGGCTTTATGCTGTAATATGACACCACATGCTCTTTGTCATCCTTCTTCTGTGACAGGACTCCATCAATACCTTGGTTAATAGCACCACCATCCAAGATGAATGGCTGACTGATCTGGGTACGGCAACACTGGAGAGCTCGCCATCATCCTCTTGAGTTCATTGAAGGCCTTTTGAGTCACTGCAGTCCAAGTAAACTTTTGCCTCTTCCCCAACAACTTGTATTGAGGTGCAGCTCTCACCGCAAAGTCACTGACAAAAGGCCGATAGTAGGTACACAAGCGCAGGAGACTGTAGGTACACTAGCACAAGAAAGTCCGTAGCTCCTTCACACAAGTTGGAACCGGCCAGTTTTCCACAGCTGCCACCTTCTCTGGATCAGTACGGATGCCGCCCTTGCCTACACTATGTCCCAGGTACTTCACTTCCTTCTGGAACAAGTAGCACATCCAGGGGTTCAGCGTGGGGTGTGCTGCTCGAATCTTGTTGAGCACCTCTGACAGCCTCTCCAGTTCCTGGTCATTGTCCCTCCAAACACAATTGCATCATCCAGATAGGTATGAGAGCTGTCTGCCAGTGCAGGCCTTCCAGTACAGGATCCATGAGATGCTCAAAAGTAGCTGGGGCACTGCATACACCAAATGGCATCACTTTAAACTGTCATAAACCCTGCCCATTTGAAAAGGCTCCTTTCTCCTTGTCCTTCTGTGCAGTGTTGACCTGTTGGTACTGAGCTTTCATTATTAGGGTGGAGAACCACTTGGCACCTGACAGATCATCCAGTGTGTCGTCAATCCTTGGCAAGGGGTATGCGTCCTTCACTGCCACTTCTTTAATGGTTCGGTAATCCACAGCACTTTTTTTTTTCTATTTACATGTCTGACTCTGGGCATAGGCTTCACAGCCTGCTACCAAACCCCAGTACTCCTCCTACATACCATACACCTCATCATGTCACCACTTCAGCACTAGGACCGACCGTCCATATTTAATACATCCTATGGCTTTCTCATACAGGACTGGTGTATTGGTATTAGCAGGCGTATTTTTACGACATGTCAGTGGGTCTTCTGGTAGATCAGTAAAGTCTGATTTAATGAAATTCAAATCCTTAAACTGTTCCCTGCCCCAGCGGGGATTTGAGCCTGGAACCGGTGGGATTGCAGGCCACCCTCTCTACCAATTTAGCCACTGCCTTCCCCCAAAACTATCCCTCGAGTGAGAGGCATCCTTCTTCCCTACCAGAAACACTCTTGCTGATGCCCAAGGACTGCTAGACTTTTCTATCACTCCTTGACCTTGGAGATACTCCATCACCATCTCCATTTCTTGCCGTTTGGCTGGCGTCATCCTCCACTCTGGCTGTTTAATTGGCCGGTATCTATACAATGCTCCACCTGAAGTGCATGCCATGTCTAGGTCTCCGGTGGAAAAGACATCAGCAAACTTCATTAGCAGCTGCCTCAGCTTCAACACTTATGAGTCATCCAGGCATTGGCAACTCCTTGAAAATAGGTCTTGTAAGTGGTCTGGCAGACACTCATCGTCTTTGACTACACTCCTTTTATAGGCCTTCCTCTGATGTATGGTAAGCTTACCATGATACTTTGCCATCAAATTCCTGAGGTTTGTTTATAATTGGACCCCCATTATAGCCATGCACTTCACTTGTTTGGGGCCTAAATACTGGGTCATCATAATTAAGTCCGGGACTTAAAACTTCTGCATTCTCTTTATGCATCACTCTAATGCTACCACTAGATTCTTATGATTCGTCAAGATCCACCATACACTGTCCATTCTTTTCATATGCTCTTTGAACACTTGGGATTCATCAAGATCCACCATACACTGTCCATTCTTTTCATATGCTCTTTGTACACTAACCTGAGGCTCAGCAGTGCAATATTTCTCAACAGCCTCAATTTTCTCACTAATCATCTTCACATGGTCAACCACATGCTTCAGCTGGTTATCCACATGCTGTCTGCACACCGTCAGTATTCCCACACTAAGCTTTAGCTGGATGTCTACATGCTGTCTGCACTCCATCACTATTCCCTCACTAATCTTCAGCTCGTTGTCTACATGTTGTCTGCACTTCATCACATTTTCCTTACCTCATAATTCTCCTGCTCTACCTTGGCATCTACTTCCTCCTCAAACTATTGCTGTTCCTCCTTCAGTCCTCCTTGTAAGCATCCAGATGTCCTTGCATCCTCACCTGTAATTCCCTTTTATATTCCTGTAACGCCTCTAGCTGTTCCCTTTGTTCTTGTAATAATTGTTCTTTGATTTCGTTCCTGAGCTCTTTCTGTTCTTCACTTTGGTCCTGTGATTGTTCTTTGAGTTCTTTCTGTCCTTCATTCTGTGCCTGTAATTGTTGAGTTCATTCTGTCCTTTGTTCTTGCCTGTAATTGTTCTTTGACTTTTTTCTGTTCTCATTCTGTGCTTGTAATAGCTTCATAATTTCAGCCAGGGACACTTCCTCCTCTTGCCCAGCTTGACTCCTTGTCTCCACACCCCCTTGCTCCATGTCGAAGATAGACTCACTGCACAACTTTTCTAAAGATACACACTCCTGACACCATTGTTATGTCCCCGACCAACACTGCCACAGGCTCCAACAACAGTAGTACAGTATAGGAAAGACATTGAACAGTGAGTTGTTCTTCCTACGAGCAGCCTGTCAGTGCACAGTACACAAAATCAGCTCAGGCATCGTAAATAAACACTGGCTTCTTCAGTTTGCTGTCTTTATTTTCTTTATTTTCAAAAATACCAGAGCTATACAATCTGCACTGACACTGAACTGACACTATATATATATATATATATATATATATATATATATATATATATATATATATATATATATATATATATATATATATATATATATATATATATATATTCATCATCATCAGCCATTACATGTCCACTGCTGAACAACCTTCTCCACGAATTTCTTGAATGAGCCAATTTTTGCCACGTTCTTCCTGCAAATTTCTTCTATCTCATTTCTCCACCTCGTGTCTGGCCTTTTTCTGTTATGCTTACAATCTCTTGGTGTCCAGCCAGTCAACCTCTTGCTCCATCGGTTATCCCTTATTCTTGCTACATGGCCTGCCCACCTCCTTTTCTGTTGTTTTACCCCTTCACCACGAGGACGCTTATACGTCGTCGTAACCCTCCAGTGCGGGCACACTGCGACGCCTCTGTGTTGTCATATATCAGTGCCACCAAAGGAGACAGCAGAGTGTTTAGTTAATTGTGCTAGGGCCTTACATATTGGCTCGTATATGTTACTGAGGATAAAATAAAGCTCCATCCATTTTTTTTTAGCCATTCCCAATATATATGGGAGGGCACGTGATTGATGCTGTGTTGGACAGTAACTCTCTATCCCTCCTGGATCAATCTTGACTGTTTGTCATAGGAGTGTGTGCTCTTGTTCCCTCCACAGTGAATTATTGCGGAATCACAGCATATTCTTGAGGAATCTCGCATTATTGCGGAATCACAGCATATTCTTGAGGAATCTCGCGATTCCTCGGGTGATGAGGACCATCAGACGTCGGCTCAAGACTCAGATATCGACGACTCGTCGAGTGAAGAACTTGAGAGTGATGAATCTGATGATACGAATAAGAAATCGAAGGTGGTTGGCGGTGGATAAGTGAGATATTTGCTGACACACGTCCCAAGCACGTGCCTGAATTTACGACTGAGTTTCTCGGGCTGAACCCAACGGTCAATATATCTGAAGCTGTGTCGCCTTTGGACTCTTTCACGCTATTTTTTTATGCAGATATGGTGAAGCAAATATGTGAGTGGCCAAATCAGAAGGAAAATAATTTTTTCAGTGAACACCCACAGAAAAACGGTAAACAGCATTCTTTGGCGTCCAGTTCCAGAAAGTGATATGTACACATATCAGCCTTTTGTTTCCATGGGAATAATGAAATTGCCCCGCATTTACATGAACAAGAGCAGAAAAATGTTGTACACTATTGTTAGTGGCACAGCCAGGATACACCACAGCCTGGACCAAGCAGGGACGAGAAGGCCAAGAAAACGTAGGCCTAGATTTGAGTTCAGAGGGAACATTTCTAATAGGTAAGTATATTGAAGTAATTTGTATATATATAGTCTTTCACTGCACTTGTTTTCATGATAAACCTACTCAAAATTATTTTTCGATTTATATTATTTTTATTACGAGCACAACCAGTGATAGATTCAGTCTTGCACACATGGGCATATGCTCACATACACACAAATACACAAACACACAAAACACCATACCTATTTTGGCAAGATAGCAGCTTTTCCCTGGAAAAGTAGTATGGGGGAACGATGGGGGGGGGGGGGCCTCGTACACGGTAATACGCGAGATTAGTCACCCTCGTGGCGAAGGAGTTTATAAATTCTATAATGTCTTTGACTTTGGTCTGCTCTCTCATCCAAGTTGATCTTTTCCTGTCTCTTAAATTATTCCCAACATTGACCTTTCCATTGCTCTCTGAGAACTGATTAATTTATTTTCCATTGATTTTGTCAGTTTCCAGGTCTCACAACCATACGTCATAGCTGGAATTATACATTCGTTATATACTTTTCGTTTCATAAAAACTGGCAAGTTACTTTTCATAATGTCTCTATGTTTACCGAAAGCTTCCATCCAATTGCAATGCGTCTTATTATTTTGCTATCATTATCTTTCGTTAATTTTAGTAATTGTCCCAAGTACTTGTACTCCGCAACTTCTTCAAGAATTTCTTCTCTTACTCCGTTGACACTTGTTGATGTTTGTGGATTAAACATTAGTTTTACTCTGGTTCATCTTTAGCCCTACTTTGAGACTTTCTCTGTTCAGTTCATTTAACATTTCATACAATGTCTCTGCTGTTTCTGAGATTAGGACAATGTCATTTGCAAATCTTAAATGGTTTAGCTTTTCTCCATCTATGTTCACTTCTTTGTTTTCCCAGTCTAGCTTTCTGACAATACTTTCTAGGCATGTTGTAAACAATTTTGGTGAGATTGTATCTTCCTGATGCACGCCCTTCTCAATCTCAATTTTCTCTGAGTTCTTATGAAATTTAACTGCTGCAGTTCCCTCTTTATATATGATTTCGAGCAGTTATACAATATTCTCATTCACTCCTTATTCTCACAAAGAGTTAATAATTACTATGTGCTCCGCAGAGTCGAAAGCCTTTTAGTAATCAACAAAAACTATGTACAGTGGTTTATTATATTATGTAGTTCTCTCAATTAGCTGAGTCATTGTTTATAGATGAACAGTAATTGAATACCCACTTTGGAATCTTTACTTTTCACAAGGTTGTCTTTCCTCCAAATTTGTTGTTATTGTGTTCTTAAGGACTTTTGTGAAAAGTTTGTAAATGACTGATAAGCTAATGGGTCGATAGTTACTAAGATCTTTTCAGTCACCTTATTTGGAAAGGAAAATCTGTTCTATCTGTCTATCTATTGCCAGACGCCTTAATCCCATAAGACAAATCGCCTCCATGTCGCCCTGTCCTCCTCCATCTCATCGCCATGCTCCCAGCTTAAACCTCCCTCTCTCATATACCTCTCCACTCCATCCCTCCATCTCATCATTGGTTTTCCCCTTGCTCCCCCGCCCCCTTCCACCTTACTCACATACACTCTCCTCCTCAGCCTCTCGCTCTCCATCCTCTCCACATGGCCAAACCACCTTCAGTATGTTTCTCCTAACGCTTCATATCACATCCGCATTCACACCACAATGCTCCTTCACTTACTCATTTGTCAGTCTCACCATGTGACTCCACATGCTTTTCTCAAATAACTCATTTCCACTGCTCTCACTCTTGACTTCCGTCCCTCCAACAGGGTCCAAACTTCACTTCCATACGTTAGAGTTGGTATCACAATACTGTCATGTAGCAGCTTTTTCACTTCCATGCTCACATCCCTGTTTCTTATCACTGCTTTCAAGGAACCACCAACCTATCTTCCCTTTTGCACCCTTTCAAGCACTTCACCCTCTAAACTTCCATCCTTACTCATCACACTACCTACGTACTTAAACGCACTCACATTTTCCATTTACTCCTTCTCCAGCCTCACTGTATATTCATTGACTTTACTTCTGAAGACCATTACTTTACTCTTCCCATTCACATTTAGATTCCGTTTCTTACACACTCTCCCAAACTCATCCACCAAGCCTTGCAGCTCCCTTTCGTCTTCACATAACAACCCAGTATCATCTGCAAACAACGGTACAGGTAGTTTTCAAACACTGCCCTCTCTCACTAGGGCCGATCCAACATCCACTGTCCTACCTCGTATTTCTTTTATAACCCCATCCATGTACAGATTGAACAACCATGGAGACATGACACATCCCTGTTTCAATCCAACCTTCAAATAGAAAAATTCACTCAGTTCACTATCCACACGCACTGCAGCCATTGCACCCCCATACATAATCTTCACGGCCTTCAGCAACTTCCATTCTACTCCATGTTTTCTTAATACTTTCCACAATCCTTGTCTATCCACCCTGTCATATGCGTTCTCCAAATCCATGAAGGCCGCATACAACTTCTTTCCCTTCTCTAGAAACTTTTCCACTAAAGATCTGAGAAGAAATATTTGATCTACACAACCTCTTCCCTTCCTAAAACCTCCCTGTTCTTCTCCAACCAATTCCTTTATTATTTCCCTTACTCTGTCAATAAGTATCCTACCATATACTTTTCCTGTTACACTAAGAAGACAAATGCCCCTATGATTACCACACACTTCTTTTTCCTCTTTTTCTTTTGTACAAGGGAATAATTATACCTGACTTACAATCCTCCGGAACAATACCTTCCTCCCAGGCCAATCTGCACATCTTCCACATCCATTCTCCTACTATCTCTCCCCCATGCTTCATCATTTCACCACACACGCCATCAATTCCTAGAGCTTTCCCCGTTGTCACTTTCTTCAGTGTTTCCACAACTTCCATCCTACTATTTCTTCCTCTCTTTTCACGTCCCTCCACCTCCCAGCCATTGCCCAGCCACTTATACTTGCATTACTTTCATTCTCTGTGTTCAACAATTCCTTTAAAATCTTCTCTCCATCTGCTCACTTTTTCACCCTTCTCCACTAGTAATCTACCATTTTTATCTTTCACTCCCCAGCTAACTTCTTTGGCACCCTGTCTAACTTTCTTGACCTCTTTACAGAACATTTTCTTACAGTCCCTCCACTTAACACTCAAGTTCCTTCCAAATTCCTCATCCACTCTCTTCTTACTCTCTCTTACTAATCTTTTCACATTTGTCTTCCTCTCTACATATAACTCTCTCTTCCATCTCTCAACTTCTTCCACGCCTCTGTTTCTCATCCACTCACTATATGTTTTCTTCTTTTGTGCCACAGCCTCTCTCACCTCTTCAGTCCACCATGCTGTTCCCTGCATACCCTTTCGTCTTCTCTTCACCCCACACACCACCTCACATGCTGCACAGATTTGTTCTGTGAATATCTTGTACACACCTTCCACGTCCCCTATCTGGTCCAATCTATATTTACCCAATCGCTCCTCCACTTCCCTCTTATATTCTACTTTTTTTCCATCCCCTTGTAACTTTTCCACCATCCTTGTATGTACTACATCCTCCTGCCCTTCCTTTCCTCTATTTTTCCATTTTATTTGGACTTTAATTCTGACCACCACCAAGTGGTGATCCGAAAGTCCACTTCCCAACCTCTGTTTACTCATGCAACCATTACACACCTTCTGAGCCTTTCATCCACAAAGACATAATCAATCATTGCCTTCCGTTCATTCAGTTCACCACCCACCCTTCTCATCACTTGCCATGTATACCTGTGGATCATTTTGTGTCTGAAGAGGGTATTAGCTTTCACCAACCCCCTTCCAGCACAAGTCCCCACTAAAGCACTACCATTCTCATCCATCTCTGTAGGCACACCAGATTCACCATCTACTCCATCCACCTTCCCATTCCTTACGTTTCCATTCATATCCAATCAAACACACTCTCTCATTCCTTTCAAACTTTTCCATGCACGCTTCCACATTTCTGCAGAACTCTTCTCTCACTCGGCTTGCACGATGCATACACGCACACAATCGGCCACATTTGTATTCCAGCTTTCAATCTTACCCACACAATCCTCGAGCCAACTAATCCGTACTCTCTTATATTATCCTTCCATCTGTTACTCACAACAATAAACACTCCTTCTTTTGCCCTCTCATTCTCACCTACTCCTGTGCATATACCCAATCCATACTCCCATTCACTCACACTCACGCACCTGGACAATCTCTCTTTCACCTCGTCATTTGTACCCCTTACATTCCATGCCTCCATCCGTATCGTGTTCTTTGTTCGGTCCTTAGTCGTCACCTTTTGGTCAGTCCTCGTCCGAGGCCTCTTGTTCGTATTTGTAGTTAGTTTTTTTTTTCTTTTTTTCCGGGGAGCGACACTAACCCTCAGCCAACCCACTTGTTGTCACGTAGGGAACACGTGTTGGTTGGTTATAAGGTTACCACCCAGCGTTTGAAAATGCTTTCCTGGTTTACAGGAAGTCATTTGGGTTGCCACTCAGTGTAGAGCTACCCTAAAAAAAGAGTATCACTACACTAAGTGGGTGGATGATGAGCGCCCCGCCTACCACTATAAATAGCTATTGCATTACTGCATGTTTTGGGAATTTTCTTTTTTGTACACTGAGTGTAGCCTATACACTGTATACACTGTATATACACTGGATATGGCTAGTGAGGGAGTGATCGCCCTCTACCTACACAGATCAAAAACCCTCGGGAGCAGGGGGGTGGTTGCTTTCTCAGGCAGAGGAACTCCTTGAGAGTGAAATGGCTGGGAAGCATGCCGGCACGTGACTGGCTACAGCATAGCTGGGTCTTTCGGGTGTGGGCAATGAGGCAAGTTAGCTGCCTACTGCGACTGCAACACATTGGCGAGGTGTTCAGGAAGTTAGCCAAAGAAACCTTGATGGACTCTGAAAGAACAATAATGGCCCCCAGTCCCGTGCAGCCCTTAAATGGGCAGGGGGTGCTAAGAATCTCACGGTTGCCTCAATTACAATCTAATTCATTTGTTAATGCAAAAAATACAATTAAACTTGGTAACTGGAATGTGAGAACTCTAAATCATGACAGTAAAATCGATGAGTTAGTGAAGGTTTTTCAAAATTACGGACTTGATATTTGTGCTCTGACAGAAACTAGATTAACTGGAGTCGATAAGTTGGATTTGGAGGATGGTATACGTTTACTGATCTCTGGCCGACAGGACGGAATGCATTATCAGGGAGTAGGATTGTTGCTGGGTTGTAAGGCAAATAAGGCTTTATGTGAGTGGGATCCTATAGATGAGCGATTGTTATACGCACGGTTTAAATCAAATCATGGCAACATCAGTCTGTTTGTGTGTTATGCACCTACTAATGATGCACTCGATGAAAGGAAAGACACATTTTATGAAAAGTTGCAAGAAGGAGTAGGAAGGGTACCTAGACATGATGTTTTGATCTGCGTTGGAGACTTTAATGCAGTAATGGGCTGTTCAAATGAGGGATTTGAGGCATGTATGGGTAATATGGGAGTTGGTAGTAGGATGAGTGAAAACGGAGTGAGGTTTGGAAGCTTCTGTCTAGCAAATGACTTAGTCATCGGGGGCACACTCCTTCAGCATTGCAATATACACAAGACAACTTGGGTGTCGCCGTGTGGAAAATATAAAAATCAGATTGATCACATCGCTATCAGTAGGAGGCATAGAAGTTCTCTGCTAGATGTTCATGTTAAACGGGGAGCGGATATTGGTAGTGACCATCAACTCAGCATTGCAAAAATAAGGTTTAAACTTAAAAATCAGAAGAAGGAAAAATCTGGTGTTGGTAGATACGATATTGTTAAGCTTAGAAGGGAAGGTGAAGAAAAGGAGGAATTCAGATTAGAATGCAGAAATAGGTTTTTGGTGTTGGAAACGTTGGAAGAGGGGGAGAGAAGTGTAGATGAGATGTGGGAGGATGTGAACAAAGTTTTGCATGAGACTGCTGAATGTACGATTGGAAGGAGACATAGATTCAGGAGAAAGAAATGGATATCAGAGGAAACGTGGGATATGATAAAAAAGAGAGGTGAGGCTAAATTGAGAAGTGAGATGCAATGCGTTGATGAACGAGAGATTGAATTAGCAAGAGCTGCGTACTGGAGTTTGAATTCAGAAGTAAGAAGGTTAGCTAGGAGAGATAAAAGAAGATGTGTGGATGAAAAGGTTGCAGAGACTGAAATCTTAATAAACAAAAATGATGGACAGAGTCAAAGAATAGCATATGAATCGATTAGGGAACTGAGTGGTAAAGCAGGTAAACGCAAGGAAATACCAGTTAGAGACAGGGAAGGAAATTTATTGACCAAGGATGGAGATATTAAAAACAGATGGAAAGAGCATTTTGAGACAGTTCTTAATAGACCAATACCACCAGAAGAGGATATACCCTCTGCTCAGGAAGATTTAAATATAGAAACAGGAGAGTTGAGGCTTGCAGAAGTGGAGAAAGCAGTAAAACAGTTAAAGAATAATAAGGCACCAGGGGAGGATGGTTTATTTCCGGAAATGTTTAAAGTGGAGGGGGATAGATTAATAATGATTTTGACCAAGCTATTCAATAAGATATGGGTGACGGGGTTACTACCATCAGTTTGGAAGAATGGTGTAATTGTTAAAGTTCCGAAGAAGGGAGACCTGAGTGAATGTGGTAATTGGAGGGGAATCTCTTTGTCACCGATAGCTTTGAAAGTTTTCAGTAGAGTGTTGTTAAATAGGTTGGAGCCGGTGGTTGAGGGTATTCTGAGGGATGAACAGGCTGGTTTTAGAAAGGGACGTGGTTGCAATGATCATATCTTTATAGTTAGGCATTTGATACAGCAAGTTAATGAAATGAGAGTACCGTTAAGTCTTTGTTTTGTTGATTTTGAAAAGGCTTTTGATAGTGTTTCGAGAGAGACTATGGGGAAGATCATGAGACATAATGGAATACCAGAGGAGTTTGTGAGGGTCATTATGAACATGCATGAGGACACATTTTGTAAAGTGATGGTTGATGGTTGTCTGAGTGATTCGTTTGAAGTCAAGTCCGGAGTAATTCAAGGTGGTGTTCTATCGCCTTTACTATTTATATTGGTCATTGATTACATTATGAAACGCGTTGGAACAGAAACCGGTGCAGGTATACTTTGGGGAGAGAACAGGAAACTTTTGGATTTAGATTATGCAGATGATATAGTTTTGATTTGTGATGGGCCAGAAGAGATGCAGAGAGTGTTGGACTGTTTGGTGAGTGAAGGTCGGAAGGTGGGTTTGGTTATTAATTGTGGAAAAACTGAAATAATCAATATGAATATGGAAAATGCGCAGGAATGTGTAATTGGAGGTATGGTTGTAAAGCAAGTTGATAGGTTTAAATATTTAGGTACTTATTTAGCCAAGGATGGTTCTTTGAACTTTGAATTCGAGGAAAGGTTAAAGAAGGCTAATCAGGCAATGGGAA